>NC_054741.1:39628509-39986155 GCF_018143015.1 Lytechinus variegatus | reverse complement strand
ATGTAATAACATAAGAAAACAGAAAGTGGAGATGTGGCATCATCTCACAAAACGAGCAATATTTTTTGGAAAAATTGTAATGATTGCGATTTTTTTGCAGATGTCAATTACGTAGGCTTGAATTATTACTTTTATTTAGAAAAATGTTGTTAAATGATAACACATATGGGATTACAATATGTAGTCCCACGTTTAAACTTTCGTGTAATTAGTAGATGTATCAGAGCGTGACTTTAAAATTCATTTTTTTTTAATAAAGGGGATGCCAATGAAAAATGTTCTGTTTGAATGAAATTTGGTCAATTTTACTATATAAAATCATGATAATTTGTTGTCCAAAATGATACTTGTCACGCGAGTCACACTCCTGTGTCACACGAGTCACATTTTTAAATGGCCATCGAAACAATAAGTCAGGCGTCAATTAATTTTTAACATGATATTTCCAGATGTTTCAAAATACTCCCCAGAAAATTTTATCAAAATCTGGCGAATATCCTTTTAGGAAATTACAGACAAATGCGGTAAGGTCAAGAATCTTCAATAGTGTCTCGTCACGCGAGTCCCGCGCGAGTCACAACAAATTTACAAAAACATCTGTTAATTAAAAATGTTTGAAATAATTCGATTGAAATAGATACACAAAAACAGGTCTGCAATATACAATTTCAAGTAATGAATCCTAAGAAGTAGAATTTTGTTGTGAATGTCACGTAAGTCCCAATGGAATGGTTGACAAGAACGAGAATCACCAATCGCGAGCTACTAATTAATTCTGCTTTAATAGAAGAATTTATTTATGATTGTTTGTGTAGTTGTCGGCAAAGAGCTTAAACAATTCAAACAATCAATGGAATTTAATTAGTAGGGGAAGGCGGGGTAAGTTGAGCATAGGGGCAAGTTGAGCCACCAGCCCCAGGCCAATAATGAATGAGTCAGACATTGTGGTGGTGTCATGTATTGATGACCCATAGCATAACCCTAACCCCACCACATTGTTTTCAACTTTGAAACAAAAAGTAGTTTTTTAGAGGGAAAAAACATGAATTTCAGCCAAAAAAGTAAAAAAGAGTGTGAAATAGATAAGTGCTTTATAAACACACACGTCTTTAAATATAATAAAGACATGATAACAACATTATTAGTCCAGGTATGGATCTTCATTCTTGTCATAGTCTTTTATATGATGGATGCATAATTAATGTGTGGATACAAAATTATCGCACTAAGTTCGGACTGGGGTAAGTTGAGCCAAACAGCATGGGGCAAGTTGAGCCATGGTAATTCCTATGGTAATGTAGTATTCTGGATTTTGGTAGGGGAAGTTGTCAGGACACTCCAGAAACACAAAGATGACATTTGTATTTATAAGTAAAACAGAGGGTCTTGCCGAAAAAAGCAAAGCTTAAAAGATATTCTCCTACTTTAGTATCTACTTACTGAGTAGTCCACATTCTACAAGCTTTGCTTTTCAGTGGACCCTCCATTCTTCTTATGATATATAATTGCATTGATTTAATTATATTTAATGATATTGTTTATATTGATTTAACTTGACATGTATGTTAATCTATGTTTAAATTACTTTCAAATATGTATTTTTTTCCAATATTGAATTCTGTTCATGCTATTGTTTATCTAAATTGAATCAAATAAATAGGTTCATGTGCTATTTTTTTTCTACGAGACTTCAAAGTCGACGGATTTGAATGATATGAAATGTTGCGCAATCAAGCGAATTATGCCTCTCTTATGACCTCACGAATTCACCTAATGAGTTTAAACCATCTTTACTCTGTCTATATCGCATCAAACTTCATCAAACTTTCAGGATATGTAACTATTAGTTACATATCCTGAAAGGTGAATTCGTGAGGTCATAAGAGAGGCATAATTCGCTTGATTGCGCAACATTTCATATCATTCAAATCCGTCGACTTTGAAGTCTCGTAGAAAAAAAATAGCACATGAACCTATATAATTTTTTTTGGCATTTTCATTATACATAGCTCTCTGCAAAATTTGGTAAAAATTACATTGACTTAATTGTAACTGTGGAACGTCCTTAAAGCGTGTTTTTTATTTTATTTTTTTTTGTCACGCGTGTGTACAGCAATATATATTTGACTGCCCCCCGGGCTTCTGACTAGGATACAATCGATTTGAACTTGTTAGCCAGGGGCGGATCCAGGAGGGGGCCGAGCCGGCCCCGGCCCCCCCTATTTTTTGACAACCTGCAGAAAAAGTGTACTCTTTACCTTGATAGAAACTACGAAAAACAGAAAGAAAAGTAAGACAGAGGTATTTTACCCATGATGTGTAATTTTCAGCCTCGTAACGGCCGGCCCGACCCCGAAAGGAAACCAAAGAAAAGGTGAGGGGAAGAATTGGAAAATAGACTTTATATAAAAAATTCGCTCGCGCTTCGCGCTCGCATTGCCTGTGTAATGAATCCCATTCAAGAGGGTTAAATGACACTAATATATAACCAATACATATACAATATATCCATTTCTGATATCAATTTGCACACATTTTTTTTAGCTCGCACATCAAGCTTTCATTATTTTGTTTGATTTACACAAATTGTTGATGTATTTCAAAATGTTCAGCTCGCGCTGCGCGCTCGTATTGTTTGATTTGTGAGAAACCTATGCTCTTTGGAAATTCTTACCAAAATTTGTCAAAATGCTCCTTTATCTCCCATTTAATTGTTTGAGACACACAGCTTGTTTTATTTAAATAAAAACGCACTCAGAATGTTCATTTTTTTCAGGTCGGAATATCAGAAATTTTAAACTCGCGCTTCGCACTCTCATTATTTAATTGGTGATACTTGTATCCTCTTCATTAATCACTAAAAACAGTCCTAATTGAGTCACTTTTCACCTTACTATATGATAAAAAATTTCGGCTCGCGCTTCGCGCTCGCATTGTTTAGTTGGAAACTTATCTTTGTTCATGATTATAAAAACTGCTCTGAATATTCAGTTAAGGACATAAAATATCAAAGTTTTTAGCTCGCGCTTCGCGCTCGCATTATATATTGAGACCACATGAGATACCGTGTATTGTTTATAGCAATAAAAATTAACATATACTTAAATCTCCAGTCTTTAGTTAGGACTACCCCCTGAAAAACCAACAAAAAAAGCCAGATTGTAGCGGCCAATCGAGAAATATGTTGATCAAAATATTTTTCGGCCCCCCCTATTGGCGAAAGCTGGATCCGCCCCTGTTAGCACCATTTGTCTTGAGTGCGAATCGCGCTTAGTTGCCAGGTATATACTTCAATTTTCAATTCAATTCAAATTTATTTTCATTCTTCAAAATGATACAAATAAGTACAAGATAGATTGATTCAATTTAGATAAACAATAGCATGAACAGAATTCAATATTGGAAAAAAATACATATTTGAAAGTAATTTAAACATAGATTAACGTACATGTCAAGTTAAATCAATATAATCAATATCATTAAATATAATTAAATCAATGCAATTATATATCATAAGAAGAATGGAGGGGTCCACTGAAAAGCAATGCTTGTAGAATGTGGACCCCTCAAAAATAGATACAAGGAATATAGAAATATACGTAAAGTAATACATGAAGACAGGCGCGGATCCATGGGGGGCCGAGGGGGCCTTGCCCCCCCCTTCGGCTAAAAAAAAGAGAGAGGGAAAGAAAGAGAAAAAAGGCGAAGAGGGGAAAGAAAAGAAGAAAAAGAAGAAGGGAAGAAAAAAAAGAGAGGAAAAGGGGAAGAAAAAAGGAAAAGAGAGAGAGGAGAGGGGGAAAAGAAGAGGGGAAAAGAGAGAGGAAGAGGGGGAAGGAAGAGGGGTAAAAGAGAAAGGAGAGGGGGGAAGAAAAGAAGAAAAAGGGAAGAGGGGGAAGGAAGGGAAGGAAAAGAGAGAGGAAAAGGGGAAAGAAAGAGAAGGAAAAAGAGAGGGAAAGGAAAAGGAAAAAAGAGATAGGGGGAAGAGGGGAAAGGAAGAGAAGAAAAAAGAGAGAGAGGAAAAAGAGGAAAGAAAAAAGAGAGGGGAAAGAAAAGAAGGGAAAGAAAAAAGAGAGAAGAGGGGAAAGAAAGAGAAAAAAAGAAGAGGGGGAAGGAAGAGAAGAAAAAGGGAGGGGGAGAGAGAAGAAATAAAGAGGAAGAGGGGGAAGAGAGAGAAAAATGAGAAAAAAGGAAAGAGAGGAAGAGGGAAGAAATAAGAGGGAAAGAAAAGAGGAAAAGAAGAGGGGAAAGAAAGAGAAAAAAGAGGAATTGGGGGAAGGAAGAGAAGAAAAGGGAGGGGAGGGGGAGAAAACAAAGGGGAAGAGGGTGAAAAGAGAGAGGAAGAGGGGAAAAGGATAAAGAGGAAGAGGGAAGGAAAGAAGAGAAGAGAAGAAAAAAGAAAGAGAGAAAGGGGTAAGAAGCGAAGAAAAGGTGAGAGGAAGAGGGGAAGGACGAGAAGAAAAAAAGAGGAAGAGGAGGAAAGAAAATGATGTTTGAACCAAAAGGGCGCCGAAATGATGTTCGAAGGGATGTCAAAATGATGTTGATACTCGAGCTAGGGGGGGCAAATGGTATTCGAACTAGGGGCGCCAAATTTATGTTAGACCTACATGTAGGGGCGCCGAATTGATATTCGAACTAGGAGAGGGCCGAAATGATGTTCGAAGTGGGGGCGCCAAATTCATACTCGAACTAGGGAGGGGGGCCGAATCGATGTTCGAGGTAGTGGGGCGCCAAATTGATACTCAAACTAGGGGGCGCCGAATTGATGTTCAAACTAGGGGGCGCAAAATTGATACTTGAGCTAGGGGGCAAAATAAAATACGAACTAGGAAAGGCAAATTGAGTTCGAAGGAATGCCAAAATGATGTTCGAACTGGGGGCCGAATATTGTTCGAACGGGGGGGGGGGGCAAATTGATGATCGACCTACATGTAGGGGCGCCGAACTGATATTCGAACTAGGAGGGCGCCGAAATGATGTTCGAAGTGGGGGCGCTACATTGATATTCGAACTATAGGGAGGGGGCCGAATTGATTTTCAGGGTAGGGGGCGCCGAATCGATGTTCAAACTTGGGGGGCGCAAAATTGATACTCGAGCTAGGGAGGCGAAATGATATTCGAACTAGGGAAGGCAAATTGAGTTCGAAGGGATGCTAAAATGATGTTCGAACTGGGGGCCGAATTGATGTTCGAACGGGGGGGGGGGGCAAATTGATGATCGACCTACATGTAGGGCGCCGAACTGATATTCGAACTGCCGCCTTGTTGTTGGCTCATTGTTCCATATATTGAAAGTTTGAAATGCCTTGGCCTTGAGGTTTTTAGGCCTTGGGTTTCCATGCCTTGGCCTTGGGGATTAAAGCCTTGGTCTTGGGTATTAAAGCCTTGGCCTTGGAGGTTTGAGCCTTGACTTACAACACTGATGGATATATTGACAGATATTATTTACAGAAATTTTGAAGTTTACTTGCACACACTAAGAAATAAATGTTCAGAATTGAACCCCGAAAGGTTGATGCAAAATCAGCACCCTATGGGTTCAAAAATTGAACCCTGCGGTTAGGGTTCATTTTTGCATTTCTGCATTTTTTTTTTTTCAATTTGAAATTTAGGGGTGCAGTTTTGAACCCCAACCACAGTGTTCAATTTTTAAACATAATTCTAGCAGGGCCTACTCTGATGAGAATTTAAACGAAATTGAAAGCATCAAATGGTTAAAATAGAAATCGATCGAGTTTCCCGCTCGCATTGATTATTTTTTAAAGTGATATTACATTTATTCATGAACACATCATTTTAAAACCATTATTCAATTGCCTCTTCTTCATGCATAGGCGGATCCAGGTGGGGACCCGAGGGGCCCGGACCCCCCTATGGGTAGAGCAAAAAAAAGTGAGAAAGAAAGAAAAAGGAAGGAAAGGAAAGGAGGTAGACGAATTAATAAAATAAGATGAGAGGAAGACTTGGACAAAATATTTTATGTCACTATATAAAATTTTCGCTCGCGCTTAGCGCTCGCATTGCCTGTTAAGTGATCCACATATCTTGTTCAACACAGAGCTTAAATATCAAGTTTGGAAGTCAGTATACAAAACATATTTCTCCTTGGAAATCGAATTTTCATTAATTTTTGTGATTTAAAAGTTGATTTTAAAAAGTGCTCTGTAAAAATGTCAGTTTTATGGTCTGAATATTAACATTTTCCAATTGCGCTGCGCGTTCGCGAATTGTGATGTATCAGGTACCTATTATTTTCATGTATTCCATAAAGTTTCAAAATATCCCTTTTCAGGTCTGATTGTCAAAACGCATCAGCTAGCGCTGCTATGCTTGCATTTTTGATTGGCGGGTTATGTATGTCTCAATATTGGTTGTATAACAAACTACTTAACATCCCCTTTTCATGACAGTTTATCAAAAATTTCGGCTCGCGATTTGCGCTCTCATTAATGGTTAAAAATATATCAACTAATTAATGATGCATCCTATTCATAAATAAAAAGGTGCTTGAAATGTTCAGTGTTCAGGCCATAATATAATCAGATTCCGCGCCCTCATTATTAATTAATACTAATATATCAATTTAATAATTAAATTGTCACTTTTGTTTTATCTCGCGCTTAGCAAGATGAATAGGAAGATATATATAGTCATCATATTCATATGATAACATGCAGTGAACATGTCCTAAGGATGTCAAGGTCCTATGTCTCAAAATTAAAGTAATAATGAAACATATCAGCTCTTTATCAAGTGCGATTTATATCCATCTTACAAGTTTCCTACAAAGTGTTTGAAATATCAGATCGGAATATCAAATATTTTAAGCTCGCGCTTCGCGCTCGCTTTTATTTTCATGATAAAAGATTGTTTAGAATGCCTAGATTCTAGGTCTAAATCTGAAACACGCGCGCGCATTTTCATTCAGTTATCCAGTTTCAGATCACAATATCAAAAAATTCTGCTCGCCCTTTGTGCTCGTATTATTAATGTAGGAAGATCCCCTTTCTCATCCCTTT
Organism: Lytechinus variegatus; assembly: GCF_018143015.1. Lineage (NCBI taxonomy): Eukaryota > Metazoa > Echinodermata > Echinoidea > Temnopleuroida > Toxopneustidae > Lytechinus > Lytechinus variegatus. The sequence continues at coordinate 39,979,136 of NC_054741.1, read as the reverse complement.
CATGATTTACAAAACATGAATAGAGTATCCCATTCAAGGTCGATATCTCGATTTTTTTACGCTCGCGCTTCGCGCTCGCATACTTTAATTGTGAAATATGTAATGTCTTCATGGCTAAATGCAAGCAGTCCTTAAAAGGCACTTTTCGATCAGTTCAAAACGTGTACAAACATTTTTTTCTGCTCGCGCTTTGTGCTCGCATTATTAATGTAGGCAGATCCCCTCTTTTTCATGATTTAGGTAACATGAACCGTTCTAGGTCTAAAACTAGAATTTTTCCGCTCGCACTTCGCGCTCGCATCAATCGTTTAGTTATATAGCTATCTTGTTCATGATTACAAAAACTGATTAAAGTTTTCCATTCTTTATGTAGAAATGTCAAAGATTTTCAGCTCTCGCTTCGCGCTCGTATTATTTGATTGTGAAATATGTAATGTCTTCATGGCTAAATGTAAGCAGTCCTTAAAAGGCACTTTTCGATCAGTTCAAAACGTGTACAAACATTTTCTGCTCGCGCTTTTCGCTCGCATTATTAATGTAGGAAGATCCCCTCTTACTCATCTTTTTCATGACTTAGGAAACATAAATAAAGTGTCCCGTTCTTGGTCTAAATCTAGAATTTTTCCGCTCGAACTTTCGCGCTCGCATCAATTGATTTGATTTATTGTTTTCTTCTGCATGACTGCATCCATAACATTCACATAATACATTTTTCACAACATAATAAACATAATATGTTAGCATTTTTGCCATGAATCATAAATAAAGAGTACTAAAAAATAATTCCAGACAAAATAATTAACTATATGATATTCACAATTTGCAGGAGGATTGTCATCATAAGCAGATTGCTTGAAAAAATGACAATCCCAAACTTATACCAATTGAATTAATACATTTATAAAGCAGAATTGGCATATATTTTCAAATACGAAACATGAATTCATGCAATATTATAGTATAAAGATGAAGATGATAAATCTGAGGGTGACGGTGATATGATGATGTCGATGATGATGATGATGATTATGATGATGATGAAGGCCATGGAAATGATGGTGGTCATGATGAAGTATTGGTAATGACTAAATCGAAGGAGGAATAAATTCACGATAAAAAGGATACGACACAGAAATTTTACTTCAAATATTCTGATAATAACATAGATTTAACGTTTGCCTTAAATGAAGATCAGGGAAACATCTACAACACTCTGCTAAATGTTTTCACTTTTCTCGGCATCGATGAGGAAAAGGCCAAGAAAATACAACTTGTGAACGCTCACAGGCTACCCCGACGCAACCCGATTGGAACCCAAGATACCCGTTCATCAGGCCGAGCAGCCCCCGCCCCGATCATCGCAAAGTTTGTTCGGATGCCCGACCGGGAACTGATCCTCTCCACCTTTGAGAACCTGAAGCGACCCACTCCGCAGCCCGCCCCGCAGCCGCAAGGATCAGCCTCAGCTATGCTGCCACGCCCCCCTCGCATAACGGTGAGGACGGACCTACCACCCACCTTGAAGGCTCGCCGCGGTTACCTCGCCGAGGTCGCCTACAAGCTACGGAAGGAGAAAAACCTGTCAACCAGAATTAAACTACAAGGAGTCAAAATAATCCTCCAGTGGAAAGAGAAGGGCACAACGACGTGGAAAGCATACGATGAGTAGTTAAGCTGCATTATCTTCACATCTTGATTATTATGGTCAACCTTTCTTGAGGAATTCAAAATGTAAATAGGAAATAATCGTGATACACCATGGTACCAACAAGTCAGAAAGGAGTGAACCTGTCAACTGTTTTCAAAATTGTCAAATCGTCTAGAGGAGGAAGTGAAAAAAGGGACATCAACATTATGGAGAGCCCGGGGAGTTCAAGTTATTCCATCAGGTGATATCTACATCTTCTCATGAATAATACTTATAATGTAATAATATTGAATAGTAATGTACTCATAAAATATGTTTTAAGGGTCGATTCTCGTTCATCTGCAGTTTCATGTAAAAAGAAAATTAAGAAAAACTCCGTTTCTATTTCATAATCCAGATGTCTGTATCATTTTTCATAAGAAAGAGAATTCAATATAGCTTGGAACCCAAGATCTACTTTAGAAAACATTGAAGTCATCAAAACTTTTATCCACCTAACCATCGGACATTTTTTACATCTTATTTGAAGTTACCTGAATATGATGCTATTCGTTCTTGTTTTAGTCTGCCCCCAACTCCCTCCGAATAAATTGAAATGGTTTGATTTACAAAAGAAACAACATACAATGTTATCTATGTTGCTCAGAATTCTCACTTATGCTGTTTGTAAAATTAAACGGAAACTTTATTCATATAGTCATGAGGACATTTTTTTTCTCTAATTATTCTTTTCATTATTCTTTAATTGGAAATCCTATTCCAATTTCAGTCAAGCCAAATTGTACCCGTAACTGTAGTAAAAAAACATTGCTTAGTCGAATTGATATTCGATATTCAGTATTGATAATGCAGCTTGTTTGCTATGGGTATACTGGTTTTCGATCGAGTCACCCCAAAGAAGATAATAATTAACTTTGGTAAAAAAAAAAGACAAAAAAAAAATAAAATAAACAAAGACACCAGCTCCTCCGGCGAATTGCGCACTTTTTTAATTACCGATTACATCACTACCATGAATACGATACGCATTGCTTTATTATTCTGAAAGAGTCCTCCAGCACACATCGAGAATATTGTATTGATATATGGATTTTGTCACTCGACTATTATTGTTATAAACCTTTGTTTTTATTTACCAAATGGTCATTTTTCACAGATAAATATTCCTAGATTTATGATTTCTTATGTATGTAACCTGTTGAAACTATGAGTCTTGAATTTTGCGATCATGCATACAGTATTTTTCCCGCCACTTTTTCAAATCATCCCATAAACGGCAACTCTTTTTAGCTTGACCCGTCCAATTAAGCATTGTCCCAAATAGGATTACGATTGACTTGTCAAAAATCTTTTGAACGGTTTATCATGAAAGATTTGGTCGTTAAGTGAGCATGTATTAGAACATGACTAATGATCATTGGTAAACTGCATTGACCTTTGCCTAATCTTTTTATTTCTCTTCTCTCTCCCTTCACAATGGCAAATCATTACGTAATACATACTTCACAATCGAACGACAACCTATACTAAAATTCAAGTTTTTCGTACTTGCTCTGTAATTACAAACGCTGTTGGTTTTATTCATAAAACAACCTTTGTTGGTTTTGCTATTATTAATAAAATGAAAAGAAAAGCAAAATAAAAAATCTTTGTTTAATAAAAAGAAAGAAAGGGAGAGAGAAGGGAAAAAACCCTTTCACGTATCATCACCAGTATGTTGACTATGCTTTATACAACTGAATATTTATTGAACTACAATGGTTGAACCATTATCGTACTTAACATTCTTTTAGTATTTTTTCCCGCCATTTCTCAAATTTCATCCCTATATACGCCCACAAATTGTATGTCAACCATTACTTTCTCAATCCAACTAAGCATTGTTTCAAATTGGTTTACAATTGACATCTCAAAATACTTTAACGTTCTTTTTTTCTTTTAAAGAAAAGATTTGGTTGACATGCGGGCATGTCTATAAGAATATGACTGTTGACCCTGGGCTAACTGTATTGACCTTGCCTAATCTTTTTATTTATTTCTCTTCTCTTTCCGTTTAGAAAGGCAAAATTCATTACGTATCATTCATGTATCATTGCCAGTATGTTGACTATGGTTATACAACTGTATGTCTATTGAACTACAATGATTGAACCATTATCGTACTTAACATTCTTTTAGTATTTTTTACCCTTGGCATTTCTCCATTTTCATCCCTTCATACGCACACAACTTGTATGTCAACCGCTTAATCTCTCAATCCAATTAAGCATTGTTCCAAATTAGTTTACGATTGACATGTCAAAATATTTTAAACGGTTTATTGTCTCACCTGCGAAGCAAAGTGAGACTATAGGCGCCGCTTTTCCGACGGTGGCGGCGACGGCGACGGCGGCGGCGTCAACATCAAATCTTAACCTGAGGTTAAGTTTTTGAAATGACGTCATAACTTAGAAAGTATATGGACCTAGTTAATAAAACTTGACCATAAGGTTAATCAAGTATTACTGAACATCCTATTAGAGTTTCACATCACATGACCAAGGTCAAAGGTCATTTAGGGTCAATGAACTTTTGCCGAATTGGGGATATCTGTTGAATTCCCATCATAACTTTGAAATGTTATGGATCTGATTCATGAAACTTGGACATAATAGTAATCAAGCATCACTGACAATTTTGTGCAAGTTTCAGGTCTCATGATTAAGGTCAAAGGTCATTTAGGGTCAATGAACTTTGGCCGAATCGGGGGTATATGTTGAATTCCCATCATAACTTTGAAAGTTTATGGATCTGATTCATGAAACTTGGACATTAGAGTAATCAAGCATCACTGAAAATTTTGTGCAAGTTTCAGGTCTCATGATTAAGGTCAAAGGTCATTTAGGGTCAATGAACTTTGGCCGAATCGGGGGTATCAGTTGAATTACCATCATAACTTTGAAAGTTTATTGGTCTAGTTAATTATAAACTTGGACATTAAAGTAATCAAGTATCACTGAACATCCTGTGCACGTTTCAGGTCACATGACCAAGGTCAAAGGTCAATGAACTTTGGCCGAATTGGGTGTATCTGTTGAATTACCATCATAACTTTGAAAGTTTATGGATCTGATTCATGAAACTTGTACATAAGAGTAATCAAGTATCACTGAACATCCTGTTCGAGTTTCAGGTCACATGATCACGGTCAAAGGTCATGTAAGGTCAATGAACTTTGGTCATGTTGGGTTTTTTTGTTGAATAACCATCATATCTCTGTAAGTTTATTGGTGTAGTTCATAAAAAGTGGACATAAGAGTAACCATGTACCACTGAACATCTTGTGCGAGTTAGAGTAGTATTCAAAGTCAGCACTGCTGCTATATTGAACTGCGTGATGCAGGTGAGACGGCCAGAGGCATTCCACTTGTTCTTTTATATAAAAGATTTGGTTGACATACGAGCATGTATAAGAATATGACTGTTGACCCTGGGCTAACTGAATAGACCTTGCCAAATCTTTTTATTTATTTCTCTTCTCTTTCCGTTTACAATGGCAAAATTCATTACGTAATGCATACTGCAAAGTCTAGTGACAATCTGTATAACAGAAATAAACTTCTTTTGTATTTGCATTGTAATTACATTCTTCAACGTTGCATGTTTTATTCATAAAACAACCTTTATTGTGTTTTTTTTTTCCTATTATAAGGAAAATACTTTCAAAAAAAGGGAAAGAGAAGAGAAACATTTTACACTTTCATGTATCATTGCCAGTGTGTTGATTATACTTATATAAACTGTACAATATGCCATTTCAACTACCTGGTTGGAACAATTACTTTTAGTCTCGTACTTAACATTCCTTCATATAGTATTTTTCCCGCCACTTCTCGAGTTCATCCCTCCATACGGCCCACCTTTTGTGTATCAATCGCTTTATCTTTCTCTATCCAATTAGGCTTTGTCCCAAATTGGATGACGAAATTCATTCTTGGAAAATTTGTTAATTCAATTGCTTTTATCCTTTGATGAAAAGAAAGGGAGAGAGAAGGGGAAAAACTATTCTTTTGTGTATGTTGATTACGCTAATACAAGTGTATAAACTGTGCATTATATGCCTTTTCAACTACATGGTTGTACCATTATCTTTAGTCACGTACTTAACATTTTTTCATATAGTATTTTTTCCCTCCACTCCTCGAATTCATCCCTATATTTACACCAACCCTTTTGTGTACCAAACGCTTAATGTCTCTATCCAATTAAGCATTGTCTCAAAGTGGATTACCAAATTCATTATTTGACTTGTAAACGATCTGCTGGTGAAGATATGCTGAAAGTTTGTACTGTACCTTCATTTCATGTAATCAATTTGCTTTATCACATCCCCAGGTTTCAATCACTAAGGCATGGTTATGCACCACTGATCACTTCCCACTCCTCAATGAAACTTTCTATTAAACAATAGTTGGCGGGTTCGTGTAGCCACTGAACTTGTAGTCCCCAACAGTCTCTTTGACAGTGCTTTTTTTTTGTACTACAACATTTACTACAGTGCAAACTTAAACAACTTTTATATGTTTGTTTTATGACTGTCTTAGCAGTATTTTGTTTTTCTAAGATGTGAGAAACCTAATCGTTTCTGGCTAATGGATCTGGCATCATGTTTGCTTTTTCCCCTTCTTTCTTTTAATTTTTCTTAATATTCATCTCTCAAGCATACCAATTCATGTCCTTTCAAAACAGTATTTTTTTTACCGATAGAAATCACTGTAAATAATGAAATTATCGATATAGCTGAATTTAGGCTCTGTTTGTTAATTATGCCTTGTCTCGATTCCCCCTTTGTAAATTCTAAGTATTGCTGCTAAAATTGTTTTATTGTATTTTTTTTTTTGGTGGTCGCGGGCTTTGCTCTTCTGCCTATTCATCATTGACCAAGATGGGTCTTATTCATTTTGTACTTGTATATTATGTTCAAATCGCTGATACACGAGCACCACTTTCAAACATGAACACACCTTCACGCACACACACAATCACCTGCACCACTTGCACACTTGCAGTTGACCTCTCTCCTAACCTCCGGTACTTTACATTTTCACGCCCCCCTGTCTGAGTCACATACCTTTACCCCAGACATTATTATTGAGAATTCACAAGATAGCAAATATTACACTCCTCAAGAATTTAAAAACAAAGTTAATAATACTTCAGACAATATTTCACTTTTTCATGCAAACATAAGAAGTATAAATAAGAACTTTAAATATTTAGTTAACCTCTTACACTCAATAAATAACTTTCCCTTTTCCGTAATTGGCTTAACCGAAACATGGTTACATGAAAATTCCCCAGATATTTTTATTCTACCTAATTATAATTTAATAAGGACAGACCGTAAAGAAAGAAGAGGTGGTGGTGCTGCCTTTTATATTTCACATAATCTTAAATTCACAGTTCGTACTGATGCAAAATTATCTCATGCAGAGTCTTTGTTCATAGAGATCGAAAATACTAGTTCCAAAAACATTATCATAGGATTGGTTTATAGACCCCCTAATTCAAGTACAGACCTCTTTCATGATGAATTAGAACAATTTCTTTATAAAATAGGGGAAGAAAACAAACATATTTTCTACTCGGTGATTTTAATATTAACTTCTTGCCCTCAACCGATAATAATAATGCAACTAATTTCATGAAATTGATGTACTCATTTGGCTTCCTTTCTGTCATTAATAAACCCACCAGAATTAATTTAAATTCATCAACTCAGATTGATAACATTTTTTCGAACGTCCATAATAGCAAAGCTATCGGAGGGATCCTCTGTTCTGAAGTTTCGGACCACCTACCTATATTTTTAACTTGTAAATGTAAACTATCTTACCCAAATTCCAAAAAAGAATATTTTTATCGTAAAGAATCTAAACAAAATATAGAACTATTAAAGCAAGATTTATTTTTAGAAGATTGGGAAGACGTTTACGATGAAGTAAATCCCAATATTGCTTACAATCAATTTAATAATAAATTAAAACATTATTATGAAAAAAATATCCCTTTAGGTAAAGCTAAAACCCAACGTAATAAACCCCAAAATCCTTGGATAACAAAAGGTCTACTGAAGTCAATACAGACACGCAATCGACTCTATAAGTCCCATTTGCGCAATCCAACTGATAATTCTTTAAAAACATATAAAATATATCGTAATAAACTAACTAAATTGATTCGAATATCCCGAAAATTGCACTAAACTAACAAAATAAATAATGCCAGTGGAAATACAAATATAACTTGGAAAATTATTAAAGAAGTCTTGGGTACAAAAACCCACCCCCACCTAATGATAACATTACTCTTAATGGATCTAAAATACTTCATCCCAGTCTTTATGCAAACTCATTCAATTCATTTTTTACGAATATCGGGCCCGAATTAGCAAATAAAATAAATACTCCCAATGCACATTTTACAGATTATCTGTCAGATCCAAATCAGGAGCCTCTTTTTCTAACCCCAACAAACCCTTCTGAAATTGTCAACATTGCCCGTACCCTTTACAATTCTAGATCTTCTGGGTCTGATGGCATCAGTACCGGTATGTTTTTACTTATAATTCACCCTCTTGCTAGCCCCTTGGCTCACATATTTAATAACTCCTTATCTCAAGGCGTTTTCCCAGATTTATTTAAGATAGCTAAAGTCAATCCAATTTTTAAGAAAGACAATCCTCACGAAATAAGTAATTACCGTCCAATCTCTTTACTTCCAACAAAATCAAAAATTCTAGAAAAAATAGTATACACAAGACTTTACAAATTTATCAACAAACACAATATTCTAAATTCGAATCAATATGGTTTTAGGAAAAATTATTCAACAGACTCAGCTTTACTTCAAATTTATGACAAAATAAGTAATGCCATGGCAAATAAAGAACATGTAATTGGTATTTTTTGTGATTTAAGTAAAGCATTTGATACTCTTAACCACGATATTTTACTCTCCAAACTCAATCATTATGGAATACGAGGCTAATCTCTCTTATGATTCAAAGATTACTTGAATAATCGAAGGCAATATGTCACTTTTAATAATAATGACTCTGATTCTCTTTTAGTTCAATGTGGTGTTCCCCAGGGTTCGATTTTAGGTCCTCTTTTATTTTTACTCTATATTAATGATATTATAAAAACCTCCTCTATTTTATCATTTGTCTTATTTGCTGACGATACAAATATATTTTATTCTCATAAAGACCTTAATTCATTAAACAATGTAGTAAGTCGTGAAATGTACAAGGTGTCTAACTGGTTTAAGGCCAACAAACTTTCTTTAAATACAAAAAAGACACATTTTATGTATTTCAGACATCAATCTCATAATATCAACACACCGATTTACATTAACATTCACGGTACGCCTTTAGAACAGAAAACCAATTCAAAATTTTTGGGTGTAATTATGGATGAATTTCTGTCTTGGAACCAACACATACACCATGTTACAATGTGCGTTTCAAAAAGTATTGGAATCATTTCAAAGTTAAAATTCCTTCTTCCTCATAAAACTTTATTCTTATTATAAAATTCGTTAGTTCTTCCATATATATCATACTGCAATATCGTTTGGGCAAACTGTGGCTCTTCTAAACTAAACTCTATATTCAAACTACAAAAAAGAGCTATCCGTATGTGTACAGGCTCACATTACTTGGCTCATACTGACCCATTGTTTCACAAACTCAAAACATTAAAAATCTTTGATATTAATAAGATTCAAATTGCTATATTCAGTATTTTAATAATCAACTTCCCTAGTCTTTTAATAATATGTTTAGATTCAACAGGTCTGTCCATTCCTACCCAACCCGCATATCTGGAAACCTCCACCTCACTAACCCCAAATTATTAATAACCCACAAATCCATTCGACATTACGGTCCCGATATTTGGAACAATCTTCCAGACAATATCAAATCATGTTCAACAATCTACTCCTTGAAAGCTAATATTAAACGTTACATTATTACATCTTACGCAGCCCCCTCTTAAACTTAATATCTCAACTGCTCTCTGCCGCACCTGCACCTACACCTGCACAGCACCCACTTGATCAATGAAGAACTATTACGTACCTTTTATGAGGCCTCCATCATCATCAAGCCTAATCGCTCACGATGGCGGTCTCCTGCATTCATTTATAATCTTGTTTTGAAAAAATATATGACACATCTTTTTTTTTGTTAATATTTATTTACAATATTTATACTATGCGACTGTTATTATTTTGTTATAATCATGTATTACCTTTGTAAATATTGTATATATATGTATTTTGTAATTCTGATATTGATGTGAATGCAGAAATAAATCAAATCAAATCAAATCAAACGAGTGAAGAGACAAAGATTGCTTTACAGACTCTGCTGGTAGAGAGTTCCACAAATCTGGACCATGGTGTCTTATGGATCTCTGCGCAATAAGCAGTTTTGGGTTGATTAAATGGAAATTTGAAGAGTTACGGGTAGGGTATGAATGAATAGATGTATTCAGAGAATAAAAATTGTGGAATGAAGGTAGGTGGGAGCATGTTATTTACGTACTCAGACTTAAACATAAGTAGTAAACTTTGAAGTGTATTTATGTCAAATACTGTTAGAGTCTTTAGTTTATGGAATAATTTATTTGTGTGTGATAAATATTGGGAATCAGTACAAATTCGAATTGTTTTTTCTGTAATTAAGTAAATTGAATTCAAGTTTTCCATTCTTTATGTAGAAATGTCAAAGATTTTCAGCTCGCGCTTCGCGCTCGCATTATTTAATTGATGAAATATGTAATGTCTTCATGGTTAAATGCAAGCAGTCCTTAAAAGGCACATTTCGATCAGTTCAAAACGTATACAAACATTTCCTGCTCGCGCTTTGCGCTCGCATTAGTAATGTAGGAAGATCCCCTCTTTTTCATGATTTAGGAAACATGAATAGAGTGTCCCGTTCTAGGTCTAAATCTAGAATTTTTCCGCTCGCACTTTGCGCTCGCATAAAATTGTTTAGTTATACTGTATAGCTATCCTGTTCATGATTACAAAAACTGATTAAAGTTTTCCATTCTTTACGTATAAATGTCAAAATTTTTCAGCTCGCGCTTCGCGCTCGCATTATTTGATTGTCGAAATATATAACGTATTCATGGCTAACTGTATGCAATCTTTAATAGGACTGTTAGGCCTATAGCTTTCCGATCAGTTCAAAACGTTAATCAAAATTTTCTACTCGCGCTTCGCGTTCGCAGTAATTATTGCAGGCACATCTTTTTTTAGAATGTTCAAATTTTAAGAAAAATTATATGCAATTTCAAAAAAATTGATCGCGCTTCGCGCAGGCATTATAAAATAAGGATTATGATAGTATACATTTATGTTGATTTAAAGAATAAAGCTAAGAAGTGACTTATAGGAATACCCCTTCAAAGAAACAAACGAAAAAAAAAACATCTTCGAGCGGCCGATCGGGGAAAATATGGCTGAAAAAAAATTCAGAAAGCTGGATCCGCCCATGATTCATGTGCCTATGAAATAAGATAATTTAACATGCATTTAAGGCACTTGTGATTGCCTGGGGGAGGGAGGGCCGCCATTTTTCCGAAAAATACACAGGGGCGCCAAAATCAGGTCGAATTTGGGCCCACTCCCTACGAAATCCTGGATCCGCGCCTGCATGAAGATAACGAAAAGGCAAATAATAATAGTAAATAACATGAAACAACACAACGCAGGAACATGAGGTGGACAATAATACGATGACAACTGCCTAGAATATAGAAAGAAAATAGAGATAGGGAGAGGGATGCAAAGCTAATTTGCTGCATATATATTATGTCTACACATACATACAAATCAATACACGCACACACACACACACACACACTCGGACATACAATATAAAAGGTACAATATAATGTATATGGAGGGATTGGTTTTGGTGAAACATAGAGTCAAATATGCGTGGCAACGAATTATTTTTGTATCTATACATGAATTGACCTAATTGAAATAAATATAATTTTTTTATTTTCATGATTTTATGTTCCAGAATAAATTGATCTGTATGAGAACGAACTGGTGCATTACATATAATTCTTAATGTTTTCTTTTGTAAAATTAATATTTTGTCCAATAAAGAATTATGGGTATTTCCCCATGCTAATATTCCATAATTAAGGTACGGTAAAATCAAGGAAGAATATAACATGAGTAATGTGACCGGAGGAAAAGTGTTTTAACTTATTAATTACACCAATATTACGAGATAATATTTTGCTCACATTAAGAACGTGGGGTTTCCAAGAAAGCTTATTATCAACTATAATTCCTAAAAATTTAATTTGGGAAACACATTGTAAAGGTGTATCATCAAAGATAATGTCAGAAGGTAAAGATTCAATAGAATTACTAAATATCATATATTTGTTTTTGTTTAAATTAAGAGATAGTTTATTGGCGCGTATCCATTGAGTCAAATTTAGCAGTTCCAAATTCATGATCTGAACTAGAGTTTGAGGGTTTTTGTGAGCAAAAAATACATTGGAATCATCTGCAAAAAGAATGAACGAAAGAATGTCAGATGATCTGTGAAAATCGTTAATGTTAATAATGAATAAAAGAGGCCCTAATATACTACCTTGTGGGACACCACAATTAATGTCATGTTGATCAGAGATGTGATTATTTAAATAAACATATTGTTTTCTTTTTTAAGGTAATTCCTGAACCACTCCAAGGCAATTCCACGTATTCCATAATGAGAAAGCTTGTAAAGTAAAATGTCGTGGTTAATAGTATCAAATGCCTTGGAGAAGTCCAGGAATATACAAATTAGATGCGAATGATCATCTAAAGAATGGGCTACTTTATGCACAAAATGTTTTTGTCTAAAACCAAATTGGAAGTTAGTGAATATATTATTGATTTTAAGAAATTTAGTTGTTCTAATAAAAATTAATCTTTCTAAAATCTTAGAAAGAGAAGAGAGTAAGGATATAGGACGGTAATTACCAGCATCAAGCTCGTCTCCCTTTTTAAATAAGGGAATAACTTTCTCAATTTTCATTTGTTTAGGAAAAATACCACTTAAAATAGATTTATTTAATATATGTGTCAAGGGCTCAACAATAGACGATATGGTTCCTTTTAATATAAAATTAATTATGTCATCATGACCAGCACTGTGTTTATTATTTAAGGAGGAAACAATATCGGTCACTTCATAAATAGTAGTCGGATAGAAGAAAATGGAATTGGCATTAGGTTGTCCCAAGAATTTAGAAAAATGCTTATTGGATTGTGGAATTTTTGTGCCAAATTTTCCCCTATCGTAGAAAAGTATGAATTCAAAACATTGGCGATTTCTGTGGGATCTTCTATATTCCGAATATTAAATCTTATTTTAGTAATATTTGATTTCTTTTTTGAAATATTCAAAGGTTGCTTAATAACTTTCCATGTGTTTTTCATATCATGTTTATATTGTTCTAATTGAATCGAGTAATATTTCTTTTTTTCTGCACGCAAGACTTTTGTTAATGTATTTTTATAAGAAGTATACTTAATTTTTTAATGTTCATTCTTCTTTATTTTGAATTTATAGTACAGTCGTTCTTTTTTTATTAATTGAGCGCAAGAGGGAGTTAGAAATCCAGGGAAGTCTGGGTGATGTTTTATAATTAACTCGATTATCATTCTTTTTAGGAATATGATCATCTAGATGTTTTTTAAATATACTTAAAAAAATTGCCTAAAGATAAATTGACATCGTCAGTGTTATAAACGCTAGACCACTCAACTCTATCTAAACTGACACCAAGACTAGCTAATTTTTCTGGGGTGGCCCTATACGTCTAGCTGCTAGGGGATATACTTTATTTAAGGAACATTTAAGATTAAAAAATGACATAATTGGATAATGATCAGTAATATCAGAAAGGACTATTAAGGATTCTGGGGGTGGTAATGAGTTACATAGAATATTGTCAAGGAGAGTGGCTGAGTGATTACTAACGCGCGTAGATTTAGAAATTAATGGCAAGAACGAGGCTGAGTAAAGTGTTTCAAGAAACTCATGTGAGAAATTGTTGTTAGCATGTTTTAATAGATCGATATTAAAATCGCCCATTACAAATACATCTTTATTGACAAAATTAGCATTACTCAGAATAGATGTTATAAATTGAAAGAAATCAATATTATTTGAGTTTGGGGGTCTATAAATAATTCCAACTATTATATTTTTGCTATGAGGAATAGAAATTTCAATAAATAGTGACTCAATAAACTCATTCATAAAATTAAGTTCGTTTAGGACAGTGAATTCAAAATTAATGGAAAGATAAAGTGCTACGCCCCCACCCAACTTTTTTGATCTGTTATTAACAATAAAATCATATCCATCTATTGCATAAGGTAAATTTGTGTCTGTGGAAAGCCAAGTTTCGGTCAAGCCAATAACTGAAAAAGAATGTTTATTTTGGTTGTCTAAAAGAATCTGAAGGTTTTCAAAATGTTTACTTATGCTTCTGATATTCATATGCAGTAAGGAAAATGAGTTTTTAGAAAAAAAAATTGTTACTTCTTTTAATTGTAATTGGGTAATATATTTCGAGGAGGCAATTGGAAGTGAAAATTGATTAGAATCATTGGCATAATTTAACTCCTCAGATGATAGATTAAAGTTATCTGCAAAATTATTATCATATGAGGCAGAAGAGGTATCAAAGTCACTGGATTCTCTATCAGATGAATCATTATCATAAAAATTGAAAGATGAGTTATTTGTATCAGCCATTTAAGAATTTATCAAAACAGGAGAAGCATAAAACATGAATAAATTGTGAGGAAGATGGAATAATCCAGCACTTCTTAAGCAGCATCTCAGCAAGCATCTGAAGAAAGGAAAAATGGAGATAGGCAAGAATACAGATACAAACACAACACAGAACAAACATGAAATACTCTCATTTAGAAAAAAGTAACAAACGAAAACAGAAATAGTATCTCTCATCTTTGGAGGTGTATCATGCGGTGCTCCAGCTTAAACATAAATGAACTGAATTACGCTTACATGGAATAAAATAATAAGCAATTAACATCTACTAAAAAAATAGAAAAAGGATCTGAGTGTCAAAAAGAGAAAAGGTGAAAAATGAACAACAAAATGGGAAAGCAAGCATGTACAAATACGAATAATACAAGCGAATACAGAACAGAAGCGAATATCTGCAATATATAAAGATATGCGATAGAATATCAATTATGAAATTAGCATGCCATGGGGAAGCTATGCAAGAAAATATAAGCATATGCAGTACATGAATAGGGGATACAACATCATTAGACAAATAGCAAGTGATAGTCAGGGGCCTTAGCAAAATTTTGGGACAGGATTTACAAAAGCGCCATTTTTTGCATGTGGGTCCCTGGTATCAAAAGCATTAATTCTAGATAGGGTGCCCCGAAATCGGTGAAGGGCACCCTATTTTAAAATGCTAATTTATGCAAATTTTATGCAAAAACTCATAATTCACCATATCTCACTAAAAATAATTTTCAAATGCCCAATTTTTGTGTATTTGGGTCTTCTTTTGCTAAACATTCAACTGCAGGTCGATTTTTATAAAATTGGTGAGTATGAATCAATTTTTAAGGTTAATTTATGCAAATTACATGCAAATCACATGTAAAAACACATGTATTATCATATATCGACATATAGAATTGTCAAAATCACAATTTTTTTCTCCACATGTGTCACTGGTACCAAAAGCATTAATTCTTGATAGGATGCCTCGATTTACAGTCTAAGATTACGGGTATGGAGATCTACAATCGTCGAGCAAACCTCCTCTTCTACGGTATTCAAGAGATCAACAACGAAGATGTGAGTAAAGTCGTCCGCAGTACCATCGTCAACCTCGGAGTCGATGTAAACGAGGCCAATAATATGGCGTTTGTGAACGTCCACCGTCTTCCACGGCGTACTCGGGTAAGCGACACCAATCAACCACAAGCACCTAATGCGATAATAGTGAAGTTTGTCTATATGGCTGACAGGAACAAAGTCTTAGCGGCCTACGAAAATGGTGATCGTCGACCACGAGATCGCGATGCTTCTGCTGCTACTACGGGAACCAACCGACAGCGGGTCTCTGTTCGCACGGACCTTCCCCCGGAATTGAAGGCCAAGAGGGGCCATCTAGCCAATATCGCATATAAAATGAGAAAGAAAGATGGAGTTTCTACTAAGATTGTACTTCAGAATACCACTGTTTGCCTGAAGTGGAAGCAAAAGGGCTCAACGAAATGGAATGAATATACTGAATAGGAGAGTGATGACCCTCGGTCGACGTCTTCGATGATTCCTTATTCTCTTGAATTTTGTTACATCCGTCATGTCTATCATCTGCAACTTGTTTTCTTTTATGACATATGAAAATTCAATGTATTTTACTCAGAAAAAAAATCTTTGATAACTTGAAATGTGAAACGAAACTGCAACCAGCCAATGGTGCTGTCTGTAATACCTGGCAGATTTTCTAACCTAGTGATTACCCGATGATTTTTGCATAAACATTTTTTAGACCACAAATTAGTAGCCAACTATGAGAAATGTACTATTGCTTGTCCAAAGCAGCTCTTGTCATTGTCAAACGGTCTTCTATTAGATTATATTACCCAGCAGGAATCTCTCTTGTATTTTACCTTTAATCAACAATATAAATTTATTTCATTCTTTACACATTAAAATTCATTTTAGCCTGCCCCAAAGAGCTATTTAAATTAAGATGTATAACATGAACTTGAGAACCAAAGTATATTATGTGTGTTCAATGATTATACATGTACTGACATAGAAACAGAATTATTCTTATTTCACTGAATACCTCAGTTTTTTCTTCACTGAATTTTTCTCAAGTATATTTACAGTACATTCTTACATCGAATAAGATCAAAAATATAAACAAGTAGTGAAACAAATCATGTGTGTTTTATTAAGAATATTTGTTTGTACTAATATCCTTAGCAGACAGATTACACAATTGTTATATCACGGCTAGTCACTTTGTAATAAATAAGATTATTAATTGACAGAGTCATGCATCGTGAAAATTTATATTGGTAGCCAAATTATATTTTTTGTTCAGGGTTTTGACGGTTCAGGATTTTGAAAATAAGCCAAAATTATTTAATTTTTTCTGAAATCATGTTTTCAAATTCAGTTCATATGGAAATTCATTTTTGCATACCCTGAAAAGCTAGTTGAACTGAAACATATAAAATTGAGAACCGAAGTATAACCATGTGTGGTCAATGATACTGACACAAAAAACGAACTATTTTTTATTCATATCTCACTGAGTACCTCAGTTTTTCTGCATTTATGTGTATTTACAGCATATTTGTTTTTAATAAGGGCAAAATATAGCCTAGTAATGCAACAATTCATGTGCATGTGTTTATATTTGCTTGTTTTAATCTTCTTAGCAGACAGAGTACAGAATTTCTTTGCCATGGCTAGTCACTTTGTATATAAGAATAAATTAATTTACAGAGTCAACATGAAAATTGTATTTTGGAAGTCAAAACTGCAGTTTCTGTTAAGGGTTTTGACAATAAGCCAACATCATTTATTTTTTCTAAAATCATGTTTTTAAATTCAATTCATAATGGAAATTCATTTTTTTTTTCTTTCCCCAGAAGCTAGTTGAATTTAAACATATAAAATTGAGAACCAATGTAGTACCATGTGTGGTCAATGATACTAACACAGAAAAGGATTATCTTTTCTTTTTATTTCACTGAGTACCTCAGTATTTCTTCACTCAATTTTTCTCAAGTATCTTTACTGCATATTTCTTTTAGAACAAGGGCAAATATAATTTTGTAGTGTAAACCATGAGGGTTTTTTAATAAGAATATTTGCTTGTATTAATATTCTTAGCAAACTACAAAATTATATTGTCATGGCTAGTCATTTTGTAGTAAACAAGAAAATAATTGTCAGAGTCAACATGTAAATTATATATTGGAAGCCAAAATTACAGTTTCTGTTCAGGTTTTTGACAGTTCATGAGAAACCTTTAAGCAATAACAAAAAGGATTCACTTGTTATGTTTTTATTGCAATTTGCGACTAGCAAAGTCTACAACCATTGCGTGGGAAAAAACTCAGCAGCATATTATTTGTATGTACAGTTATATACAAGCTTCTAAAGTTTTATTTATTTTTTTCTGCATGCTTTGTGGTATTTCTAGATTAAGCTAGAACATTGTGATATCTTGTAATAAACACTGCCATTTCTTCTGAGATAGAATGTATACATGTCTTCTTTTTTTCTTTTTTTAGTTTATCCAAACACTTGGTTGGTATGCGACTCATTGTATTCCCGTTTTTCTTTTCTTTACAACTGTGCATTGCATGTCATTAAGACGAATTAAGCAAGTTGCTATAGGCTGTTTTTTTGTGGAAGCTTTATGTAAATTATAGTTTTTTATCTTGCGGTGCAAGTATGTAACCGGATGATATTCTGTCTCTTTTTGTTAAGTGGTATTGGCCAAATCAATGGCACGTATCTTGCTATTTGTTTTCACATTTTTAATGATCCACATACATACATTCCAACCTGTTATATTCTACAAAAAAGTTATGACATTTACAGAAAAAAGAATATGCTTCTCATTCGTTATGCAGACAAACTCTTTTACAAATTACGTAACTCCTGTTGCCATTATCACATTGGTTGTTTGGTCTGATTCTATCGACATGATGTTCATAGTGGTCACTCGGGCTATGCGTTTCCAACTGCTATTGTTCTATTTGATATCTAAATTCGATTTGAATTTTTTACTATCACCAAGATATGCCAATTACTGTTTGCCTTTCAGAGGCGCTTTTTCTCTTCCTGTGACATCTGCTCTCTTTAATGAGTAGTATCCATGACGTGCCTAATGTTCTTCCCCATCTTAATGTAAGTCCTGAACACATACAATGTACAAATCCAACTGTCGCGGATATTTATAATGAAAGGATGCCTGATATAAATCTTACTTATGATACAAATGACTTATCAATAAAAGACACGTCTTCTTATTATGTATTGCCTCAGGATTTAAAATGTAAAAAATTAGAATCTTCAAATTTTTCAGCTCTACATTATAATATAAGAAGCTTGTGTAAAAATTTTGACCATTTTCAATTGTTTCTCAACTCACTGAATGAAGAAATATCTGTCGTAGGTTTATGCGAAACCTGGTTATCCGATCCACTTACTTCTCTTGTTCATTTGGATGATTATGCAATCGTTGTCAATAATAGAGTAAATAAACACGGTGGCGGCGTAGCTTTATATGTAAGAAATAATCTCCAATTTAAAGTAATTAATGATTTTACATGCATGACGGAAACAATTGAAAGCATTTTCATTGAAATTGAAATTGCATCAGGAAAAAATGTACTTGTTGGTGAAATTTACAGACCGCCTAACGCTAACATAACTGATTTTACAGAAGTATTGCATTCCTTTTCTGATTCACCCTATTTTCAGAACAAACATTGCTTTATAATGGGCGATTTTAATATCGATCTGCTTCACTACCACGAAAAGCCAGCTTGCCAGGATTTTTTAGACACTATGATCTCCAATTCTTTTACTCCTTGCATCACTAAGCCAACTCGCATTTTTGGTGTTACTACGACGCTCATTGACAATGTTTTCACAAACATCCACGGTTATTTAGACATGAGCATAATAGTATCTGATCTAACAGATCACTTTCCTGTATTTGTTTCTTCTCCCCACATTTTTAATACTAAACAAAACTATTCAACATTTCGAGGTTCAAGAAGAATGTCAGAACAAAATACTAGACGTTTTATAGAATGCTTGTCTCAGGTTGACTGGTCCACGGTACTAAATACAACTGATGCTAACCAAGCTTATGATGAATTTCTAAATATTATTCTACCATTATTTGACCATTATTTTCCAGTAAGAACATTATCCAAATCAAATTATAAAAAAGTACCACGTTCTCCCTGGATCACACGGTCTCTACTTAAATCAATAAACAAGAAAAATAAACTATACTATAAATATAAATCTACAGGCACAGATAACGCTAAATCTAAATATTCAATTTATAGAAATACCCTAACATCAGTGCTGAGACAAGCCAAAAGAAACTATTTTTTCTCTTTATTTGAAACTCATAAAAAAGATACAAGGTCAACTTGGAAAGTGATAAATCAAGTTTTTAAGAAGGAAGGATCAAAAAAGAATATTAATAGGATCGTCGACCAAAACAAGGAAATTACAGATGATGCAGACATTGCCGAAGCATTCAATTCTTTCTTTGTAAACATTGGCCCAAATTTGGCTAATGCTATACCTAATAGTAACAAACCCTTTCATTCTTTTTTGCCAAACCGTAATCCTCGTACCATATTCTTTTCACCCGTTTCCGAGCACGAAATTATAGAAATAGTTAAAAATCTACCGCGAAAAAAAGTTCTGGTTATGATGGTATTTCTTATGATTTTCTCATTAAAATTATTGATAAAATTGTGATGCCCTTGATGCACGTATACAATCTTTCTTTACAGTGTGGCATTGTCCCTAATAAGATGAAGGTTGTTAAAGTTATACCTATCCATAAAAAGGGTTCAGAGGATGAATTGGGTAACTATCGCCCTATTTCACTACTGACTACTTTCTCCAAGATTTTAGAAAAAACAGTATATTCTCGTACAATGAAATTTCTTATGAATTGTAATATTTTTATTAATTCACAATTTGGCTTTCGTAAAAAGCATTCAACAGTTCATGCAATAATGTTATTAATCGATAAAGTTACCAAGGCAATTGATAACAAATCTCATGTTGCTGGTATTTTTCTGGACTTCTCCAAGGCCTTTGACACGATCAACCATGAAATACTTTTATACAAGCTTTCTCATTATGGGATTCGTGGAAAGGCCTTGGAGTGGTTCAGAAGTTACCTTATAAACAGAACTCAATTTGTGGTCATTAATAACTCCGATTCTCAGATACAGCAAATTTCATGTGGCGTGCCTCAGGGTTCCCTTTTGGGTCCATTGCTATTTATTTTATACATCAATGATTTCCAAAACTCATCCTCTTTATTATCATTTCTTCTTTTCGCAGATGACACGAGCTTATTTTTTACACACAACAATCCTCAAATCCTTCTTGAAAGACTAAATGTTGAATTATGCTCTGTGTGTGATTGGATACAAGCTAATAAGTTATCCCTAAATTTTAAAAAGACACATTATATGGTTTTTAGCAACTCATTACACACATTGCCAGGTCTTGTTTATATGAATGGTAATGTTTTAGAACAAATTGAATCAACAAAATTTCTTGGTGTCTTTATTGATTGTAAATTATCATGGAAAGTTCACATTGATCACCTTCGTAAATTGCTCTCAAGAAATGTTGGAGTCATAAATAAACTTAAGCCTCATTTTCCGCATCACATTTTGAAACTATTGTATTCCACTTTATTGTTACCATATCTGAATAATGGAATTTTAGCCTGGGGAAATGCCTCTAAGACAAAACTTGAATCCATACTTAAAATTCAAAAAAGAGCCGTGAGGATAATTTCTTCTTCTGACTTTCTGGCTCATACTAATCCGCTATTTTATTCAAACAAGTTATTGAAAGTAACCGATTTATATTATTATTTTGTTGGTATATTTATGTATCAGCTAAATAAACAGGAATTACCAAGTGTATTCTCTGATTTGCTTGTTCAAAATCAAGAAATCCATTCTTACCCAACTCGACAAGTACACAATTTCCACATTTCCCCAGTGCGCACTGTTCTTGCCCTTAAATCATTTGCTTTTACAGGGCCTTCCTTTTGGAATAATTTAAACACTCATATAATTCAGGCGCCCTCTCTATATTCTTTTAAATGTAGGCTGAAAACATTTCTTTTACAGTCGTATGCTAGCGGTTAAGCGCCTTGCTCGAGTGACTATCTTGTAGATCTCTTTATAATGTATTGAGTATTTTCATTTTATTAATGTCGCTTCATTGCGTTAGGAGTTTTTAATCCTTTATCATTTTCTTCTGGGAACCTATATGTTTACAAGCTTTGCTTTTTAATAGGTTCCTCATATTTCACGTAATTGTATTTTCTTGTTAAATACTACAACTATGTATTTTTTGTCATCATGTATTCATAATTGTGTTCAAGATGTATGTTTTTGTGGAAAGTGAAACAATAAATCAAAATCAAATCAAATATCAATGACTGGAATCCTTTTCATAGGGCTAATTTATGCAAAATTATGCGAAATCACACTATGCACCGTGAATTACTATATGTATAGTACAGACCGAAACTTTTCTATAGAAGCCTATTTCTTTTCTTTTTTTATGGGGGGGGGTATTTGGGATTTACTTTGACGGGGCATCAAATCTAGATTGATTTCTGTACAGTTCCTGAATAAGAATCAACTTTCAATGTTAATTAATGCAAATTTATGCAAAATTTATGCAAATATGTGTAAAACTCATCAACTATCCTATTTTGAGGTTTTAAACCGAGGGACAAGCACAACACTATGCATAGGAGACACTGTTACACAATTCATTCATTATGATGACTTTCCATGCGACCAGAGGAGAGCATCATGTTTAAAATTCAAATTTATGCAAATTATAAATCCTGTGCATACCCCTTTCACAATAAAAAAAAAAACCCAAAATCATTTGAAAAAGATAAACAGTAATTCATCTTTCTTTTCAAAGCAATTAAAAAAACTCATAATTCACCATATCTCACTAAAAATCATTTTTAAATGCCCAAAAGAGTTTGGCCCCTTTTCCACTGTTAATACCCACTGGAATGGGACTAATTTATGAATGAATTGTGTAACAGTGTCTCCTATGCATAGTGTTGTGCTTGTCCCTCGGTTTAAAACCTCAAAATAGGATGGTCGATGAGTTTTACATATATTTGCATAAATTTTGCATAAATTTGCAAAAAAATCAGGTCAGATTTCTTTCCCAAGTAGAGTTTTCCCCTGTCAGAAAGAGGAGGGTATATGGATGGTTCTCATGGCAGAAAAAGCTGTCCAAGTCTGTCCCTCTGACAACTATGTACATTTGTGTTTTTAGAACAGGGACACATAAGATTTGAGCAAAGAGACCTGATCCTTCTTTTTCTGTCGTCCCTTGATTGAAGGTGACCTGAATAATTTCAGTGATTTTTCTTTATTGGCTTATGAATTGATCTCTATCTCTAAAACAATTTTAGGCCGAATCAGAGTCGAATCTGTCTGGAATAGGTCCCGAATCAGAGCTATTGACTTCCGAAAATAATTGTCCAAATGCCTCCCCAAACATGCCAAAATTAATTCAACCGAATTCCATCCGAATTCATCCCAAATGTGGCTCGAAAAAATGTTTCTTGGCCACATTCTGGAGTATTTTGGAGGATATTCGGCTGGTTTTTAAAATTTTCAAGATAAGCAGAATCTCTCCAAGAATGTTTCCGTTGGGAGGGAGAACAGAATAGTCCCGGATCCTTCCGAATCGATTCCGGGAGCTCCCCGAATCCGAGATGAATAAGTACCGAATCCAGGCCATTTTGGGCAGAATTGATCCGAATTTGTTCGGGAGAATTTGGTTTTGGTGTAACCCTTTGCTTAAAGCTAGGGTTAGAACGGAACCGAATCAGCTGCGAATCCATCCATATACACGTATTCTGGTGGTTTCAGGAATATTCTGTTTTGCCTTCGTAAATGCATGCAAGAAAATTCGTGAACATTCGCTGAAAAATTCAGCTCATTTTGAAATGTTCAAAATCAGCCGAATACCCTCCAGAATATTCCCGAATGTGACCACAAGAAATTCCATTCGGGCCACATTCGGGATGTATTCCGATGGAATTCGGTTGGATTTTTGGAGGCATTTTGTGAAGATTAAGACCTATTCGTATCAGTAGTAGAGTAATTAAATGTCCGACTCTTGCCCCCCCCCCCCCCATATTATACGAATCATTACTCGAATACAAAGAAGACGAGCGAGACGAATTGGCCAGAAATTAGAAAAATTGCATCAAAAAGCTGACGAATATAGATCTTTTCGAAAGAATCTGAAACATTTTCGGGAAATTTTGTGGCTGTACTCTGCAAATTCTTGCATTTATCGTTCGATTCGGGTCGTTATTCAGGTCGTCATTGTCGATAATCGGAGGATTCGGGCTAAATTCGACTCAATTATGGCCGCTCTGGCTCGATTTTTGCCACTGTTCTGGTTGGCATACGGCTTTATGCTTTATGTAATATATGATTAGTCAATGGAATACAACTTCATACATATATGTAAATTATTGTTAATTTACATAATGTAACACGCTTTTGCATGGAAGCGGGATTTTCAATAGCATACAATTGAAGATTTTGAACTGAGTGATAGAGGTACTTCAAAAGTTTGGCCCCTTTTCCACTGTTAATACCCACTGGAATGGGACTAATAAATACATATAAAATATTTGCTAATTTATATAAATTAGCATATTTTGCATGAAGATGGGATTTTCAATAGCACGTTTGATAGGGAAAATTAAATCTATGGATCTGACAGAGATTTTCTTTAAGTTTGGTTTCTTTTTATTCCTTTTACTAATTTTCATTATTCATGCATAAATTAACTGCTAATTTACATAAATTAACATATTTTTGCATAAAGACATGATTTTCAATATCATGTTTGACAAGGAAATTTAAAGCTATTGACCTAAAAGAGACTTTCTTAAAGTTTGGTATCTCTTTATTTACTTTAATTAATTCCTATTGGCATATGGCTTCATGCATAAATTACTGCTAATTTACATAAATTAGCATATTTTTGCATAAAGTGGCAATTTTCAACACCATGTTCTGTGGGAAAAATTAAAGCTATTGACCTGATAGAGACTTTCCTAAAGTTTGGTATCTTTTTTATTAACTTTTATTAATTAATTCCCATTGGCATATGGCTTCATGCATAAATTACTGCTAATTTACATAAATTAGCATATTTTGCATGAAGATGCAATTTTCAACACCATGTCCTGTGGGAAAAATTAAAGCTATTGACCTGATAGAGACTTTCCTAAAGTTTGGTATCTTTTTTAAAAAAACTTTTATTAATTAATTCCTAATGGCATATGGCTTCATGCATAAATAATGCTAATTTGCATAAATTAGCATATTTTTGCATGAAGATGCAATTTTCAACACCATGTTCTGTGGGAAAAATGAAGCTATTGACCTAATAGTGACATAGGGAAAGTTTGGTGCTTTTGTAAACTCTGTCCCCAAAACTTCAAATTTAAGGCCTAAGGCCCCTGACTATGAATATTAAGGCGTACACCGAATGAAACAAGAAAAAAATAGGTAGAAAAAATAAATAAATAATAATAAGCAAAATATACATATATATAACAAAGAAAAATAAGGAACGTAGGTTGGGGAAAACATGCAAATTATTGTAACAAATCAAGCATTAAAAGAAATACAGTGGGAATAACAGTGAAGATTGGGGTTAAACGGTAGTAAGATAATTAACTGAGCAGGCATGCATAAAGTAGAATACAGCAAAATGGAAAAAATAAGCATGCATGAATAAACAAGACTCTTATTCACTGATAAACAACTAACATAACACCTTACCTCGAGATCTTGTTAAGGAATCCCTGTCAAGAAGGGTTTTTTGTACTAGTACAAAATAATCTATTGATTCCATCAGAATAAAAAGGGGAAAAGATATACACTATAAGCATTCATTAGTAGCAAACAGAATTTAAACAATATATTCAGGAATGCAAGTAATGAATGTGTGTATCGTTCTGAATAATTATATGTACAGAAACTTGGCGCCAAAATTATAATCACGGGTAAAAAGACTGATTATCTACTTAAGATTCCCGGAGATAGAGAACTACAAGGGAGCATGGCTATAATGAATACTTGAGTTTGAATAGTGGAAGGTTGAGCAACATATAAGATCAGGGTAGAAATGCAGTATAATGTTAAGTACAGAAATGGGAAAGCATTTGGTTAATGAAGTTGTTTTGATAGTAAGATCAATAGAGCACGAATACAAAGAATACTATAAGGTTTTGTTTAATAGCTGAATTCCAATAATACAGTGAAGCAAGACACTGAAGGACGGGTAAAACGATGAAGCCAATGAACTAAACATATATTTCAGGAATTTGTTGAACTTAAACAATAATATCCTGTAATGAATAACCATGATTTGCGACGTATGCCGCGAAAGCAAGATAGGGGAAAGACATGGTCCTCTTCAAATTCAAGTAAGGATACAAACAGTAATTAAATTATGGAAATAAACATCAGAAGGAAGGGGGAGGAAGGACAATCAATTAAATGCTCAGAGAAATAGGGATAAGTGGTCAAAATTATTTATCTTTTTTTCTTATTTATTCTTTTTATTATTATATATGTTTTTTTCCCTAATGATGTTATGATCACTTGTAAATATTTTAATTAAGTTTGATTTGTTATTGTTTATTTTTGGTCAGTGTTGACCCAATAAAACATATAAATACAATTTTTTGTTTATCTTATCAGATAATGGGTTATTTTAGCATAATAGGTAAATTGAAATAAACAGAAATTTAAGTATAATAAATATAACTTTTAAGCTATATATAACAACAATTTTCTGCTTTTTAATTTATTCAAAAATTCTGTGAATAAGATATTCGAAATAATAAACAACCTAAAAGCTTGACCGGGGCATTGCACGATAACCAATACTGAACTGATAGACATTTTATAAGGACAGCGGGAAGGACAGTGCCATTAAACGAATATCTCACTGATCAAATAATGCGAGTGCGAGCTGAATATTTTTGATATTCAGACCTAAAGAGGGACATTATAAGCAAATTTTTGTAATCATCATACTACCTGTCTCTCTAAACAATTAATGGCGAAGCGCGCGCGAGCTGAAATTTCTATATATTATATTGACCCCAAACAGGACCATTTTGAAGGCCAGTATAGGCCTACATATCTCACCATAGTCATCCAATGCGAGTGCCAAGCGCTTGCTGATTTTGCCTTAGAATCAAATCTGAACACATAACACACTTTTTTTGTAGTCATTGTAATCATAATTATCATATACGCATCTCATAATCAAATAGGCCTATTGGGCTCGAATCGAAGCGCGAGCCGCTGAAAATTTAGGAAATTCAGACCTAAAAAGGGCCCGCATTCTATGCCTGTTTGTAGAAATTCAGGAAGATTAAGGGGGGGGGGGTTGGGGTGGTATGCGAGGGAGCGTAGCGACCGAGTCCAAGCGAGTGGAGCGAAAGAGGGGGGAGGGTGTGGGAGGGGGGTGTTCCCCCTCCCACAGTAGGGAAAATTTTTGAAAATCTGTGTGTGAAAATGGCGTTTTCTTGCATCTAATAAATAAAAATAGAATAAAATAAAATTACAAGTTAAAAAAAAGATAAGATTTTAAAAAATGGTCCCCGGATTTTTTTTTTTTTTTTTTTTTTGTGGGGGGGGGGTTGCAACCCCCCAACCCCACCGCTAGATCCGCTTCTGCTATTAAACTAAAAAAATTATATTCAGATCAGAAAAAGGGACATTTTAAGGACTGACTTTAGGAATTCATGAAGAGCAGACATATCTCACCAACATGACCAAGTAATCACGGACAGCCTTTTATACTAGAAAAATGGGACATTGTCACTACATAAAACAGTAACTCGAAGTGTGAGGAAAATGTATATTGACTTGAAAACGGGAGGTTTTAGTACAACAGGTTTATATTATTCGTTAAACAGACAATGTGAACACCGGGAACAATGAAGACTTATAGGCCCATGAGCAAATTATGTTTCATAAAGTTATGAAGAAAACGTTTCTTAACATATTATAATATATTATAATGAACAATAAATTATTTTTTTCCCACTACGGTTTCTATTCCTTTTTCCCTCTCTCCCTTTCCCCGTTCCCCCCCCCCCGTTTTTTTTGGCCTGCCGATGGGGGGGGGGGGGAGGTGCACGTTCAATTCAATTATATTCAATCTTTATCTCGCAATAGGATGAAAAAACAATTGCATGGCTTTCTGTGAAGGTTATGGATCACCAAAACATAGCAAAAACATAACATTAATAATAATAAAAAACAGAATCTCATGACATTACAGTACTAATGTAGGAAAAGGGAGGGGGAAAATAGAACGGGGGGGGGGGGGGGCAACAAAAAACACAAGTTGAAGGGGGGGGGGGTTAGATACGGTAAAATAATCCATTGATATCAACTGTGAAAATTATTTATCATTCACTAGAAAATGTTAATACTTTTTCTAAAGGAAGATATAAACTGGGATTTAGTTATTATTTGGGGAATTTCATTCCATTGTTTGGGACCTAAGTACATAACTCAATGATTTAGCTTCGTGACTAGACTTGATGTAAATTAAATTTATTGGAAGAATAGTATGAACTTGATAATTGTATTGAAAAAAGATCTGAAAAAGGAGTGGGTAAAAACCTCTTCTTGTAATCATTGGCGGCGGAAGCCAAAAATTTTAGGAGGGGACAACCCCCCAAAAAAAATTGACAAGCAAAAAAAAAAAAAAAGGTTCTCAACCTAAAAATTTTAGGGGGGACGCGTAGCAAAATAAATTGACAAGCAAAAAAAAAAAAGGTCATCAACTACAAATTTAGGGGGACCGTCCCCCCCTCCTCAAATTTAGGGGGGACACGTCCCCCCCTTCCCCCCCCCCGCTTCCGCCGCCTATGCTTGTAATTATACATAAATATTGCGAGTTCGTGCCCCCCCCCGTAGGCTCATATTTTTCAAAAATAAACTTTGAGTTGGACACGTGCGTTGCGTTTGAGAGTCGCAAGGCCGAGGTTGAGGAGTCATGGACGTCACTGCATGGACCCCAGGCCCAGGGCATGATGGAGCCCCTGTCGTTACGTATAGTTCACCACACCTTTCATACTTCTGTGGACTATTTCGGGATCTAGCACAGGCTACATTGCAATTGTCATTACAAACTATCAATCTGAAGCACAACCGAAATGTAACTTTTGTTCCCCGATATCCGCCATCCAGGCGCAAACCAGCTACAGTTCTTTAGCCTACATGTTGGCCCTAACTAACTGTTTTGAGTCCGGACAGTGGGCGGACCGTGATCGAGCCGGAGGAGACAGCATTGGAATGGAGGCTGGGTACCGGTACATTGTTCACAAACAATGCAGGACAGGTAAAGAGCTTAAAGATAGGAAAACAGCTGTTTGATTTTTATCCCTAGCTATTCAAACACCTTTTATTCATTTAATGACTTTCCTATTGATCATATAAAATTTAAGTTACAAAAAATGAATAGGGATTATCACAGAGTATGACCATCGATCACCATGTGCTTGCAATGTCAATGACATAAAATTAAAGAGCTCAATGGTTTCTCAAAACTGAATGATGCTGCTTTGCTGATTTAGGAACTATGCCCTCTTGTGGTGTACATTGTCATGATTGTTTAAATAGACTGCCGTTGTTTACATGGAGATAGCATTTAAAGAATGATGGTGAATGAAGATGAAGTAAGTAAGTGGAGAGATAAACTAGATAAAGAGGATAGACAAAACAGATTTTGAAAGTATGGAATTTCGAAGGAAAAAGTGTAAAAAAAATGTTTCTACCATTTTATGGAGTATCAATCTACATGAAGTGATCATATACCAGGCATGATGCGTGATTTTTCAAAAGGGTAGGGGGTTGTGTGCAGGGGCGGAAATCTCTCCCAAAAAGTAGGGGGACAAGGGGCTTGAAAATTTGACAAGCAAAAAAAAGGGGGTTATCATCCCAAATTCGAAGGCATTTTGACAAAAATTAATTTGACAAGCCAAAAAAAAAAAAGATGTCAAAGCAAAGTCATCTTGTCCTAATACATGTTTATTTTGATTTTGAGTGATGTATTTCTTACCATCATAAAAGACCAAAAATAGTTAGGGGGGACATTTGATATTATGTCCCCCCCTACTATTTTGAGTAGGGGGGACACGTCCCCGCTGTCCCCCCTGGGATTTCCGCCCATGGTTGTGTGATGCATTACTAGCTGAAAATCCCTGTAGATATGATAATAATTCAAAAATAACTTTATATTAACCCGAACTGTCTTTGTTTGTATCATGATTTCCTTCTTATTATTTGAACTGTCTCCCTCTCACCTTTTTATTTTTGCTTCCAATTTTCTACATACATGGTGGGTGCAAGAAATGCAAAAAAAAAACAAGGAGAGAGGGGGAGAAAGAGAGAAAACTAGAAACAGTGAGCAAGAGAGGGTGCTTGGAAAAATGGAGGGAGTGAGAGAGAAATTGAGAAAGAGAGAGCATGGAAGGGGAAGCCCCAAGACATTACTCACTTGCCCAAGGTAAAATGAATTACACATGAGTGATCGTTGGTCTTGTTCAAGACTTTATTTCATCCCTTTCAGACGTACATGTGTAACTAGCACAACAAAATGAACAACCTGAAATTTACAAAGGTTAAGAACAGGTGATGAATGGGGCCTACTATTTAAAATGCAAGATGTGTATTTAACAATGTTAACTTTCTTTCCTGGATCTTCTCTTTTTTTAGTTGGGAAGGGGAGGGGCATGGGGAGCTGTTTCATAAACTTTGTAACAGCTGCTCCCGGGGGGGGCACTCAGTATATAATGCATAGTGGGTATGTGCCGCGGAGGGGACCCCCATTTTCACACTCAAATTTCCGTTCCAAGGCATAGCATTTTTGCCTTGTTGAGAAAAAGAACAAAGAAAGCCGCTCCAAGGCATAGCATTTTCTTCTTATCGAGAAAAAAGAAGAGGGAAATCCGCTCCAAAGCTTCGCATATTTTTCGTTACGCCGCTCCGATCGCATTGAATGAGTCGAATTTTGGTGAAAAGCGGCTGAGTGCAGAGCTCCCCCGGCGGAGGCCGCGCTAGCTGCATCATGCACGCATGACCGTTCCATAGGGATGCATACGCACTCACACGCTGGCGATCCGTTCCAAGGACCCCCGTTTTCACAAACACTTGTCGTTCCGAAGCCCGTTCCGAGGACCCTCCTTTTTAGGACCTACAATAAGCGGCCGCTCCAAGGCCCCCGTTTTTTGTCTCGCCCGCGGCACACCCCCACCACATTTTTGGTCGAGTGCCCCCCCCGGGCAGCTGCTCAACTTCTTCGCTCATGGCTAAATTGAATCAGTGGAGGTGAAGGCAAAACTAAGGGATGAAATGTGGGAGGGGGCAGTCAAATGTATTGCTCTACACATGTGCATGCTCAAAAAGGCATTTAAAGGGGTGAGTGCACTCATTAAGGGTATCAAAAACACAGACTTTCAAAAAAGGATGGTTTTCAAAGACTGGTCAATAGTCAATCGCGGGGTCAAACGTATTTAGGGTCTGATTTTTTTTCCAAAGTGCTTTTTTTTAAGATTAGCCAAACGTGTTTAGGGTATTTTTTTCCCCAAAACTTTTGTCATATTCTGGCGACAACTTATTTAGGGGCCAAAATTTGTTTAGGGGGTGTTTGGAAATAATTTGGTCATGCATGTGTACAGCAGTAACTTTGACTCCCCCCCTCCCCGGCAAATGTCATCTGTCCGTCCCTCGCAAACATTCAGACAGATCATGTTGCATCCGTAAGTCACTATTCAACCAAACTTGGGTTGTAGATGTACTGAGGGGACCTGCATGTTATGGGGCCCGTTACAGGTCATATGGTAAGGTCAAAGGGCATATCAGGTCAAAAATTTATGTGCAACTGCAAGACTCATTATGAGGCCGTTCTCATTACGCTTTCTAAAACTAGTTTACTGGAAACCGATTCAGGAAACCACTTTGGAAGATCGCTTTGCTAGCGTTTCCACTTGATCACACGAAAGTGGTTTTCAAAATCACTTCACGCAAAGCGCTCTTGTTGCTATGGAAACGCTCTCAGTGGGGTGACACGTTTTGCGTGAAATTCGAAACCGCATCACAGGCATTCTACACCTGTCGTGTGGAGTAGCGCGCTCAAAATGTGCGAAGATCACTTCCCGAAGAACGGTTGTGTCCTCACGCTAAAACCAGTTTAACGAGGCAAAGCGATCTTGAAAACTACATCGCAAGGTGGTTTTCCAAACTGGTTTGGAAGATCGCTTCCAAGACCGCTTGGACCGTTCTCACTACGCGTTAAACTAGTTTCCAGTAAACTAGTTTTAGAAACGTAGTGAGAACAGCCTAATAGACACACAAATCTGCACTGCAGCTGTGTATTACTTGGGTTGTAGATGTACTTAAAGGGGAATGAAACCTTTGGAACAAATAGCCTTGTGTAGAAACAGAAAAATCAAAGAATAAGAATAAAGAAAGTTTGAGAAAAATCGGACAAATAATGAGAAAGTTATGAGCATTTGAATATTGCAATCACTAATGCTATGGAGATCCTCCCATTGGCAATGCGACAAGGATGTGTGATGTCACTGATGAACAACTTTCCCTTTGGTGGACTATAAAATACCCTCAAAATGTCTCTTTTTGCTTTTTCTTACAATGATACAAACTCTTTATCCATTATGTATTCTGAAGAAATATGTATTACATGTCCTCATGTAGAAAGAACACATGACATGTGATCTATGGATAGATGTGATGAAAGAGGCAATTCAAGTGAAATATATACTAAAGTAATGGGGAGAGTTGTTCATCAGTGACATCACACATCTTTGTCGCATTGCCAATTTGCTATCTCCATAGCAATAGTGATCGCAATATTCAAATGCTCATAACTTTCTCATTATTTGTCCGATTTTTCTCAAACTTTCGTTGATCTGTTTCTTTGATTTTTCTGTTTTCAAACAAGCTATCTTGTTCCAATGGTTTCATTCTCCTTTAAGGGACCTGCAAGGTATGATGTAGTTGGAGGTAACATATGGTACGGTCAAATTTATAAGTTTGTACAACACTCTCTTATACATAACTCTGCAACCTTGTCTCACTTTTCAAACTTGGGTTGTAATTGTAGTCATAATGTTGTAAGTGAGAGCAATTATGGGATCGGAGTTCGGTTCGGAAGTTTTGCTCCTAAAATCGAAATCGGTTTGGATATCGGATCGGAAGATATTCAAAAACAAAAAATACATTAAAATTTGTATGTTGGCGGCACGTGGACAAATGCTGCAAGCTACACTGATGGCAGAATTTCTTTTGATCTCCGACAAAAGCGGAGGAAGAAGATGATGAGTTGTTTTGATCTCCAACATAATCGGAGGAAGGAAAAGAAGATAGTGGCGTTCCAGCGCGCGACACTACCGCCGATCAACGATAGGCCTCTTCTCTACAACATCGTGGTAATGGTGGAGTCCGTCGTGAACTTTTAGAGGTCGCATTACTTACCGAAAAGGACGCACTACTATCCGAAGTTGTTTCCGATGATATTCACCTTCTCTACAACATCGTAGTGATGACGGAGGTAATCGTAAACTCTTAAAGGTCGCATGACCTCTAGAAAAAGACGCATTATTATCCAGAGGTGTTTACGATGATATTCACCTTCTCTACAACGTCGTAGTGATGGCGGAGGTAATCGTAAACTCTTAAAGGTCGCATGACCTCCCGAAAAAGACGCACTGTTATCCAAAGTTGTTTACGATGCTATTCACCTTCTCTACAACATCGTAGTGATGGCGGAGGTGATCGTAAACTCTTAAAGGTCGCATGACCTCCCGAAAAAGACGCATTATTATCCAAAGTTGTTTACGATGATATTCACCTTCTCTACAACATCATTGTGATTGCGGAGTTAATCCTAAACTCTTAGAGGACGCATAGTCAGATAGTCGTAAATATTACCGTGCATGTTCAACAAATCTTATTTGCCTCCGCTTAAGATCAAAACATATCATCGTCTTCTTGTTTTTCTTGTTCCTCCATTTTTGTCGGAGATCAGAACAAATTATCACCAATTATCATCATCATCTTTTTGTTCTTCCCCGATTATGTCGGAGATCAAAACAAATCATCTTCTCCTCCACCTCCCTTTCCGCTAATATCAGAGATAAAACAAATCATAATTTTCTTCTCCTTTATCTTCTTTTCCTTCCACCGCTTTTGTCCGAGATCAAAACAAATAACCAGCGCATTTTGACGGAAACATGTCGCCACATGTTTTTTTTTTGTTGTCTTGTTACGTTTTGGTTTTTCTGATCCGATTTTTTCCCCACTTGTCAAAAATCGGAGTTCGGAAAAATGTAGAAAAAAGGGGAAAATCGGATCGGGAATTGGAATAAAAATCGGTTACAACATATTTGTAGATGCACTAAAGGAACCTGCATGTCATGGTGCAGTGCAGTCAGAGATCATATGGTAAGGTCAAAGGTCATTTCAGGTCAAACATTGAAGTTTATGTGCAGAACTCTCTTATGACACTTAACTCTGCACATGATGCAATGGCAACCAAACTTGGGTGTTACATGCACTTTTGTTTTACCTGAATGCTAAGAAAGCATGAATGCCTGTGAGCAAGCATCCAGGGGACCAACGGCTTAAAGTCCTCTCCGAGGGACCTGTTAATGAGGATAAATGCCTTACCAAAGGGCACTAGTGCACCACTTGGGAATCAAACCCGGGTCACCGGAATCCGAAACCCCCGCTCTACCGAAAAAAATAAACAGGAAAAAGGAGAAAACAAAAAAGTGTAGAGAGAGAGAAGGGAAAGATGGTGTGGCTTTATTGTTTTTCCTTCTTATTTTTTGTCAAAAGAATTAAACCTAAACAAGACGTTCTGTGTCTTCATACAAAATTTTGCTCCAGTGCTTTGCGTGGGAAAAATATCTTAAATGCCTTTCCTTTTTGTTTCCCCACACCTTTTTCTACTCTTTTTCCCCTTCCCGGATATGGGACGTGTGTATTTCTTGGCATGAATTATTAAGTATAAATTGGTTTGAAATATAAAGAAGTAATTTTTGTTTGAGTACATTTACAAAAACCTTTCGCTCTTCTGGTCAGAGACGGTAAAAATTAACGCCACTCCTAGAATCCGGATACGCTATTTGTGCTTTTCAGAAAGCAGTTTTTGGCAAGTATCTGCTAAAGGGGGAAGGCTTTATTCGGGCTGTGCTATATGCAAAATTATATACGACAAAACTTTATTCTACATCGCTGCCCATCCATCTGTCTTGTTTTGCGCCATTAATTTTAAATTATGAATATTTCTGAAGTTTCTTGATCATAAAAAAGGAGGCGCTTAATACAGCAAAATTACATAATTTTTTTCCCAAAGTAAATCACAGAGGCTTCCGTTCCTCGCATTCATAACCCCCCCCCCTTTTAGTCTGCATCATCCCTTTGACATTTTGAGCTCATTTTTCTTTTTTATTTGCAATCGAGTGATATAATATAAGAAATTTAAAAATTAGAGCAGGTTAAGTTTTCAGAGAAATTTCAGAGCATCAACAAGGAATATTTCCTCCCTGTATAGGCCTACATATACTTGTCTTTTATTCTGTTTTTCCGACGGTGGAGGCGCCAACACCAAATCTTAACCGAAGGTTAAGTTTTTGAAATTACATCATAACTTAGAAATTATATGGACCTAGTTCATCATGTACTTGGACACAAGGTTAATCAAGTATTGAACATCCTGCCAGAGTTTCAAGTCACATGACTAAGGTCAAAGGTCATTTAGAGTCAATGAACTTTGCCAAGTTGGGGATATTTGTTGAATTACCATCATATAACTCTAAATATATTGGTCTAGTTCATAAAACTTGGATGTAAGAGTTGTCAAGTATCACTTAACATCTCATATGAGTTTCAGGTCACATGACCAAAATCAAAGGTCATTTAAGGTCAATGAACTATGGCCATGTTGGGGGTATTTATTGAATTACCATCATAACTCTGTAAGTGTATTTGTCTAGTTCATAGAACTTGGACATAAGGGTAATCAAGTATCACTGAACATCCTATTCGAGTTTCCGGTCACATGACCAAGGTCAAAGGTCAATGGACATTGGCCATGTTGGGGGTATTTGTTATATTACCATCATAACTCTAAGGGTGTGTTTATGCTTCCATTGCGAGGACAGAATCAGCGATTTCAAACGTCGATTCAAAACGCCGATCGTAAACATGGTTCTGGGAGTGCTGTTTATGCTCAACTTTTCAGAGCAAATCATGATCTCCAGCTGGCTTCGCATTGTAAAGCGAGGTCAAATTGGGCGCGCCTTTTTTCGAAAGTTTTTTTTTCCGATTGTTGTTATTACGTGGAGATAAGCATGGAGCAATACGACTGTATTGCTCGCGGATTTTCATCTCACCGGAAGCATGTACCAATGACGTCATTTAAACACGTTTACGATCGTGGTTCTGTATATGCTTCCCCAGAAACCCTGATTCTGGTCAAACGACGTTTACAAACGCACCTTTTTGTGAGTTTACGTTCGGCGTTTTGAAACGGCGTTTAATGAAAGTAAGCATGGACGCAACCGTGTTTTGGACTAACCACGTTTGGAAACGCTGATTCTGGCCTGAAAAGTGGAAGCATAAACACGGCCTCAGTATATTGGTCTAGTTCATAAAACTTGGATATAAGAGTTGTTAAGTATCACTTAAAATCTCATACGAGTTTCAAGTCACATGACCAAAGTCAAAGGTCATTTAAGGTCATTGAACATTGGCCATGTTAGAGGTAATCAAAGTTTATAGATAGTGTATAAAATGTGGATATAGGGGTAATCAAGTATCACTGACAAGTTTTAGGTCACATGATCAAGGTCAAATGTCAATGAACGTATTGTATCATTATATGAATGGTGTTTTTTGTTAACAATTATTTCATACTAGTTTTCAAAGTCAGCACTGCTGCTCTATTGAATCGCGTGATGCAGGTGAGATCGCCAGAGGCATTCCACTTGTTTGAAAATCGGTGTTTTTGATACCCTGAATGAGTGCATGCTTGGCCTGCGTAAAAAAACAAACAAAAAACACCCCTTTAAACGCATTTTTTTGGTCACGCATGTGTATTGTGTTTTGAAACTCAGGCATTGCATTTAGATGAGATTTAGGGTGTGTTTATGCTTACATTGCGAGGGCAGAATCGGCATTTTCAAATGTCATTTCAAAACGCCGATCCGAATTGTGGTTCTGGGAGTGCTGTTTATGCTTAATTTTTCAGAGGCGAAATGAAGAACTCCAGCTGGCTTCGCATCATAATTTTCATTGAGCAGGAAAGCAAGTTTGAAAGTTTTTTTTATAGTGTTGTTATGGGGAAGGTACGTCGACTGTTATTTAAACATTGAACAATTTCCGATATTTTAGTCATTGCATGGAGCTACTTGACATAGCCATATATTTTCTACCATGGTGAGGATAATAGTGAGAAAAAATAAAGAATATTAAAGTATACATGATAAAATAATAAAACATTCATGTATATTTGTTTATGCTACTGGGGCATCTGGCGATGTCTCCTCATTATAACTCATGTTCCAGTTTTTTTTTGTAAATCCCTCAACATTCGTAGTGATGGCAAATTGGAAGAGTAATACTAGAATACCTAAATCAATTATCACACATGCAAGTGTAACAAGGGAGATGAGAGGTAATTCCATGTAGGTAACATAAGACCATGGAGCAATGCGTCTGTATTTGCCCGCAGATTTTCATCTCACAGGAAGCATGTACCAAATGACGTCATATAAACACGTTTACGATCGTGGTTCTGTTTATACTTCACCAGAAAGCCTGATTCTGGTCAAACCACATTTACAAACGCACCTTTTTGTGAGTTTACGATAAGCGTTTTGAAACGTTGTTTAAATGAAAGTAAGCAACCCTGGAATAATCACGTATGGAAACGCTGATTCTGGCCTGAAAAGTGGAAGCACAAACACGGCCCTAGATCATTTCACAATCCAATGCCTCTGAAGAGATGCCTTCAGCTGGTTCCTGTGTCTCTTGACAGTGTGCCAAGTGCTTCCACTGAGACAGTGACCACAAGGTTTCACCTGTCATGCAGCAATGGTTGGGCGGAAATGGGAATGTTTGGACAATGTCCTGAATTGATTAGAGTATAGAGCAAGGATCCTATTAGTCCAGATTGGACCTTGTTGTTTGGAAGCGCCCTTTCCCAAAAGCTAACATAGAGGGCACATGTCTCCCAATCTCTAATCAGCGACAATCCACTCATCTTCGCTGGGGAGCGAAGATGAGTGGATTGTCGCTGATTAGAGATTGGGAGACATGTGCCCTCTATGTTAGCTTTTGGGAAAGGGCACTTCCAAACAACAAGGTCCAATCTGGACAAGGATCCTATTGGAAGGTTAGTATTGGACACCGTTCTCATTATACTTCGATAACTAGTTCACTGGAAACCAGTTTAGGAAACTAGTTTGGAAGATCGCTTTGCTAGCGTTCCCATTTGATCACCCGAAAGTGGTTTTCAAACCCACTTCACGTAAAGTGGTCTTGTTGCTATGGTAATGCTCTCAGTAAGGGTGACATATTTCGCACGAAATTTGAAACCGCAGTATCGACATTGTACATACAGTGTGTGGAGTAGTGCGCTCAAAATGTGCGAAGAATGCTTCGCTAAGACCAGCAAAGCGATTTTGAAAACTACATCGCGAGGTGCTTTACTGAACTGGTTTGGAAGATGGCTTCCAAGACCACTTCGACCGTTCTCATAACACACGTCAAACTAGTTTCCACTAAACTAGTTTTAGGACGGTAGTGAGAATGGTGTCTTGGTCATGGTTAGTTGAGAGAACCCTGACTGCTGTCTACCCCTCTTTTACACAACTTTTAACTGTAATGTAACTTTTGGGCATATATTTTTGTAAGAAACCATGTAGCTAAGTGACTAACCGCCCTTTCACACAGTAAAAAAATCATAACTTGAATGATGATTCAAGTGAAAAGTAAGGCTAATGACAAATTTTTCGCACGTGTGAAACCAAACAAGTTTCACGAACTTTCATCACAATCACGAATTAAAATTTTACTCGGGAGCTGAATTTCAATTAAAGGAAACCAAAACCCAAGAAGAGAAGCAATCTGATTGGAAAGAGTAAAATGAGAGGAACAATTTAAAAAAAGTTTCATCAAAATCGGTTATGAAATAAGCAAGTTATGGGAGTTTAAAAACTCTTGTTGTACTTCCTATGGGCATCCTCAAATTGGCAAATGTGCTTCAAAATGGCTGATTTTGTGGACAACTCTCCATTTGTTTTGTACACAAATTTTCAGATTTTTCTCATTAGGTGGTCTGTCTATGACAGATCACCTCTTAATTTCGTCAGAATTTTCTTATTATTTATTAGTTGGTCTGTCTTTGACAGATCACCTTTTAATTTCGTCAGGATTTTTTTTATTATTTATTTATTTTTAACGATTTTCTTGTCGCCAAGTTATCTCAAAATAGACTTGATCAATTTCATTGAATTTTATGTCATTTATAGGATCTGTCATGGACACGTCAGAATAAGCTTTTCAAGGTCATCAGGTCATGATGACGTCATCTAGGCGCCATTTTGTAAAATCACATTATCAATGATATCTCCATTATCAATTATCAAAAATCAATCAAATTAACATCACATCAACTTCAGGTCAAGGGTCATCAGGTCATGTCATCAAAGGTCACCTTGAGGTCACGACGCGCGCGTCAAAATTTCAAATTGCTCAAAATCATTTTTTGACCAAACTAGAGTACGTTTCAGGTCATTTTAAGCATTTCAAAATTTTGCGCGCGCGCTTCCGCGCGTAACGCCTTAACGCAACGCAGAAACACCGATTTTTTTACATCTTTGCATTGATAATAAAATTCTGAACAATTTGATACCTTGATCAACCTTCTACGACCATTAATAACGAAATTAACACCCGTTAAAGTTTGCAGCACGTGTGCGCGCGAGCTCTCACTATAGGCCATATATGGGCAAAAACATGCCTATTGCAAATTCACTGTAGCTCTTTAAATAGTCCGTTGACCCCCAATTTTTTTTTCATATATCGATAGAGTATTAGTTGTAGATTTGATTTCATGTCACCATTGTCCCTAAATTATATCGTGACGTCATCAAATAGGCGCCCAAACTAAAAATTTCATTTTTTTCAAAAATGACGTCATCAAATTTATGCAAATTTGGCTGTAACTTCTCGAATATAGATCATTTTTCGCCCAGATTTCAATATGTTGTAGTTTATAATGTACTCTTTCTCCTCAGTTAAGATGAATATTCGTTTTGAGAAACGCATCATTGCGTAAAACAGCGATGAAAAGAGGCATGTCATTTTTCCTCATTTTGCGTGTAATCTCTATGGGACATGACTTTTTCCCAAAAC
Source organism: Lytechinus variegatus (assembly GCF_018143015.1). NCBI lineage: Eukaryota > Metazoa > Echinodermata > Echinoidea > Temnopleuroida > Toxopneustidae > Lytechinus > Lytechinus variegatus. Next base: position 39,939,055 of record NC_054741.1, on the reverse strand, counting down.
TAGATTCGACATTCCTCTATTTCGTGAGCCATATCTCCATTTCTTCTTGTCAGTTTTGCCGGAGCTTTTAATATGTTATAGCTGAGATTCTGGGCTTTCGGTAATGTGCCCTCCACTTTTTGATCTGATGCCGGGATCATGCCCGTTTTTCACTTGCAATATTGGAATTGTAATTCTCAAAATTGCTTACGTGTAAAGTCTATGGGAAACATTAATAATCACATTGAGCAATGGTCAAAATTTATTCTTAGGATGTCTAGAATCAAGATTATCAATCATATCTAAATTATTCATTTTATACATTAGCCGACTCTGAATGAAAAATCATGACAGACCACCTAATTCGTCCGCATGACGAATTAAATTCTAGTTTATTTATTTTTACGGATTTTCTTGTCGCCAAGTTATCTCAAAATGGACTTGGTCAATTTCATTGAATTTCATGTCATCTATAGGATCTGTCATGGACACGTGCAGAGAAGTTTTTCAAGGTCATCAGGTCATGATGACGTCATCTAGGCGCCATTTTGTAAAATCACATTATCAATCATATCTCCATTATCAATTATCAAAAATCAATCAAATTATCATCACATCAACTTCAGGTCAAGGGTCATCAGGTCATGTCATCAAAGGTCACCTGGAGGTCACGACGCGCGCGTATGCGCGCGTCAAAATTTAAAAATGCTCAAAATCACTTTTTGACCAAACAAGAGTACGTTTCAGGTCATTTTAAGCATTTCAAAATTTTGCGCCGCGCACGGATGCGCGCACGCTTCCGCGCGTAACGCCTTAACGCAATCCAGAAACACCGTTTTTTTTACATCTTTGCATTGATAATAAAATTCGGAACAATTTGATACCTTGATCAACCTTCTACGACCATTAATGACGAAATTAACACCCCTTGAAGTTTGCAGCACGTGTGCGCGCGAGCTCTCACTATAGGCCATATATGGGCAAAAACATGCCTCTTGAAAATTCACTGTAGCTCTTTAAATAGTCCATTGACCCCCCATTTTTTTTCATATATCGATAGAGTATGAGTTGTAGATTCGATTTCATGTCATCAATGTCCCTAAATTATATCATGACGTCATCAAAATGGCGCCTAAACTAAAAATTTCATTTTTTCAAAAATGACGTCATCAAATTTATGCAAATTCGGTTGTAACTTCTCGAATATAGATCGTTTTTCGCCCAGATTTCGATATGTTGTAGTTTAGAATGTACTCTTTCTCCTCAGTTACCATGAATTTTCGTTTTGAGAAACGCATCATTGCGTAAAACAGCGATAAAAAGAGGCATGTCATTTTTCCTCATTTTGCGTGTAATCTCTATGGGACATGACTTTTTCTCAAAACTAGATTCGACATTCCGCTATTTCGTGAGACATATCTCCATAGTTTCTTGTCAGTTTTCCCTGAGCTTTTAGTATGTTGTAGCTGAGATTCTAAGCTTTCGGAAGTGTGCCCTCCATTTTTTGATCAGATGCCGGGATCATGCCCGTATTTCGCTTGCAAAATTTGAATTGTAATTCTCAAACTTGCTTACGTGTAATCTCTATGGGGAATATGCTAGCTCAATGGATAACGCATTTGACGTGTTCGTCCGTATTGCTGACGTGTATAGGTCCGTGTTGCTGACGTGGTGGTCCGTGTAGCTGACGTGTAGGTCCGTGTTGCTGACGTATTGGTCCGTGTTGACGACGTGCTCTGCCGGTATGATCCGTGTAGATCCGTGTGAAGCTGCCGTGTTGATGCCGTGTTCACAGTCATCTGGGGCAAAACTATCCCGGACCTCCCCGGATCATGCCGGCATTGCCGTGTTGATCCGTGAGGTATAATCATCTATCTTGTATGTATCTGTTTGAAGATGTATGTCTGACGATTGTCATCACCACATCAATAATCACATTTAGTAATGGTCAAAACTTATTCTTAGGATGTCTACGATCAAGATTATCAATGATATCTAAATGATTTATTTCATACATCAGCCGACACTGAATGACAAATCATGACAGACCACCTAATTCGTCCGCATGACGAATTAAATTCTAGTTATCTTTCAAATTGCATCTTGCCTCCTTCTGAGCACAATATATGTCATGGGAAAATATAATCCACACCATATATGTCGAGGACAGGAGGAGATAATGTGAAATATGTAAAATAAAGGGGAAAATCTGAAAATATGTGTACAAAACAAATGGAGAGTTGTCCACAAAATCAGCCATTTTGAAACACGTTTGCCAATTTGAGGATCCACATAGAAAGTACAACAAGAGTTTTTAATCGTCCATAACTTGCTTATTTCATAACCGCTTTTGATGAAACTTTTTTTAAATTGTTCCTCTCATTTTACTCTTTCCAATAAGATTGCTTCTTTTCTTGGGTTTTGGTTTCCTTTAAGTTTCGCTCAGATTATGGTACAAACTTTCAGTGTGAAAGGTCCGATGATTCTAAAGATGATGATTTAAGATTCATGTGTGAAAAGGACCTAAATTATTTTTTCCTCCTACCTGAACTTAGACTGGCAGGTTTTATTATAGTGATTATCCATCTCTCATCTTATTTATTTTTTTTATTAGTCTACAAAACACGATTCATGATCAGTCTGCATTAGGATCCCTAATTTTTTTTATGTTGCCAAGATTACAAGGAACTATTGACACAGTGAGGTCCAAAGTCGAGAAAAAGTTGAATTGATAAAAAGTCTTCACCTCAGAAGTAGATAATTTTGCAATAATGACAATTAAAAGTATATTTCTTTAATGAAAATATCAAATCACTATCCATTTGGACTAGTCTGCTATGCAGACTCTGAATGGCTCGTGAGGTGGGATCTGCTACTGCTTTGCGAAGCAAACCAGCCTGAAAGGGCAGCCTCAGTAGACCTAGTCTGCTATGCAGACTCATTGAATCAGCTGAGGTACACACACTGCAGGTGTGGGTCTACATTTGTAGACTACATTTGGACCCCTTTGCTATCAAGACCACACCTTGTTACAAGAACTGCACCATGTGTGAGTCACATGAATGGAAAGCCTCTTGACAAACCAGTGTTCCCACTTATCACTTGTCGTCTGTTATGGCTAAACCAAATCAGACATTTTTGATACACCTGTCGCTGTGTCTGTTGTTGAGTAATATAGGCACAAAAGGGGGCTTGTATTTCTTTCTATTTTATTTTTTTCCTGATTTCTGATGGTTTGCCAGAGGAAAGGAAACTACAAGGAAAGTTCGACCTTTTCTTGTGGTAGAGTATGCTGCTTCTTACGGAGCCCGCCAGGTGACATGAAGGAGAAAAAATTCTCTGTACATTATTTTGTTCCCTCGAAATACTATTTCGTGGCCTCGCAATATTATTTGGTTCCCACGAAATACTATTTCGTGGCCACGCAATATTATTTCGTTCCCTCAAAATACTATTTCCTGGCCATGCAATATTTTGTTCCCTCAAAATACTATTTCGTGGCCACGCAATATTATTTTGTTCCCACGCAATACTATTTCGTGGCCACGCAATATTATTTCGTTCCCACGAAATACTATTTCGCTCCCACGAAATACTATTTCACTCCCACGCAACATTATTTCGTTCCCACACAATACTATTTCGTTCCCACGAAATACTATTTCGTTCCCACGAAATATTATTTCGTTCCCACGAAATATTATTTCCCCTCTCTCCGATCCGCCGCGCCGCACCAGCCGTGTATAACACGTGCAGCATAGCAACATACTTTGGTATGGTATGCGCTGATCGGGGCGCTGATGATGGTAGTGATGATGATGGTGGTGATGATGATGCATAGGCGGATCCAGGTGGGGGCCCCAGGTGCCTGCCCTCCCCCCCCCTATTGGTGGAGCAAAAAAGACAAAAAAAAGGGAAAGAAAGAAAAAAGGAAGGAAAAGAAAAGAGAAAAAAAAGGAGGAGGAAAACGTATGAATAAGATAAGATGAGAGGAAGACTTGGAAAAAAATATTTCATGTCACTAAATAAAATTTTCGCTCGTGCTTCGCGCTCGCATTGTCAAGTGATTCACATTTCTTGTCTGTTTGCATTTACATACATATCTTATTCAACATGGAGCTTAAATATCACGTTTGGAAGTCAATATACAAAACATATTTTCCCTCGGAAATCGAACTTTCATTAATTTGTGTGATTTACAAATTGATTTTTAAAAAAGTGCTCTGTTAAAATTTCAGTTTTATGGTCTGAATATTAACATTTTCCGCTCTCGCTGCACGCAGGCTAATTTTTATTTATCAGGTACCTATCATTTTCATGTATTTCATAAAGTTTTTAAAATATCCCTTTTCAGGTCTGATTGTAAAAACGTATCTAGTGCTGCCATGCTTGCATTTTAATTGGCGGGTTATGTATGTCTCAATATTGATTATTTAGCAAATTATTTAAAATCCCCTTTTCATGACAGTTTATCGAAATTTCGGCTCGCGATTTGCGCTCACATTAAATGGTTAAAAATATATCAACTGATTACTGATGCGTCCTATTCATATTAAAAGGTGCTTGAAATGTACAGTGTTCGGGCCATAATGTCATTAGATTCCATGCCCTCATTATGCAATAATAAATAAGATATCAATTTAATAATTAAATTGTCCCTTTTGTTTAATCTCGCGCTTAGCAAGATAAATAGGAAGATATATAGTCATAATATTCATGTAATAACATGTCCTAAGGATGTAATAATGAAAAATATCAGCTCTTTATCAAGTGCAATTTATATCCACCTTACAATTTTCCTACAAAGTGTTTGAAATATGAAGCTGAAATTGACCCCCCTTTTCAGATCGGAATATCAAATATTTTAAGCTTGCGCTTCGCGCTTGCTTTTATTTTCATGTAGATGGAATGCCTGGATTCTAGGTCTAAATCTGAAACACATGCGTGCATCTTCATTCAGTTATCCAGTTTCAGATCACAATATCAAATTTTTTTGCTTGCCCTTTGTGCTCAAATTATTAATGTAGGAAGATTCCCACTTTCTCACCCCTTTACTGATTTACGAAACATGAATAGAGTGTCCCGTTTTAGGTCTTAATCTCAAATTTTTCCGCTCGCACTTCGCGCTCGCATTATTTGATTGTTGAAATATGTAACGTCTTCATGGCTAAGTGCAAGCAGTCTTTAACAAATAGGCCTACCTTTCCGATCAGTTCTAAACATGTATAAAAAAATCTGCACGCGCTTCGCGTTCGTAGTAATTATTGCAGGTACATTTTTTTTCAGAATGTTCAAATATTAGGAAAAATATATATAATTTTTATCAAAAAATTTGCTTGCGCTTCGCGCTCGCATTATAAAATAAGGATTATGATATTATGTATTAATTTTGATTTAAAGAATAAAGCTAAGAAGTGACTTATAGGACTACCCCCTTCAAAGAAACAAACAAAAAATCAACTTCGAGTGGCCGATCGGGGAAAATATGGCTGAAAAAAATTCCGCCCCCCCCTATTGGCGAAGGCTGGTTATGTCCCTGATGATGGTTATGTCATTTCGTCCATCAACGTATTCGTCTGACAACAATTTAGTCTAATAATCACTTTTTCTAATAACCTGTTCGTCTATGACAAATTCGTCTCATACCCATTTCCTTTTCATTCATTCCGCGCATAAATTAACTCTTGGTCCAATTGGTTACACTTCGTAATTCCGAAGGTTCATAATTCTGAAGATTCTTGATTCCGAAGGTTCGTAATTCCAAAACACGTAAATTGCCTATACCTCGATGTTCGTTAATCCAAAAACAGAAAAGGGTTCGTTAATCCGAACATTTGTGGCGTTATTCTGAAGGTTCGATAATCCGAAAATGAAATAAGGTTCGATGTTCCGAAGGTCAGTTAATCCGAAAACGAAATAAGGTTCGTTGTTCATTTCGTTTTTGGACTAACAAACCTTTGGAATTACGAACCTTCGGAATAACCAAACCTTCGGAATAACGAAGCTTCGGAATTACGAATGTATGTGGGTCCTGTTAAACCAAATGGCTATTGAACAGTGCCTGTTCAACTCATGACAGGTCTTTTCCTCAAGCCCCTTTTACACCTTCACGGATGCAACACGGATCATCACGGATCTCAGTCCGTGATGATCCGGGGTGCCAAATTTGTATTTTCCTAGCATTCCCGGAGTGAGTACGGAGTTAACTGGTTATTAACACGGATATGTACGGAAAAGTACAGAGTCTACAAGGATAGGCAAGGTAGCAATAGGGATCCTGTTTGATATGCTCCCGGAGCCAACACGGAATACCCGGATGATCACAGATGTTACTGGGTCTTTACACGGACCTTCACGGTTGCTCATATTTTCGTCCCTTTTTGCAGCATCTGGAGCATGCTCGTGCTTGGTTATGAATACGGACTATTGTTCATGTACGCAAACAATACAAATATTTGACCCCGGATAAAGCCGGTATCAACAAGGATCACCCGGTTCTTACAAGGAGCCTCCCCGATGCATTCGGTAGCTACACGGATGTACAAGGAGGCTACAAGGATGAACACGGATGATTATCAGACCGTGTACTCAGGGATGAAAAATTGAACATGTTCAATTTTTCTCCCGGACATGCTGGTACATCAAGGATGGCGCCGGATGAGTAGCCGGAGTGTACATGGTAGTCCCGGACTGTACACGGATGACCCCGGAATGACAATCCGGGATGATCCGTGTTGCTTCCGTGAAGGTGTAAAAGGGGCTTAAACAGACTTGCATTTCAAGTGCAAGTATAATTTAAAAAGATTTACCAGGGTGGGTGGAAAATTATCTATCCATACTTTATCAATTATACTGACTTTCAATCTTACTTAGATTTTTGAGGTTGCATTTGCAGTCAATGCTATATCCTCATGCTCTATAACCTGGAATAGTATTGGTAAGTCTGGAATTTATTTAATTCAATCTTTAAAAATGTATCACTGTTTCCAACAACTTTGCTGTTCATCCTATCTTACTCCCTATACCAATTTTCTCAGTAGCAAACTTATTTTTCGCTAATCCCAATTGAAATACCTCAATCAAAAGGGTTATTCTTTAGACAATACAAGTTATATCCCCTACTGAATGGCTCGAATTGCTCATACCGACAATGCTTAACTTCAGGAGAAGAATTTACTAGATCGGAACAAACAAAAGTCCATCAGCTTAACTCTCAACAATTAATTGACATTTGTGCATATCCAGAAGGTGAATCGTATCATTCGCCTCTATTCCGATATATTTGCTTCATTCCAATTGACAACAATAATTTATGATGGAGGACCTTATGCGCAACATCTCTTGATTTGCAATGCAGGGAAGGTCATTTTCAATCTTTTCACTAAGATGAGTCTTCCATCTTAACAGAATTTAATACACATTAACATCAATAAAATTGTGTCCTGAGTCAATATATGAACTCTCAAAAACAAAGACCAAATCAAAAGACTAAAAAATGTTCACCAGACCATACCATTACTAATTCCACTTTAAATTTAAAAAATGAACTAACAGAATTGCAACCAACAATGACATAGCCACGTTCATGTGAATAACAAGAAGTGGAATCAAAACTAATGTTCTATCAAACTTTTTAGATGAGTGATTGATAGTACCAGGATCTGAACATGTTATCCATGTTATATCTTCTTACTCAAACAACAGAGCTAAATGGTGTAGAGATAGGTTTTTTCAAAACAAACAATATAATGGAACTAAATGAACTACTGTCATATTTGTTCCTAAAGGTATTTTTACATAATACCTATATTTACACCTTCTCTCCCTTAATACCATCTACATAACAGATACTCAAGGATTATACTATCACTTTGGTCATACAAATCAGAAACCTAACAAGTACAAAGACATAGCAATACTATAGTCTACTAACAAAAAATGTAAACCTCGCTCTGCTACCAATTGTAGCACGGGACCGTTTCGGGTGGGGGAGGATCTTTTACTTAACAATTTAAACAGTGCACAGCGGAAGGGTTTTTAAAACGAAGAATCCCCACCCTGTCCGTCTACAGAGGTAGAACTTAAATAAGACACTATTAGGTTGTAATTATTTTACTTTGTAATAATCGCACATCACATAATCACCATCAATCAACAACATTCACACTATGCTATTAATTAAGGTAAATAATAAAACTCAATAAACTAAACTAACACTCATTATGTAAAGGATATACCGGTATGTTCCTTTAATTCTAAACTAAATTAACATTATATACATGATATTTACAATAATAAGAAATGGTGTAAACTCCTAGTCACATAGTTACTTGAACGGGTATGAACATATAGTTCAATTTATACTTCATAACTTAATTTACTGGACATAACTTTAAAACAGTTCTCAAACAACTACTTAAGACTAACATAATGACATTGAGGGTCTCAGTGCAGAAATAAACAGAATGTAGAAACTGTTCATGGTCAGACTACCAGTGACCTGAGAATCAGTAGGGACAGTGATTTTCCGTTTCTAAAAATTGCCTTTTCCGTTTCAGAAAATCTCAAATTCTGTTTCAGCATGTCTGAAAACGGAAATTCCGTTTCCCCATAGACTTTGTGTACAAGAAAAATTGACAATTCCGTTTACATCGAAAACCAATACGCAATGAGTAGCGATGTCAAATGGTAGCGCTGCTCAAAATTTGCATCTACCAATGTACTAACATCGCTTTAAAATCCATTTTAATCGAAGAGATTCGAGCTAAAAAACTATTTAGAGAAACATAATCAACATGATTACATTCTCACCTTTCATATTATTAGCATTATTTTATTGTTAAATGGGATTTTATTGCTGATTTGGGGACTTTTCGGACATCGTTTTGAGCAGTCGACGACTTCCGAATATCCGCCATTTTGGATTTGATGAATCACCGTGATCATTATATTATGACCGAATGCAGAGGGCAGCAACACACGGCCGTATTATGCCTTATATGCGGACGTAAGTGTAAACTAATTTGGATACGATCGAGTGATGGAGAGGCTCGACTCGAGTGTAGTTACGATGTGTTGATTGTCATGATTGTTGTTGCAAAGTGAGATCGTGTTTTTTCAGTTGATATTCGTATTTTGTTGAGGATTTTGGATTAATTTTTGTTGCTATTTTGTGCATTTTGAGAAAAAGATTCTGTGAATTCCGTCCGTTTTCCGCGATCGCGGAAAATCACTGTCCCTAAATCAGGAAAAGATAAGTTACATTAGAGTAACTTTATGGTGGATGTTTCCTCTCGAAAGTTGTGAAGAGGATGCCTCCAGAACTTATATATATAGGTATTTTTGACAATACCATTACTTTTGGGAAGGGGTGTGTATGTTTATAACTAGTAATACTAGTTGATCCTAGTCATCTCTTTTAACAAACAAAAACCGTTAAACAATAATTGCTGACCCCTTTAGGGTAGCAAAGATGGAAGAGTCCATCAACTTGTCCCCAAAATACTTCTACGTCATTCATGACATTCACGTCATTATTTTCTGAGAATAAGGGCCACCTGACCCTTACGCTGGCCAGAACTGACCACTGGCTCTCTCTTTCGCTCACTCTCTCTCAGTCGGTACAGGAGGTCATAAAAACTCTCTGCTCTGACCATCTTGTTCAATATCCCTACAAGGGGGGGGTGTATTACAAGGGTTTTATCCTTTTCACTACTACCCTTCTTACACAGGATTTTCTTAACCCCGGACTATCGCTAACCCCGTACTATCCTTAATCCCGTACTATTTTTTTTTCCTTTTCACACATGCCAAATTGTTATTGCTAACCCCAGATAAGGAATGCTTGCTTTTTACACACGAAACTCGCTAACCCCGGACTAGTGGTTTTTGTCGATCATTCGTAGTACAAGTACTTCACTCGTACACTTTTTACACACGCTAAAATTTCCTTAACCCCGTACTATAGGTGGGGCTAAAGTGCTATTTAGCCCTACCTATAGTACAGGGTTAAGCTTAGCCCACTTTCGTTTTACACTAGCGTTCTTAACCCCGTACTATCGCTCTTAGCACCGCAATTGCTGGGATAACCCTGCTTTTTTGCAGGGCCGAATAATCCCGTACTAAAGGTGGGGTTAGCCCACTTTGCAAAAATGCTGTGTAAAAAGAAAGTGGGCTAAGCTTAACCCCGTACTATAGGTGGGGCTAAATGGCAATTTAGCCCCACCTATAGTACGGGGTTAAGGAAATTTTAGCCTGTGTAAAAAGGATATACATATATTATGTAGCACCAAAAGGGTGCTACATTTTGTAAATCAGGAAAGGAGTGAGAAAGGGGGAATCTTCCTACATTAATAATTTGAGCACAAAGGGCGAGCAAAAAATTTTGATATTGTGATCTCAAACTGGATAAGTGAATGAACATGCGCGTGCGTGTTTCAGATTTAGACCTAGAATCCAGGCACTCTATATACATGAAAATAAAAGCGAGCGCGAAGCGCGAGCTTAAAATATTTGATATTCCGATCTGAAAAGGGGGGGGGTCAATTTCAGCTTCATATCTCAAACACTTCGTAGGAAAATTGTAAGGTGGATATAAATTGCCCTTGATAAAGAGCTTACATTTTTCATTATTACATCCTTAGGACATGTTATCACATGAATATGATGACTATATATCTTCCTATTTATCTTGCTAAGCGCGAGATTAAACAAAAGGGACAATTTAATTATTAAATTGATATCTTATTTATTATTGCATAATGAGGGCATGGAATCTGATGACATTATGGCCCGAACACTGTACATTTCAAGCACCTTTTAATATGAATAGGACGCATCAGTAATCAGTTGATATATTTTTAACCATTTAATGTGAGCGCAAATCGCGAGCCAAAATTTCGATAAACTGTCATGAAAAGGAGATTTTAAATAATTTGCTAAATAATCAATATTGAGACATACATAACCCGCCAATCAAAATGCAAGCATGGCAGCGCTAGATACGTTCTTACAATCAGACCTGAAAAGGGATATTTTGAAAACTTTATGAAATACATGAAAATGATAGGTACCTGATAGATAAATATTCGAGTGCGCGCAGCGCGAGTGGAAAATGTTAATATTTAGACCATAAAACTGAAATATTAACAGAGCACTTTTTAAAAATAATTTGTAAATCACACAAATTAATGAAAGTTCGATTTCCGGGGGGAAATATGTTTAGTATATTGACTTACAAACGTGATATTTAAGCTCCATGTTGAACAAGATATGGCTATAAATGCAAACAGACAAGATCTGTGAATCACTTAACAGACAATGCGAGCGCGAAGCGCGAGCGAAAATTTTATTTAGTGACATGAAATATTTTTTTCCAAGTCTTCCTCTCATCTTACTTTATTCATACGTCTTCCTCCTCTTCTTTTTTCTCTTTTATTTTCCTTCCTTTTTTCTTTCTTTCCCTTTTTTTGGTCTTTTTTGCTCCGCCAATAAGATGGAGGGGGGCGGGCACATCGGGCCCCCACCTGGATCCGCCTATGCATCATAATCACCACCTTCATCATCATCACCAGTGGCGTACCGTGGGTCACGGCATTGGGGGGGCACCAGCAAAAATTTTGAGTCATTTAGTGAGCGCGCTTCGCGCGCTCAGTTGTCAGGTATACTGACCTAATATAGATATTTTAAGGAAGCACTTGTAGTCATTGTAATCATAAATAAAAATACGCATCTCAGCAATCAAATAAAATTTTTGATATTCAGACTTAAGAAGGGACATTATAATCGATTTTGTAAACATGATACGTACCTGTCTCGCTAAACAATGCGAGTGTGAAGCGCAAGCCGAAATTTTTGTATATATTGACCCCAAACAGGGAGATCTTAATGACTATATTTTAGGAATCCCTTAATAGTATACATATCTCACCATAGTCATCTAATGCGAGTGCCAAGCGCTTGCTAATTTTGTTAGAATTACATCTGAACACATGAAGCACTTTGTGTAATCATTGTAATCATGATTACCATACGCATCTCACTAATCAAATATTGCGAGCGCGAGCTGAAAATTTAGATAATTCAGCTTTTGAAGAGGTGACGTCTCAGTGCGATTAAAGGGTTGCTTGTAGGAATTCACTGAGACCATACGTATTTCACTAACCAAATGCTGCGAGCGCAAAGCGCGAGCTGAAAATTTTTGATATTCAGATCAGAAAAAGGAACATTTTAAGGACTGATTTTAGGAATTCACGGAGAGCAGACTTATGTCACCAATCCACTGATACAAACGTAATCACGGACAGGAAATGTTTTATATTAATACTTTAACATAGGGCGATCATTTTAAGTAGTCATTAAAATAAAAGCATATGTCACTACATAAAACAATAATATATTTGGTGTATATTGACTTGAAACAGGAGTTTTTCGAATGACAGGTTTATATATCTCTCTAAACAGACAATGCGAGCACCAGGAACAATGACAACATAGGCCCTGTGCAAATTATGTTTCATAAAGTTGTGATAAAAATGTTTCCTATGTAATATAACATGATTATAATGTAATATACCATTATAATGAATAATAATTTCTTTTTTCCCACTACGTTACTCTTCCTTTCTCCCCATTTTTCTCCTTTTCCCCGTTTTTTTTTTTTTTTCGGTCAGCCAATTGGGGGGCACGTGCCCCCCCATGCCCCCCGTATATAGTTACGCCACTGATCATCACCACCATCATCAGCGGGGAAATAATATTGCGTGGCCACGAAGTAGTATTTCGAGGGAACGAAATGATATTGCGTGGCCACGAAATACACGAAATAATATTGCGTGGCCACAAAATAGTATTGCGTGGGAATGAAATAAATATTGCGTGGCCACGAAATAGTATTTTGAGGGAACGAAATAATATTGCTTGGCCACGAAATAGTATTTCGTGGGAACGACATAATATTGCGTGGCCACGAAATAGTATTTCGAGGGAACAAAAAAATGTACCGAGATTTTTTTCTCCTTCATGTCACCTGGCGAGCTCCGTAGCTTCTTCATCTACAGACACACATATAAACAACTGGTACAGCATGTGAGATTACACAGCACAGCCTTCGATGAAAAACTCCCTTGGTTGTCTCAAAAGGGTGCAACCGCTCCATCCCCAGATGCAGACAATCGTCACAAGCAACTTAAAACTTTACACCACATTTTGTTTAGATTAAATAATTTTGAATTACATTATGACCTAGAACCTTGATGTCTGATCTTCATACTCCCAAATTGTGCCACCATGTAAACTTCATCGCAAATATTACGGAAATCATGGACCTACTACAACTGAAATCTTTCAAACATTACTTTTACTCCACATTTTTGTCTCTACGACGGTGGTTGCATCATCAACTTGAAATCTTAACCAAGATTAAGCTTTTGAATGTCATTGTAATTTATAGGGACCTAGTTAATAAAACATGGATATAGGGGTTATTAAAGGACAAGTCCAACCCAGAAAAATGTTGATTTGAATTAATAGAGAAAAATCAAATAATAATAATAACACTGAAAATTTTATCAAAATCGGGATGTAAAATAAAAAAGTTATGGCATTTTTAAGTTTCAGTGTTTTTTCCTCAAAACAATGATATGCACAATTCAGTGACATGCAAATGAGACAGTCAATGATGTCCATCACTCGCTATTTCTTTTGTTTTTATTGTTCGAATTACATGTATACAATATTTCATATTTGTCTCGGCGAGACTATAGGCGCCGCTTTTCTGGCGGCGGCGGCATCGTCAACAATGAAATCTTAACCAAGGCTAAGTTTTTGAAATGTCATAACTTAGTAAGTATATGCACCTAGTTCATGAAACTTGGACATAAGGGTATTCAAAAATTCTGCCTGAGTTTCAGGTCACATGACCAAGGTCAAAGGTCATTTAGGGTCAATGAATTCAGACCATGTAGGGGGGAATCAATATCAAAATCTTAAGCAAGATTAAGTTTTTCAAATGTTGTCATAACTTCGAACATATATAGACCACTTAGACATAAGGGTAATAGTGTATCACTTAAGATCCTGCCTGAGTTTCAGGTCACATGATTAAGGTCAAAGGTCACTTTAGGGTCAACAAACTGGCCATGTTGGGGTTATTTGAGGAATTGTCATAAAAGTTTATGGTTCTAGTTCATGAAACTTGGACATAAGAGCAACCATGTATCCCTGAATATCATTTGCGAGTTTCAGGTCACATGATGGAGGTCAAAGGTCACTTGAGGTCAACAAACTTTGGCCATATTGGGGGTATTTAAGGAGTTGTCATCATAACTTGAAATTTTATGGATCTAGTTCATGAAACTTGGACATAAGAGCAGTCAAGTATCCTTGAACATCCTGTGCTAGTTTCAGGTCACATGACCAAGGTCTAAGGTCATTTAGGGTCCACAAACTTTGGTAATTTTGGGGGAAGTTGTGGAATTATCATAACTTTAAAAGTCTCTGGATCTAGTTCATGAAATTTGGACATAAGAACAGCAATGTATTCCTGAATCCCCTGTGTGCATTTCAGGAACATGGACAAGATCAAAGGTCATTTAAAGGTCAATGAACTCTGGCCGTGTTGGGAGTATACATTGAATTGGCATCATAACTTAGGAAGTTTATGGATCTAGCTCATGATCGAAACATCGACAGAAGGGTAATCAGGTATGAATGATTGTTTTGCACATGTCTTCGATTATTTTGGGTCAATGGACATCATATTTTATCATATTAGTGATTTCTTCTGTGAATAATAATTCATTAGCTGTTTTCAAAGGAAGCACTGCTGCGATATCAAATTGCGTAATGCAGGCGAGACTGCCAGAGGCATTACACTTGTTTACATATTTGACAATAAGGACCAACTTGACTGAACCATATAGTATTAAAGGTCCAATGAAATACAACAAAGATGCTGATTTATTCTTTAGCTTAGTAGTTACTAATTACGATTCCATCAAAATTTTTCTCCGAAAAACATCCCGCATCAGGTTCAAAGGCAGTTTTATTGTCTCACCTGCATAGCAGAGTGAGACTATAGGCGCCGCTTTTCCGACGGCGGCGGCGTCAACACCAAATCTTAACCGAAGGTTAAGTTTTTGAAATGACAGCATAACTTAGAAAATATATGGACCTAGTTCATGAAGCTTGGACATAAGGTTAATCAAGTATCACTGAATACCTACCTGATTTTCAGGTCACATGACCTAGGTCGCAGGGCATTTAAGGTCAATGAACTTTGTCTTTGTCCATGTTGGGGGTAATTGTTAAATTATCATCATAACTGTGAAAGTTTATTGATCTGATTCATGAAACTTGGACATAATAGTAATTAAGTATCACCGAACATCCTGTGCTAGTTTCAAGTCACATGATAAAGGTCAAAGGTCATTTAGGGTCAATGAACTTTGGCCAAATTGGGGGTATTTGTTGAATTACCATCATAACTTTGAAAATTTATGGATCTGATTCATGAAACTTGGACATAATAGTAATCAAGTATCACTGAACTTCCTGTGCGCATTTCAGGTCACATGACCAAGGTCACAGGTCAATGAACTTTGGCCATAATGGGGGTATCTGTTGAATTACCATCATAACTTTGAAAGTTTATGGATCTGATTCATGAAACTTGGACATAAGAGTAATCAAGTATCGCTAAACATCCTGTGAGTTTCAGGTCACATGATCAAGGTCAAAGGTCATGTAAGGTCAGTGAACTTTGGCCATGTTGGGGGGTATTTATTGAATTACCATCATATCTCTGTAAGTGTATTGGTCTAGTTCATAAAACGTGGACATAAGAGTAACCAAGTATCACTAAACATCTTGTGCGAGTTAAAGTAGTTTTCAAAGTCAGCACTGCTGCTATATTGAATCGCGTGATGCAGGTGAGACTGCCAGAGGCGTTCAAATTGTATTGAAAATTGAGCCAAATTCGCCCCGCCCACAAAAATTCAGCCTGATTTGGTTTCGTATTTCAGGTGACCATTATGACGTCAGGGAAGGAAGCTCCTGAGTGTTGTTGACGTTTGGAGCAGGAAGTGCCTATTGTGGTTGCACGTGTGGATTCAAAGTAAATAAATTGACTTGCTGGAATAATATTCAGAACCTGAATGTTCAAAGTCTGAAGAATCAGACGCAGCTGATGACGATGCTGCAGCCATGATCAAAACCTCATAAAAATCTGAAAAATCCGTTAAGGATGAGCTCGGTCGAAACAGCAACTACACGAGGAACGTGTACAATAACTTGGGGTCTGGCTGCACAGCTGAGAAAGCCTTCCTTCGATGACGTCACAATGATTGACAGGTCGATCAGTCTACTCTTTCGAAAATTTTAGTGGGCGTTCCCGTCGAAGTTCCTTTCCATGGAATAACTCAACACCGGTTCGTTGTACACAGGATCCCATGGCAAATTCATATTTTTCAAGTAAAACTACCTATTAATAGATATGTATCTATAAGATGGAATTGGTGTCATAGAACCTTTAAACAATGCTAATTCCACATGTTGAGGGAGGAATTAATCGTTGTTGTTTCCCTTGACAATGAGGAGAAAATTAGAATATTTCATGTAATAAAATACAAAAGAAATAGTGGGAGGATGACATCATTGGTCTCCTCATTTGCATACCGGCCAAGATATGCATATACATGTAACTGTTTTGTGAAATTAAGCGAAACTTTGTAATTTCATAACTTTCTTATTTTACATCTGATTTGGATGAAATTTTCAGTGTTATGTTTGTTGGATTTTTATCTTTTCATTCAAATCAAACTTTTGTTGGGGTGGACTTGTCTTTTAAGTATCACTGAACATCCTGCCTGTGTTTTAGGTCACATGACAAAAACCAAGGTCATTGAAGATCAATGAACTTAGACCATGTCTGAGGCAATTACCATCAAGAACCTGCAAGGTTAAGTTTTTGAAATGTCTTCATAACTATCAAATATGTGAATCTAGCTCATGAAACTAAGACAATCTATGTAAGAGTATTCAAGTATCATTTTACATCCAGTGTGAGTTTCAGGTCACATGACCAGGGTCAATGAACTTTGACCATCCAAGTTTATGGATGTAGTTTATGAAAGGGTCATAAGGATAATCAAGTATCACTGATCGTTTTTCACAAGTCTTAGGTCACATGATCAAGGTCAAATATCATTTAGGGTCAGTGAACAAAGTATTTCATTATTATTAATATTATTTCGATATGAATGGTGTTTTTTTAATCATTATTTAATAGATTGAATAACAATTGCATAATGCGGCCAAGACTGCCAAGGGAGTTCCACTTTTAATAACATCCTTGGGGAAAAATTGTAAACCTTTCATTACAAAATGGTCAAATCCCAGACAACATGAAAATTGGTAAAGTAATACCTCTTTTCAAAAAAGTTGATAAGCTTAATGTCAATCATTACAGACCTATTTCCTTATTGTCCTCCTTATAAACATTTTTAGAAAAGATTGTTTACAGGAGAACTTTTAACGTTTTGAAAGCTCACAATATTTCCTTTATCAATTTGGCTTTAGAAAAAAAACAATACAGAACGTGCCTTATTAGATTTAATTGACAAAGTGGCACATGCTCTTGACAACTCTGGGCATATGGTTGGTATATTCGTGGACTTCTCCTAGGCCTTCGACAGAATCAATCACATTATAATATTACGTAAACTCATTATGGGGTGTGTGGGAAGGCCATGGAGTGGTTCTGGAGCTACTTATCCAATAGACGTCAGTACGTAATATTAAATGACTATGCATCCAATGTGCAAAATTTAAATTATGGAGTCCCACAGGGTAGCCTGTTAGGTCTTTGATTATTTATCATTTATATTAATGATTTTTGTAAATCATCCGATATTCTTTTGTTCATATTTTTTGATGACGATTCTAATCTTTTCTATTCTCATGAAATCAAAACACTAGTAAACTGCAGTAAATTCTGAGCGAGAAAAGGTTACTCAGTGAATAAGAGAGCAAACTATCCCTAAATCTCCCCAAAACCAAATATATGCTATTTATTAACTATAAGAGATGCTGCCCTCAACATTGTGTTTGATGATTCTCCGTTAGAAGTTGTTTCGTTAATGAAATTCCTAGGCATAACTGTTGATAATAAACTTTCTTGGAAGCATCATATTGAAATATTTGTAAAGCTCTCTCGCGCAACATTGGCATAAAAAATAAACTGAAATTTAATTTTCCACAACGAGCCATCTTAATGCTTTATTCTTTTTCAATCTTAACCATATTTGAATTACAACATTCTCGTTTGAGGCAATACCCACCAAGTTTTATTAAACAGACTACTTATATTGCAGAAGAAGTCTCTCCATATTATTAACCATTCTTCATTTCTTTCTTACACAGACCCATTGTTTGCTGACAAGAAGCTGCTAAAAATAAACAATCTACTAGTATATCTGTTTCATTTAGGTCAATTTATGTATAGATATAACAAAAATTCACTTCCTCACATATTTCATTCAATTTTTACTCAAAATTGTTCATTTCATCATTACCCTACAAGACAGTCTCACAAGTTTCATCTGTTTTTAGAACATTGTTAGCCAAATACATTTATATACGATGGCCAGAGATTCTAGAATTCCCTCATTGAAGATATCATTTACGGCCCATTCCTCAGATCTTTTAAAAAGAAACTTAAAAAGGATTTTCTTAAATCATAACAGGTCATTATTTCCTCAATTTTGAATAATCATTTCATTAAATTCACCATTTCATGCATACTTAACTTATTTCATTCTTTTTAAATCCGTGTGTCAAAGTCTTGCTGTATTATCTTTCTTTATCCTTTTTCCCTTTTATTTCAAATCCCTCGTCTGTTTCCCTTTTTTCTCATTCTTTTTTTTGTTCTTCTGCTGTTCTCTGTTCTGTCCGCTGTGTGTCTGTCTTCATAGGTAATTCTTCAATAATTACTTAGAGGGGTCCACACACTACAAGCATTTGCTTTTAGTGGATCCCTCCATTTTCTCATATCTTTATAATGTTTATGATAATTTGCTTATAATACTTTGTCATGTTTTACTTCTGAAAAAATATCATATGTCGTTCATTTCTCAATTTACATTGTTTGTATAAGATTCGTTTGTAAATGACATTGTAATTATTTTCGACCATTTGAATTTGTTCTCTTGAAAATGAAATGAAAACAAATAGGAAAAATTGAAAAAGGCCCCTTAAATTGTTGTTTTAGAAATTGAGTGATTGAATTAAACCTAAAATGAATATAGATATAAAGAGCCTGAAATTTTCACCATGATCCATGTTCGAGAAGTGGATTTTATAAAATTAAAACTAATATTATTGGTGGCCTGCATGACTTTTGCAAATCCTTGTAAAAATGAGGTTCTAGATTTTTCACACATGTGTTTTTCGGTACTTTTTATATTTCATCTGACATGACAATCAAACTTTGAAAATGAATAATTTTAGATTGAGTACCAAATCCTAATACAAAATTTATAGGGGCTACCATTTTTTAATAGCGAGGCTGCAAAATTATACATTACACTTCTAATTTTTGGTGTAAAACTTGAAAATACTAATATTTTGAATATTTAAAAGTTATTTATAAATAAATTATTTATGGCATCCACATTCAATTTTCACTTTGCCTTTTAAAGAAATGGTAGGTGGCTTCAACATATATCATGTCACTTTTGTTATTCTGTTTGATTTACCGTATATGTTATGCTCTTTCATATGTGTTTACTTTTTACTTTGTATTGTATATGGACCCCATGGAAGAACAGTATAGTCATGTCGACTAAACTGAAAATGGGCAATCCATCCGTTTTGCTTTTGTTTTGTTTTTTTATACGGAAAATAAATACTATACTATACTACTATAAGGGAATACTTTATTACCTCTTCTTTCATGATGAATGCAAAGCACATGTTATTCTAGATTTTTACTTGGGATAAGAACCTGCAGGTGTATGAAAATGGGCTGAAGATCTAAGTTCCTGTTTACCTAGGACTGATTTAATTCATTCAGACAGGCTTTCCTAACAGAATACAGGTGTATACTCATGGTTAAAGAATCTAATCTTATTTGTGAGAAAGTCCCATCTTGACCATATAACTGATCTTGATAGATCTCTTTTTTAGAAGATTCACAGATTTTATTGATAGATTATGACATTGGTATTATTATTGTCCTAAAAATGACATTCTTTACTTTTTGTAAATTATATTGGATTATCATCATAAAAGTTGGTCATTGTGTAGACATTATAATTCACATTTGGTGAATTTTCAGCCGTTATGATTCAAGTTTGGCATCTGATGATGATCTAGTGCCCTCTCTTGTTATGATTTTTTTTTCAATTTGAATAAAGCAATCGAATGTGCTTTTCACACTGCACTTTTTGTCCTAAATTGGTGGGGCTAAGGGGGGTCTTAGCCCCAATGTCCCGGGGTTAAGCTTAGCCCACTTCGTTTTCACACTACGTTTTAGCAAAGTGGGCTAGCACGGTAAATAGTACGGTACTATCTGGCCCTGCAAAAAAGCAGGGTTAGCCGGCTTATTGTGGTGCTAGCACCACAATTGCGGTGCTAAGAGATGCAGTGTGAAAACGAAACAGGGCTAAGGAAATGTGGTGCTAAGCATTAGCCAATCACGGAAGTCGAATTGCACGTTAATCACGCTCTGTATGGTAAAATCATCAATATTCATGAGCTGAGGGATAGTCCGGGGTTAAGGCATTAACCACGGTTGAGCAGATAGTATGGGGTTAAGAAAGACAGTGTGAATCGAAAAAAAGATAGTATGGGGTTAAGGATAGTCCGGGGTTAAGGATAGTATGGGGTTAAGGAAATGCAATGTGAAAAGCATATATGATGCATTCTTTCCATATTCAGTGATGGATATTAGATGGCTTCATGCATTTATTTATTGTATATCTTCTGTATTCTATATAAAAACAATAAACATGAAAAAATATGCAGATATTTTTTTTTTGATGAAGTGCCTGATCAAAGCGAATTTTGATGTAAAATCTGAACACTTTTTTGTCTCACCTGCGAAGCAAAGTGAGACTATAGGCGCCGCTTTTCCGACGGCGGCGGCGGCGGCGTCAACATCAAATCTTAACCTGAGGTTAAGTTTTTGAAATGATGTCATAACTTAGAAAGTATATGGACCTAGTTAATAAAACTTGGCCATAAGGTTAATCAAGTATTAATGAACATCCTATTAGAGTTTCATGTCACATGACCAAGGTCAAAGGTCATTTAGGGTCAATGAACTTAGACCATGTTGGAGGAATCAACATCGAAATCTTAACCTGAGGTTAAGTTTTTGAAATGTCATCATAACTTAGAAAATATATGGACCTAGTTCATGAAACTTGGACATAAGGTTAATCAAGTATCACTGAACATCCTGCATGAGTTTCATGTCACATGACCAAGGTCAAAGGTCATTTAGGGTCAATGAACTTTGGCCGAATTGGGGATATCTGTTGAATTCCCATCATAACTTTGAAAGTTTATGGATCTGATTCATGAAACTTGGACATAATAGTAATCAAGCATCACTGAAAATTTTGTGCAAGTTTCAGGTCTCATGATTAAGGTCAAAGGTCATTTAGGGTCAATGAACTTTGGCCGAATCGGGGGTATCTGTTGAATTACCATCATAACTTTGAAAGTTTATTGGTCTAGTTCGTTAAACTTGGACATTAGAGTAATCAAGTATCACTGAACATCCTGTGCGCGTTTCAGGTCACATGACCAAGGTCAAAGGTCAATGAACTTTGGCCGAATTGGGTATATCTGTTGAATTACCATCATAACTTTGAAAGGTTATTGGTCTAGTTCATTAAACTTGGACATTAGAGTAATCAAGTATCACTAAACATCCTGTGCGCGTTTCAGGTCACATGATCAAGGTCAAAGGTCATGTAAGGTCAATGAACTTTGGCCATGTTGGGGTTTTTTGTTGAATAACCATCATATCTCTAAGTTTATTGGTCTAGTTCATAAAAAGTGGACATAAGAGTAACCATGTATCACTGGACATCTTGTGCGAGTTAGAGTAGTATTCAAAGTCAGCACTGCTGCTATATTGAACCGCGTGATGCAGGTGAGACGGCCAGAGGCATTCCACTTGTTATTTTGATCAGACTTGTTTTAAATTGGGCACACGTCCATAATTTAGTTATTAATTGGAATGGTGATGTGCACATTATTTCTGAGATTTTCGAAAACTAACTTATGCTGTATATAGAATTTTTTGTAAAAGCATTGCTACAAGAATCTTCTTTCAAAATAAGTCTAATAATAAGTAATAAGAATTTGAATTAATTTGAAGAAATGCATCCACTTGCAAATGTAGGTAACAACCATGTACATGTAGTTTAAGCTTTTGGACAGGGAGCAGCTGCATAGAAATCGATATGTGGATAAAGATGAAGCTTTATTTAAAGATATCCTACTTGATTACAGCTTTCTGATAAATATGCCAGATAGGTTCACAAGACTTACATGTAGTTTCTTCTGCGGTGACCTCTCTCATTTGAAAAAGATGGTATCATGCTCATTGATTTCTGTTCTCTATTAGTTTGCTCGATGGAGGTACTGAAACAAAGGGGACTGTCATTTGTAAATCATAACAACTTAAAGTTGAAAAGAGGAAAGTAAGGATCAAATTTGCCATCAGTAAGTAGGAGCTTTGTCAGCAAGCTTTATTATTGATTCTTTGGGTAGAAATATGAACAGAGAAAGAAAGGAAAAACATCATTTGACGTCAAGGATGGCCCATATGAACATATGATTACATTAGAAACGCAACAAGGAGTGTCTTAAGATATTGCAGATTTTATGGAGAGGAGATGTAAAAATGGGAATCGCCACGGGACTTTGATTTCCACCTAAGTAGACAGATGATATTGTTCCAAGTGGACTGCCTGGGAGAGGGCATCCCTGGTAGGACGGGAATGATTTCCTGTTCCCTAGGGTAGGGAAATAAGGGTCGAGAAAAGCAACATATGCAGTGCAAATGTAAATAGTTTTTTTTTTCAATCAGCCTTTGTTGAAGAACATGACTTGGCAAAAATAAAAAAAAGTACCAGACACATTGTCACTCCTCTAGATGTCCCTTGTGCAATCATTGTACGAGGTGATGAAATGAAATTCAGCTGCACTCTCCTCATTGTCCCACATGCATCATTTGTGTAGCGAAAGTCTTGACACTCCTTACCTAGTCCCGTATGCATGTTCTTCCGTTACCTGATTAATGTCAGCCCTAGCAGATCAAAGCTTCACATAAACCAAGATGTGTATCAAAAGCATGGTTGATAGGATATGGGTGTGAGATTAAACTTTGATTGTGCCTTGATAACAAGTGGATAGAAAAAAAAGAACAGTATCGTGAGCAGTTGGTCTTTGTTCTCATGTTGCCGAGTAATGAAATCAAGTTCATTATATCAATAATATGAACATATTCTATAATTTACCATCACATAATCTGAATCTAAAAATCAGCCCTTGTCCTGTTTCCTCTGTATCACAGACTTTCAAATCCCATTGTCAGGTGATTTACATGAGCTTCAAACTGCCTTGCCTCTCTAATGTTTCTCAGAAGATTACTTGGACATTAAAAAAGAAGGAAATGGGCAAGGTAAGGTGAATTTGGTTGTCTTCTGTCACTAGCAGCTGTGGTGAGCATGTGGTCACGTAAGCAACAACTGTTTAGTGAGGCGTGAAACAGGTGTACAACATTTGTGTCCTCAAACATGCATCATAGTTTCGTCATCTCTTGCCAAGGTATTTCAAATGAATTGGAATCGTTTCTAATAAAGGCTATTTTACATGGGCTTAGAGTCTCACATATCTCTTGAATTATGCTATTATATATAATTCATATTTGTATGAATAACTTATTAATGATGGAGATTTTGAAAGCAGAGGTAAAATAATGTCAATCTAGAACATCACATCCATTGTGGCTCTTCCGCACAGGTCTCTCCATGTATAGTGTGCTCCTGATGTACAATCAGAAGTTGTTACTGGAAATATAAAACTGAGATGTTCAGATCAGTGAAGGTTTGAATATTTCAGACAAAGCAATAAGAAAGTTGTGAAATTAAGTAAAGTTTTACAAACTTAAAAGCATGATATCTATTGGGACTTCAAATTGACCATAATGGTAAAGTCTTTGTTACATAAGGTCTTCTCCTCTGTTTGCTCCAAAATACAAAAGGCTAGAATGCTTTATTTTTCCCAAGGTTTAATTTTGAATAGTAGTTTATTTTATGAAAACATAAAACAGTATGTGATGCATCCTCTGCTTAGTCTGCAGGCAGAGACCTTGATTGAAACTTTGATCAGCAAGTGGATCTCCATGCAAAGACTAGCACATACAAAGTCTGCTGGACCTTCAGTACACAAGGCATTAGTAGGTTGCGCATTCAGACCCTTAATTCCAGAGAAGGTTTCGTATAGCAGACCTTCCTCTTCTGTACTGAAATTATCCCAGTAAGTATTTATGAAAAAAATAATAAATTCCTGATAATTAAGTATGTCAGCTAATGGAAAAATTGTCCCTACTACTGGTCATGACTAGTTTACTGAATTGTTGATTTGGAAGTTTTAGTGATCTCATTTAAAAACCAGTTATTATTTCTTTTATTCCTTCTCTGATTTCTATTAAACTGTCACATTCTGTTTTCTTATTTTTCTCATCTAATACACACTCTCTGAAATATAGCAAGGATGGATTATCACTTAAAGGTTCCTTTAATGCCTTTTATACCTATGCCAATCTCCAACATACAGTAATTCTTAAAATGATTTGTCTTTAAGAGCAGGAAATATATCTTGTAAGCATTCAAAGGATTTATTTTTGCTAAGCATTCTGGGTAAAGAAAGAAATTTAAAATCATGAATAGGTTTAAAAAAGTGATCTTAAGTATAGGTATGAAAGTTTAAAAGGACACTTTAAAAGCAGTTTATTAAAGATACATTCCAGTTTTGGTAACGATCTCAAAATGTCTTTTGACAGAATCTAATATAATGACCACCCAAGTGTCTGTTTGTATGAATAAAAAATATGTGCCAAAGGATTTTGGAAGAAATTGTGTAATTGCTGAGAAATAAGCGAAATAAGCGCGGATTTGGTCACTTCCGTCGGGTCTTTATTTCAGCAATACTAATACACTGTCCCACGTGTGCCTATCTGTGTTGGTGATCTTCAGTGTGAACATTTTTCAGCGTAGATTTCAAGATTTCACAAAGTTCAGTTTATGTAACTGTACCAGATCTAGATCCTCGATGATATTCTGACAAGCCTGGTTTTATAGACTTTCTCATGAAATCAGTGTTTACTGCAACTACTGGCATTTCTCTTTAAATGGGAATGAAACCTTTGGAACAAATAGGCTTGTGTAGAAACAGAAAAATCAAAGAATAAGAATAAAGAAAGTTTGAGAAAAATCAGACAAATAATGAGAAAGTTATGAGCATTTGAATATTGCAATCACTAATGCTATGGAGATCCTCCCATTGGCAATGCGACAAGGATGTGTGATGTCACTGATGAACAACTTTCCCTTTGGTGGACTATAAAATACCCTCAAAATGTCTCTTTTTGCTTTTTCTTACGATGATACAAACTCTTTATCCATTATGTATTCTTAAAAAATATATATTACATGCCCTCATGTAGAAAGAACACATGATCTATGGATAGATGTGATAAAAGAGGCAATTCAAGTGAAATATATACTAAATTAATGGGGTGACATCACACATCTTTGTCGCATTGCCAATTTGCTATCTCCATAGCAATAGTGATCGCAATATTCAAATGCTCATAACTTTCTCATTATTTGTCGGATTTTTCTAAAAGTTTTGTTGATCTGTTTCTTTGATTTTTCTGTTTTCACACAAGCTATCTTGTTCCAATGGTTTCATTCTCCTTTAAGTTTCACACAATTAGGGGATGGTTATTGATGACAATTCTGTTTTCATATGAATATCAATAGAATGTAATATCTATAAGCATTTTACATATAGGGCCCGTGTGTTTCTGGAAGTGGTCCAATGTCTAAAGATGTACTTGTATGAATAAATAAGGTCATAAGTAATTCAAAACCTCTAGACATTTTATCTCAATGTGATGGCTCTGCCTGTATCTTGCATGTTGGAAATCCTTGGATCAGTGTATTCCTAAGTTATATTTTTACTATTTATTTCCAATAATTTGCAGCATCAATAAATGAATTTGAAAGCTTACATATTTGTGAATAAAATGTTGATCACATGCCAGGGTATGGTAAAGATGGAAATATCTCCTAATGTTTGTAATTAAAGGGGAAATTGGCACGGACGTGAAAATTTTTCTTGAAGTAAAGTATTTCTTGAATCAAAAGTTCACAAAACTGAGTGATTTTTTTTAACATCACATCTGAAATCTGCAAATGAATCCTTTCTGTCTCCTTCCATTCTGCTATTGAATCAGCTGTGTCTTGGTTTCAATCCTGATCTCCAAATCAGTGTAACTCTATCGTCATGGAGACACATGCCAACAGGTGCACACCCTGGCTTGCTTTCAGTTCAAAATTTGGCAAACTACTTTGAACTGAGTTGGGGTTGAAACCAAATATCTTTTTCTTATTCATATTTTACCCCAGGTTTGGTATATGCTTTTTGCCAATGTTCACACAATGGTTAACTTTTCATGATATATAGCACAAATATCTTCCACTTCCATTGACGAGTGGATATACCATGCGCGACAATAGGGTCTCGAAAAGCACCCTAAACACATATTTTCCATATTCTGAAAATGCACCCCTTAACAAGTATTGGAAACAAAATGATACTCTTAGCAAGTATTCCCTGAATTGACCCCCTAAACAAGTACTATATGTCACTGTCTTCGGTCGTCGGTTTTACCTTTACCTGATAGGGTTTAGTACAGCCCTACCTCCAACATCTCACACAAAATCGTACCCTAAACATGTATAGTGTTGACTCTTGGGGCAAAGAGTACATCCTTTATAAAACATTTTAGTCTTAATTTTGTACACCCTCGCAAATTTGACCCTAAACACGTAGCTTTCCGAGCGAAAATTTAGTGTTTTTGACACCCTTATCACGTTACGTTAAGTAACATGCCCTATCTTAAAAAAGACATTCATTTTACGTGTTTTTTCGTCACGCATGGTATCCACTCGTCAATGTAAGTGCTTCCCCCCCCTCGGGTTTGATCTATTATAGTTTAGTTCTTAACAGATATGAAGAAACCGGAATGAAATTGAAACAAATTATAGTAAAGCAATGAGTATACAGGACCCTTTGCTTTGAATAATTTATCAGATTGGCCAAAAATGAAAGAAGCAAAAGAAAATGGAAAAAGAAACCCACAAAAACCCCACCTCAACTCCCAACACCCCATCCTCATTACTCGTGCATATTCAGATATTTTAATATTAAACAAAATTGAGTTTTGTAAAATAAGAAAAATATAAAAGTTTTGATTTTAGAAATATGATGTAAAGATGAGGGAACTGATGACGCTTCCCACTCAAATTTTCTTTTATATTTTAATATGTGTAATATCTATTATTTTTTATCATTATGATGTGAAACAAAGTTTGTTTCTTCTGTGAAAATAAGGGATTGCCATTGGTGCAACCTAGCTACTATGATTCATGAAGATGCTTCCTCATTTTCGAATCTGCAATATTCATACTTTTGAAAATCTGATAGTAATAGGCATATTAACTTGAGATTTAACATAACTATTAAGGTAACTTTGTGTGAAAAATCGGGTTACATTTGTAATTCCAAATGTTGGAATACTATGAAAGTTAATTAGTCCTAAGGTTCATAATTCGGAAGGTTCGTTAATCCGAAAATTAGATAAGGTTCATTATTCCGAAGGTTCGTTAGTCCAAACACGCAATAATTTTTTTTATTCCAAAGGTTCGTTAGTCTGAAAATGAAATAAGGTTTGTTGATCTGAAGGTTAGTCTAAAAATGAAATTTATTTATATAAGGAAAAAAAGGGAATAACAGGATATAATGCAATGATAGTTTCAATGGAGGATGATACATGTGTATGTTATGGTCAAAGCATGTATTGCATCAAGAATTGGCGCGTGGATCAATTGCTGCCTGAACGAATAGATTAAAAATATTAGGGACTGTGTGGGTCACATGTGAATAACCTCCAGATAAGGAGATTTTTTCAAGGGAGAGGGTGTCATTTTTAACGGCTTCTGCTGGTTATGATTTTAAAAGAAAATCCTCTTAGGAAAAAATCTCTTTTTTTAAAATGGAAAATGCCCTTTTTACAATAAATGAAAAGTGCCCCTTTTCAAAATTAAATACCTTCTTTGAAGTACAACATAATGCATTTTAGGTTTGAAAATCTTTTTTTATTTTGCTTGCACTACGTGCTCGACTCAGTTATTATGTAGTAAGGTGCTCACCCGGTTTCTGGTTATAAAAATGCTTAGAATATCCAGTTTTCAGGTTGGAACATCATAAATTTTCAGCTCATGCTTCATGCTCACATTATTCGGTTGGTTAAATATGTATCCTATTCATGAGTGACTAAATTTCGTCCTAAACAGGTTCTGTTCTGGTCAGTATATTAATAATTCAAGCTCGCCCTTCGTGCTCACGTTAATTCTTTAGCTAGATACGTCCATCTTTTGCATGATTACAAGAACTGCCCCATATGTTTGATTTTCATTTCTTATATAAAATGTCCAAATGTTTGAACTTGCTAATAGTGCTCGCAACATCTCGCGAGGATGCCCTTTTAACAGAAGGACCTAATTATCCCCATAATTTACAATAAAGCAAGTTTTAGAACTTCAGATTTGAACTTTTTTCCAAACCTCGTAAAAAAATCCTAAATGTATACATGAATCTCATAATAATAATCAGAAATCACTTCAAAAGGCTTTGCTCAACTTAATTACTACAAAACACACGACTTCACGCAGATGATAATCTCATGGTGAAAAATCACCAAAATGCCTATTTTGACATATATAAGACATCTGGAAAGGCTGTGTCACATAGTTCCGTGCAAGCCTTGCGGGTGAGTTGCGGGCAATCACAAGGAACTAACCCACAATAAAATTTTGAGCATGTTCAAACAGCAAATCGGATCGGACAAGTGTGCACTCCTGCAGGCAACTGTCATTGTCATTGCAGTGACCTGCAGTATATCAAAAATTATCACCCGCAAGTCATACGCAAGGTTTGCATGGAACAATGTGACAGGGCATTAAGAATCTAAACCTTGCAAGGTTTTTGTCTCGCCTGCATAGCAGAGCAAGACCATGGACCTATTACAACTGGACATTCAACGAATCCCCTCCTTTGGACCTAAGACCGTCACCGGTAAACGTATTTTCACTAACAACTGCTCACAAAATGCATTGACATCACCAGGCAAATCAGTATATGTACAGCAAAATAGCAGTTAAAATTTGCTGGAGAAATTTGCGGAAAGATGTTTAAAATGCATCTTTTTAGGACAGTATTGATGTTGATTGTCGTGCTTACCTTCGGTCAGAAGTTAATTTTTTATTTGGGCGTTAAATTCCAGAGGATTGGCGAAATTCAATAGGATTTTTTTCTGATGATCAGACGACAATTGCACAATATTGACAGCATGAAATAATGTATTAAAAACTGGAAATGAAATGTGCATTGCATTAAAGGTAATGCAGGGACTTTCCCTGATTGCAGCGATCGAGCTTACATGACCGCATCTGGTTGAAAGAGGGCCAGAGATCGAGCGGTGACTGTCATGGTCTTGAGAAGGGATTGAGTAAACAATTGTCCCGGGTGCTTGTAAAAAAAGTGCAAAGAGAAAGTTAACTGTGTGACAGCAATTTTGACAGCTGGAAACAGGTGGTGGCCAAAAAATGCTCTCGTTGAATGTCCATTTGTAATAGATCCATGGCAAGATTAAACCTGACGGCTGCAGCGTCAATATTGACATTTTAACCGAAGTTTTTTAAATGACATCATTATTTAGAAAATATCGGACCTAGTTCATGAAACTTGGACATAAGGGTAATCAAGTATTACTGAATACCTACCTGATTTTCAGGTCACATGACCTAGGTCACAGGTTGTTTAAGGTCAATGAACTTTGTCTTTGTCCATGTTGGGGGTAATTGTTGAATTTTCACCATCACTGAAAGTGTATGGATGTACACATGTAGTTCATTAAACTTTGACATCAGAATAGTCAAGTATTACTTAACACTCTGTGCGAAATTCAGGCCACATGACCAACGTCAAACGTCATATAAGGCGGTGCTGCACCATCCCGAGTTTGCTCAATCTTGAGATTTTAGCCCGATCGACCCTCTTCGCGATTAATCTTGAGATTCAAGAAACCCCGTCTCCACCATCGCAAGAACGATTCCTGCTCGAGCGAGGCATCGATGCATTCTGGTCTGAAGCCGTGTTTAAATAATCCCGAGTGCGTCTGCACCTACGAATTAGCGCGATAATTCATAAAATAGCGCGCTATTTTGCAAATAATCCCAAGTTGACTTGGGATTGAATCTCGAGATTAATCCTACGAACTAGCGCGATAATTGCGTCTCCATTGCAAATAATCTTGAGATTGTTCAGATCTGGATAATTTGCCAGATCAGAAATAGCGCGCTAATTTGAAAACTCGGGATGGTGCAGACGGCCCTATAGGGTCAACAATTTGGATGAAATTTTTAGTATTATGCTTGTTGGATTTTATTCTTATTGTTATAATCGATTTCCTGTTGGGGTGGGCTTGTTCGTTAATCTTGTATGTCCACTTGAGATGACAAAGAAATAAAAAACCCTGCTTATTATTAAACCCCATGAGATGACATCTCATATCTTATCTCTGTCTTTCTCATCTATAGATTCTAGATAGCATGTGATTATTTTAAGGAAGCTCTTATAGCTATCGTCAGATTTCGTTATCCAGTTTGGACAGCAGCCAGATGTTATCCCCCGATAAATGTCATTGTTTGAACCACCCAGCATTTGTGTTAACAGATGGCTGTAGAAATCAATTGATTTTATCCACTTTTTGTTGCCATACAGTAATGCCTCTAAAGAATTCATTGAAAGGATTTAATTTGTTTGAATATCATTTTGATAAATGTTGCTGATTGATATCACACAATATACAAATAAATCCCATGGAACTATAAGTTTTCTGGTATGTTCCTTTAAGGACATTAATTTTATTCAGAAAATTTAAAATCCATATGCAAGTAAGGCAAGGCAAGTAACGTATTTGAGAGGATAATGGTATGAAGATGTTGACCATCTAAAAGTATTTTTAGTTATCTGAAATGTTACAGAATTTCCTGCTAAGAAGTACAATATCACTTTGTATAGATATATTTTTGAAGCTAAGACATAGGTGCCAATTTCTTGCGATGATTAGTGTCTAAGTCTGCGAGTTAGCAACGCGACCGAGCAGGGGTAGGGTGTGGGAGGGAGTATCCCCCCACGGTAGGGATTTTCAAAGAAATTAACATGCGAAAATCGCATTTTAGAGCATACTGAAACCACTTCCTTGGCCATTTTTTTATTCCACTTTCACTATTAAATTACCAAACATTGCAACACATAACAAGTTTCAAGTTTACAAGTATTTTAGTTCAAGAAAAAGAGCAACTCAAAACATTGACAGATAGATGAAAGGAGCCCAACTTGAATACGGAATAGCATGAGTAACTTCTACAACAACCAATAAGAACAGATTTATTGATCATATAAGGTAAAAACATGAAAATACAGTTCTGTTTAAGGTTAAAATGTCATTTCTGTTAGAAAACTTCATGATTTTTTTATCTCTTGTCAGATTCTGACATAATTGTTATGCCAAAAACAAAATATAGAAGTACCATCAAAGATCAAACTGTTCAAATAGTTTATACAGAAGTCAAATCTGTCAGTGAAATTTAGGGCCTATGCATCATCATCTTGGAACAAGTTATAGTGCACTTAAGCTCACATACAGATGAGTGCGTTAAATATTTTCAAAACAGACTTTTTAACTTTAGAAAAAAACTGAGGATTAACTGATGTAGGGAGCAAATTTAGATTTTCTTTTTTGTTGTTGTATTTCTGTGTTGTCAATTGTTGTCTCCCATGGTTATCAAGTATTACTGAACATCCTGCCAGAGTTGCATGACCAAGGTCAAAGGTCATTTAGGGTCAATGAACCTAGACCATGTTGGGGGGATCAACATAAATTTTGTCGAAGGTTAAGGTTTAGAAATGTCATCATAACTTCATAAGTATGTATGTAGACAATGTAGTTCATAAAACTTAAAGCTAAATGAAAGTAGTTACTGTAAAAAAACTGATTTTGTGAGAAAGTCTGTAAAACCAAGGTTAAGTATTGTTATGTCATCTTGGATCTAGATCTGGTACAGTTACATAAACTGAACTTTGTGAAATCATAAAATCCAAGCTGAAAAACGATCACACTGAAGATCGCCAACACTGATTGGCACACGTGGGACAGTGTATATTATTGCTGGAATAAAGACCCAACGGAAGTGCCCAATTCTGCGCTTATTTCTCAGCAATTACACAATTTTTTCCAGAATCCTTTGGCATATATTTTTAATTCATACAAACAGACACTTGGATGGTCATTATATTTGATTCTGTAAAAAGTCATTTTGAGATCGTTACCACAACTGGCTTTTATCTTTAACATGAGGGTAAGAATTACTGAACATTCTGCCCAAGTTTCAAGTCACATGACCAAGGTCAAAGGTTTTTTACGGTCAATGAACTTTGGCCATTTTAGGGGTATTTGTTAATTTCTTGTTCATGAAACTTTGTACATCAAGCGTCACTGCATAAACATTCTTAGTGATCACATGACCAAGGAAAAAAGTCATTTAGGGTCAATGAACTTAGATTGTGTTGGGTGGAATAAAAACAAAATCCTAACTTAAGTTTCTTAAATATAACTCTGAAAGTAGGGGAGATTGGGGCAAGTACGCCCTTTTTTTCTCGCTCTTCTATCGTCATTTCTTCAGCAGGAAGGTCATGCTTTTGGCTGTGAAGAAAATCTTCGCTGCAGGGCGAACCTGCCCCACCCTGGGGCAAGTTCACCAATTAGGCGGGGCCAGTTTGCCCATAGGGAAAGACAGTAATATATGAAACAAAATTATGTGTTGAAAGACACCAAACATTTAATTTCATATATTGGAACAACAATGACTTCTAGTGGATCTAGTTCAGGAAACTTGGACATAGTGTAATCAAGCATCAGTTAGCATCCTGCCTGAGTTTCATGCCACATGACCAAGGTCAATGAACATTGGCCGAGTTGGGGGTATTTGTTGAATTGCCATCATATTTTTGAAATTTTATGGATCTAGTTCATGAAATGTTGACAAAAGGGTAATCAAGTATCACTGATACATAGTCTTCAGTCACACAATCAAGGTCAAATATCAGTTAGGGAACTTAGGGTCAATGAACATAGTATTTTATCATCATATGAATGGTGTTTTTTGCAAATTATTCTGTAGTCATTTCCATAGTCAGCACTGTTGCTATATTGAATTGCGTAATGCAGTGGCACTGCATGTTTGATTGATTTTATTTAATAAATTTATCGATATTTTTTCTGGAGATAAATTTTTGTCATGCCCTCGAAATATTTGGGAGGGGGATGATTGTACTGGCCATGCACCCCCTGAATTTTTTTGTATTCCCCCCCTCCGGATCGATACCCATGAGCTAAGATGTTCTTAGATATATTGGCAAATAATACATGCTTTTTACCTGAAATACATGTATATTCAGTGAAAATGATTTAGATGACTATTTTCCCTTAAAGAGAACAAGTCGGAATCAATGTATTCTGCAATACCAGTAAATTCACAAACCCTAATTGAAACGGATCCATCTTTTCCCCATCTGCAACGAAAAGTTGAATTCTAATATCCTGTCCCTTAACCATTAAGATAAATCTTCACAAATTGAAAAGAAAAGTAATGGTTTGGTCATATAGCAAGACAAACCTCCTTTCATTCTTTTAAAGAGGAGTTAGAATAGTGTTTTGTATTTCTGTGGTCCTCATGTGGGTTGCTGTCATCGTCAATCCCCTTCCTCTCATTCTAGAAACACTTGGTTTTCATTTAGGTACCAGACTTACCTAGTCTTCTTTACACAGACTTAGATTTATGCCCGTTAACTCACTATTTTCTATCTTTGTAGGCCAAAGACAGCACCAATGTATGTATATTAATGGGCTGGGGGGACGATTTTAAGATGACATTTTTCTCAAATTTCAATAGAATTACATGGGTAATATAGAGCTACATGACGCATACTTTTTTTTATATTCTCCCTCATTTTCCTCCTTTTCTCCCTTTTTCTCTTCATGTTTTTTTTTCAAGGGGGGGGGCAGTTGTTCCTGCCCTCCTTGTAGCTCAGTATATAATGCATAGTGGGTATGTGCCGCGGAGGGTTCCCCCATTTTTACACTAGAATTTCCGTTCCAAGGCCTATATAGCATTTTTGTCTTATTGAGAAAAAGAGCAAAGAAAGCCACTCCAAACTATAGCATTTTCTTCTTATTGAAAAAAAAAAAGAAATCCGCTCGAAAGCTTCGCATATTTTCTGTTACGTTGTTCCTGCTGCATTGATCCGCTACAATGAGCCGCAAATCTGGTGAAAAGCGTCCGCAGAGCGCTGTCCGACCATTTTTTTTTTTCAATTCAAATAAAACATTTATTTTCTTCCATTTCAGTACATTTTTCATAACATTGCCTCTGCGCTACCGCACCCGGCGCCCGTGTGGCCAGGCTAGCTGCCTGCACGTTCTATAGGGATGCATACGCACTCATACGCAGGCGACCCCTTCCGATGATCCCCGTTTTCACAAACATTTGTAGTTCCAAAGCCCGTTCCGAGGACCCTCCTTTTTACAATAAGCCCGCTCTAAGGCCCCTGTTTTTTTTCTCGCCCGCGGCACATACCTACTACTTTTTTGGTCGGGTACACCCCCCTCTCTCTTCTATCTTTATTTGGCGATTCATAGACAAAATTTGGAGGAGAGAGTGTGAATTGAGTGGTCACAGCTGTTCTCATTGATTGTGTAGGGATCGCCTGCTTATTTTCCATCCTTGGCTCAAGTCTCCGAGCAGCATATTCAGTTGTAAAATAAGAAGAAAAGATACAAGGTATGATCAGGAGAAAATGTCCTATTTCCTTGCCTTCCATCAACAGTCTGAAAGAGGAGTGCTTCTCTATCTCATGGTTTCCTGTCTCTGTTGCAACCACATCCAGCTTTCTTATTTTTCACTGTTTCCTCATCCAACTATCTATCCTTCCTGTTTCCTTTCCTTAATCCCCAATTCACACTTTCAAAATTCTATATCCTGTAAACAATAATGGAGAAACTGCATGTATGATTATAAATTTATGTATACTTTTTCCAAGAACATATTTAAATAATGTTTTTTTGAGATAATCTGACATGTAGAAAAGTTGTTTAATGTGTACATGCTTTTCATTTTGGCTAATATTCTGCTTAACCCTTTTTTTGTTTGAGGGGGGTATTGATTCTGAAAACCATGTAATTGACTGAGGGTAAAATGTGGCATTTATTTTAAAAGAAACATAAGGATTGTCAAAATATTCTGTGGGTATTCAATTGCCATTACAAGCTTTCTTAAAGGAAATTTAGCAATTGCTATGACCTTAGATCAAATATCCATTAATTATTTTGTCTAAACTGATCACAAAATCCTTTGAAATTCTATTTCTTGATACTATTCATTTTACTAAAATTGCATTACCTTCACAGTCATTGAGCCTCTTGAAAGTTATTGCTTAACAAATAAAATGTATATGTTTCTGTCATATATCAGAAGTTACTATTCCAGTTTCTCAGATTGTTTGGGACAATGTTATATTTTCTTCACTCTTCTGGGATTCTCGCTTTCATCCTGTTTCTGCTCCATCTTGTGTCATGCATCTGGAAGCTTTTACCAGGCTCCAAACTGTCTGTGTCATTTCAATGAGGACTAGACACCAAACCTGGGCCTGATAACCTGGAGGTAATAGGCAACTTTTTTTCACTTGTTCATCCATTTTGTCAAGTTTTTAACCTGCATATCTCTAAAAAATTAAAAATATTGGCACATTTAATTTTGTTTTTTATATTTTTCTTCTCCATGAATCATTAGCTACAGGTGATAGACATCATCATCTATATTCCTTAAGCCAGCTGATCATCTTGAGATATTAAACATTGTTAAGTCTCTTAAAAATAGTAGGTCATCTGGGCATGATGAAATAAGTTCAGAATTGTTAAAACAAATAATTGGCTCAGTCCTAACTCCTTTACTGCATATCTGTAATCTGTCCATTTTAACTGGTGTATTCCCTTCCTCTCTTAAACTAGCCAAGGTTATTCCTGTTCATAAAAAGGAAAGCATGACCGTTATAAGCAATTATAGACCAATCTCAATTTTGCCTAGTTGCTCAAAAATACTAGAAAGAATTGTTTATAATAGACTGATTGCCTTTCTTGACAAAAACCACCTACTTAATCCCAACCAATTTGGATTTCGCAGGTCTCACTCAACAGACCTTGCGTTGTTGAAATTTTATGACTATGTATCTAGTTCTCTGGCTAATCGTGAGCACGTTATTGGTGTATTTATGGACCTGAGCAAGGCATTTGACACCCTTGACCACTCAATACTGCTTTATAAACTCCAACATATGGGAGTAAGGGGCGTTGCCCTAAATTGGTTTACTAGTTATCTTTCAAATAGAAGACAATACACATGCTATAACTATTCTAATTCTGGTATATCAGTTCTGAGGTGCGGTGTGCCGCAAGGTTCTATATTGGGTCCATTATTATTTCTGATTTATATTAATGATATTTGTTTGGTATCAAACACATTGAATTATATATTATTTGCTGATGACACAAGTGTTTTCCTATCACACCGTGATATTGATATCTTAGAAAACACCATTAATGTCGAACTTCCGAAATTATCTAATTGGTTTCGAAGTAATATGTTATCACTGAATGTTAGAAAGACTAATTATGTACACTTTAAAGGCAGAAAGTCATGTGCTGATCATGATTTAAGATTGAAACTTGACAATGCTTTGCTGGAAAGACAGACATCTACGAGGTTCCTTGGGGTCTATATCAATGATCAACTTAACTGGAATGATCACATGAAACACATCAGTAAACCAATTTCTCGAAATATAGGTATACTGTATAAAGTTAAGTACCTTGTACCTTATAAAATACTTTACATGTTGTACAATACTCTTATTCTACCTTATGTGTCATATTGCAATATTCTTTGGGCAACATCAACGAGTGTCACAAACCCAATTCTTTTGTTGCAAAAGAAAGCAATTCGCATTTGTGCTGGAGTTGGTTACCGTGATCATACACGCCCTCTCTTTATAAAGCTGCAATGTCTTACTGTTGATGATGTCCATTTTCTTCAAACTTCCCTTTTTATGTATCGGTTTAATGCCAAAATGTTACCTACCTGCTTTTCCAATATGTTTCAACAAAATAATACTATCCATACCTACCACACAAGACAAGCATCTAATATGCATTTGTATAACCCTCGCACACTGTTGGCTCACAAATCTGTCAGACATTATGGACCTGATGTTTGGAATTCGATACCTACTAGTATTAGGAATATATTATCAGTGCATTCCTTCAAAAATGCGGTAAAACGCATACTTGTCTCTAAGATGTAATTTCTTTAGCAAGACACATTTTGTTGCACTGTACATTTTAAACTTAAGGATTGATATAATTTCAAGTATTATTACACCTCATACACTCCTTGTAAATATTTGTAAATAGTTGTGGAACATAATAATTTGTTTATTTAGTTTTCTTTGTTTTGTTTTTCTTTTTCTTTCCCTTCTTTGAGTAATCATTAGTTTTGACTTTTCAGTATTTTTATATTTATGTATGCATTTCATATATTCAAAGGTCTGACAACAGCTCAAGCATCTGCTTATTTTGTCATACCACTGCATGTCTGCAACCTTGTTATAATCAGTTATGTTAATGTTATGTTAATCATCATAATTATACATTATTATTATGTAAAATTCAATGTAATCAATTTTGTGATGGTTACACTTTGTAAATTATCATGACATGCAGAAACAAATAAATAAATAAAATAAAATAAAGATAATGTATCTCTGTCTTTACCAAAAATGCATTCAAACTGCGAGTACCCTCTTTATACTTTCTTTTTTATTTGTTAGCATAAATTGAGAACTTGAAAATTTTTGAATCATTTCGTTTTGAATCCTGGTCACGTGATCATGTGAATAGGATTTATTTCATGATTGCAAGCATTTGCGGAAAGCTCTATGTGGCAGTAGCATGATGAGTAAGAAAAATAATGGGGCATAGCATGTATGTGGAAAAAGTTTCTGAAAAGTCCCAAGCTAGCAAAAGAGTGAGCAAAATTTCTCAAGATGTTCACAAAATACAAGTCTTTCATTCTTGTCTTTCCTGCATAGCAGAGCGAGACTATATGTCATTATAAATTAAAAAGAATTTGGACCTAGTTCATGAAACTTGGACATAAGGGTAGTCAACTATAACTGTACATCCCACTTGAGTTTCAGGTCATATGACCAAGGTCAAAGGTCATTTAGGGTCAATGAACTAAGACCATGCTGGGGGGAATCAACATCAAAATCTTAACCTGAGGTCAAGTTTTTATGCGCCTCTCTAGACTGGATGTCCACTGTATATGGTATCACGCTTGGTGTCTGTCTGTCCGTCTGTTAACTTTTCCTTCTAAACGTGATAACTTCAGTTTAAAGGGAAATCCAACCCAAATAAAAACTTGTTTTTATAAGGAAAAGAAAAATCAGACCAGTTGATAAGTGAAAGTTTGAACAATATTGGACAAACAAGAATTTTTACTAGTTGTAAGTATTGATAATCACTATACCCATGGAGACTTCAAATTGGCTGCATATGGGATGTCATGTACCCCTTTCATAGTGAGAGCCGAAGTGGAGTTAGTCCGGAGTCCAGAAGGAGTTACTCCACTTTGGAGGGCAATATGAAAATTCTGAGATTAGTTCAATCTGGATTCAAAGCGGAGTACTCAACCCACTTCGAGAAGAGGGTTACAAACGGAGTTACTCCGCACCGGAAATGCGGTACGCGCTTATCGCTGTGATCTCCGTAGTTGTAAGTCGAACGAATCGTCAATGTCCTGCATTTTTAACCGTGTTCTTGCGGCCAGTTCAATCATCATCACAATCGTCAGAAGTAAGAACTGACTCAAAAGTAACATTGTGATATGGAAGCGAACAGATTGCGATATGATATAGCCAACGATTATCTAGCCAGTATAGTAGAGTATCTAGTACCGGACGCTCGCGTTGCACACATCGCTATCTAGCGCAGCTGCATTTGCAAAACAAATTTTGGCGCGAACTCGCTTGGAAACCATGGCAACGACTGCAGATACACCGCTGCGGTGCTTGCCAATATGAAAGGGGGTTTAAAATTGGTCCGCAGTACAAGCGGATCAACTCAACTCGGAGTTACTCCGGAGTAACTCCACTTCGCCTTCACTATGAAAGGGGTATTAGTGATGTAAGGCAAGGACTACTCTTCCATGTACTCTTATATACATATTATGGCTAAAATGTCATTTTCCTGAAAAGTTTTATTTCAAATAATATTTTTATTTCATGAGGACATAAAACAGTATACTACCTGGGTTTTATTTAAATTACTGCCCCAGGGGAACGGCTACTTAGGAGAAAACCACAAATCCCTGATAATAAAGTACATGGCCTATGGGAAAGTTGTCCTTGCCCCTTGTCATAATCAATACCCCTTACATAAACCCAATTATGCAGCTAATAGCAGCATAATTTGGTCGTAAAATCAGAGGAGGACCAGAGTTATCCGCATTATTTTGATGCTGCAATTATCCGCATAATAGCAGCATCGGGACCAGATTTTGAGTTTACGAACGCATTTCAAAAGTAATGCGGATAATTGGCATGGAGCGGTCACAAGGTCACCCTTTTCCAACGCAACCGCATCTGAGGGGGTGTGTGCGGTTGCCATGATGATTATCCTCCTTTTTCAGGATGGGCGGATTATTTTCGGAGTTTATGAAAGCAATTTTTATTGAATTATCCGCATTACTCTTAGGCGGCTAATTGGAGGATAGGTTTATGAAAGGGATATTACCCAGTTGCCAATTTGAAATCTACATAGTAGTAGTCATCTCACTTTTAAAGCAGTTATAACTTTTTTTACAACCATTTTTAAAAAATGTTTTATTGATTTTCAAAGGTTTAGCAGTTACAACTTTCTTATTGCTTGTCTGATTTCTTTCAAACTTTCTTCATTCTGTTAAATGTATTTTTCTCCTTCCAAACACAACATTCTGGATTCCCCTTTAACTTTATAACCTAGGCTCATATAATTTGATGTGTTTGAAACTACTGTAGCATGGATCCCAGGAAGCCTATTGGTTTTGAGGTCAAAAGGTCAAGGTCACAGTGACATGTTTTCATCTTACCCTTCTGCCATCCTTGTAAATGTGATAACTTCAGTTTAACTTAAAATAGGCTCATATAATTTGATGTGTATGAAACTACTGAAGCATGGATCCCAGGATCGAAGCCTATTGGTTTTGAGGTCAAAGGTCAAGGTCACAGTGACATGTTTTCATCTTACCCTTCTGCCATCCTTGTAAATGTGATAACTTCAGTTTAACTTAAAATAGGCTCATATAATTCGGTTTGTATGATACTAGCTGTCAAAGGTCAAGATCACAGTGACATGTTTTCATCTTACTGTTCTTAAGTCCTTGTAAACGTGATAACTTTAGTTTATCATAACCTAGGCTCATATTATTTAGGCTGCGTTTATGCGACCTCAACCCAGAATCATGATTTGAATCACGATTTGAATCATGATTCAAATCAGCAACATGAATCACGATCCGACAGAATCAGCGTTTATACGACCATCTTTCTAACGCTGTTTCTCCCTGAATTCGGGCCGATCCAGTGCGCATCACAGTGCGCAGTTTGACCCAGGAAGTATAGGTCAACATTTTCGCGCGTGTTTCTAACTTCACGTCGGCTGCTAGATTTTTGCTGCCGCCGGAGCTAACGCGCGATCGTTTGTGCAAGTGCAACGTTTACTCGGCTTCCGAAAAATAAATCTTTTACTTCCAGAATTCCGTGTATTGTACCTCTATTGTACCTATTGTTTTTGTTTACTTGTATTAAATCTTGTCGGTTCATCGAAAATGGTGTTCGGTAGCCGTAGTACTGGGCACGAATTCTGTTAATTTTGTCTCGACAGGCGGTGCCACATCTCCGTTGAAATCCCTCCCTTGCAAGCGCCGCTGAAAGGGACTCGTAGATCGTCTTATTTCTGTGAATCCAGCCCAAAGCACAAGCAGAGCCCTGAGTTCGTCGTAAGTCCAATTTGTGCCTTTTGATGAAACCAATGAAATATACAAATGACGCTACAGTACAACCCCGGGGGTACAATACACAGAATGATAATTCCTAAATGCACGTGACAATTGGCATATACCGGTACTAGTACACTGGCAATACTGCTACACGAAAATTAACCTGCACGAAACACAGCGCGCGCCTTTGAGTCGAACCCGGAAGAAGCACGACACAATGACGTCATAGAATCATGATTCAAATCACGATATCGTTTATACGACCACTTTTGTTCGTGATTCTACAGAAACGTCTTTCCAAACGCCCCTTTTTCCGTGTTTCATGTTTGTGATTTGAAAGACGTTTATTTCCATTTTCAACTAAACGCAATCGTGATTCTGCAGAATCGTGATTTGAATCATGATTCTAATCATGATTCTTGGGTAAAAAAGTGTCGAATAAACGCACCCTTAGTGTGATGATATTAGCATGGATCCCAGGACGCCTATGGATTTTGAGGTCAAAAGGCCAAAGGTCAAGTTCACACTGACATGTTTTCATCTTACCCTTCTGAAGTCCTTGTTAATAATAATAATGGATATTTTGAGGCGCTAAAAACAAAAAGCACCATAGCGCGTACAATGTATGAATAATAATTTAACATTTGCAATAATTACCACAATATTCAAGATAAAAAGGGAAATGATTTATTGTGGAAAAAGATATGTCTAGGGGAGATTTTAAGCCAAGAACACTGAAAGCATTTCTTATTTTAAAAAGGATAGCATTCCAAGTCGTGGCAGCTGCTACAGCAAACCGTTTTTCGGCAGAGGAGAGTTTTGACAAGGGAATGCAAAGTCTGCATGTGTCAGTGATTGAATGAAGATTACCAGAGGGTGTGTATAATTTGATGTTAACACCTGGGGGGGCCACTTACATTGACGAGTGGATACCATGCGCGACCAAAAAAACACGTAAAAAGGATGTCTTTTTCACGATAGGGCACGTTACGTACGTAACGTGATAAGGGTGTCAAAAACACAAAAATAATGAAAAAAGGGTATCTATTTTGCTCGGAAAATTACGTGTTTAGGGTCAAATTTGCGGGGATGATAAAACAAAATTAAATGTTTTAAAGGATGTCCTTTTTGCCCCAAAAACTTCGTGTTTAGAGTCCGATTTGCGCGAGGTGTAGAAGGTGGGGTCGTACTAAACCAAATAAGGCCAGCCGACGACCGAAGGACCCGTAACAATAAAACATTCCTGTACTTGTTTAGGGGTTCATTTCAGGGAATATTTGCCGAGAGTATCGTTTTGTTTCCAATACTTGTTAAGGGTAGGGTTTCACACACCAATACTTGTTAAGGGGTGCATTTTCAGAAGATGGAAATTACGTGTTTAGGTTGCTTTTCGAGACCCCATGGTCGCGCATGGTATCCACTCGTGAATGGAAGTGGCCCCCCCGGGTGTTAACGCGATAACTTTAGTTTAACTTAACCTATATAGGCTCATACAGTTTGGTGTGTATGATACTAGCATACATTGTAGATCACAGGAATTCTATTGATTTTGAGGTCAGATAGTCAAAGGTGAAGTTGCCACCTTCCACTTTTCTTGCTTGACCAATAACTCAATTTTTTGCGCTACTGGCGGGAGTATTATGTGCTCGCCTTAGCGACTCTTGTTTTAATTGTCATAACTTAGAAGGTATATGGACCTAGTTCATGAACTGAACTTCCTGCCCCAGTTTCAGGTCACATGACCAAGGTGAAAGGTAATAGGGTCAATGAACTTTGGCTGGCAATGTCATCTTACCCTTCTGAAGTCTTTGTAAACGCGATAACTTTGTTAAATAAATTTGTTCGATAGCCATAATAACTTTTAAAGTTTATGGATCTAGTTCACATAACTTGGACATAAGAGTAATCAAGTTTCACTGAAAAATCCTGTGCAAGGTCAAATGTCATTTAGAGTCAATGAACTGAGATTATGTTGGGGGAACCAAAACAAAATCTCAAACAAGGTTAGTTTTTTGTCTTGCCCACCAGATGTGAAGGCGAGACTAAAGGATCCAAATGTCTTCCGTCCATCGTCCATCCATTGCAAACATTATGACAGATAACTTTGCAACTGCAAGTCGCTTTTCATTATTTCATTCAATATTCAGTATTTTATCTTATTTTCCCTTTTTGTCTCGCCCACCAGAGGTGAAGGCGAGACTTAGGGATCCAAATGTTGTCCGTCGTCTGTCCGTCCGTCACAAACCTTATGACTTCTAACTCCGCAACCGTAAGTCATTTTCAACCAGACTTTGATGGTAGAGGTACTTAGGGCACCTGCATGTTATGCTGCAGTCGGAGGTCACATGGTAAGTTCGAAGGTCATTTTCAGGTCAACATTAAGTTTACATGCAAGACTCTATTATGACTCCTAACTCGGCAATCGCAAGTCACTTTTCACCCAAACTTAGATCGTAGCTGAAGTTAGGAGACCTGCATGTCATGCTGCAGTCGTAGGTCACATAGTAAGGTCAAAGGTCATTTTCAGGTCAATGTTAAAGTTTACGTGCAAGACTTCTTTATGACACATAACTCTGCGACCGAAAGTTACTTTTCTACCAAACTTGGATAGTGGATGGACTTTGGGGACCTGCATGTTATGCTGCAGTCAGAGGGCACATGGTAAGGGCAAAGGTTATTTTCAGGTCAACGTTAAAGTTTATGTGCAAGACTCTATTTTGACACGTATATCCGCAACCATAAGTCACTTTTCACCCAAACTTGGGTTGTAGATGTACTGAGGAGACAGACCTGCCTATCATGGCGCAATCAGAGGTCACATGGTAAGGTCAAAGGTCATTTTGAGGTCAATGATATGACATATAACTCTGCAACAGTAAGTCACCTTTATACCAAACTTTGGTTGTAGGTGTACTTAGGAGACC
Organism: Lytechinus variegatus; assembly: GCF_018143015.1. Classification (NCBI taxonomy): domain Eukaryota; kingdom Metazoa; phylum Echinodermata; class Echinoidea; order Temnopleuroida; family Toxopneustidae; genus Lytechinus; species Lytechinus variegatus. Next base: position 39,894,573 of record NC_054741.1, on the reverse strand, counting down.
TGCATGTTATTTCGGAGGTCACATGGTAAGGTCAAAGTTCATTTTGAGGTCAACATTAATGTTTAGACCGTGACAAGTTTTCCATACCAGTCATTTAACAATGAAGTTTCGATACAATTCTGTTTGCATGTCCTCGCAAATCACAAATTTTCTGGTTGTTTTCATAAGTGGGCAAGACACAAAATCGCTTATGCCTGTTTTACTCATTTATCAGTAATGTGGGACAATTTGCTATTTTTCACATGTTCTTCTTTCCTTCTTTTTCCCTCTTTCCTTCTGTTTTCTCTCTCTTTATTTTCCTTTTCCTATTCCCTTTACATCTCTTTCCTCTTTTTTATTCCGTTTCTTCTCCTTTTCCTTTTTTTCTTTCTCCCTTTTCGTTTTTTCCCTGTTTTTTGTCTCGCCTGCATAGCAGAGCGAATGTATAGGCGCTGCTTTTCCTATGGGGCGGCTTCAACACCAAATCTTAACCTAAGGTTAAGATTTTGAAATGTCATCATAACTTAGAAAGTGTGTGTACCTAGTTCATAAAACTTAAACATAAGGGTAATCAGGTATTACTGAACATCATTTGCGAGTTTCAGGTGACATGATCAAGGTCAGAGGTCATTTAGGGTCAATGATCTTAGATTATGTTGGGGGAGTCAAAATGAAATCTTAATCAAGGTTGAGTTCAGAAAATATCATAACTTTGAAAGTATATATGGATCTAGTTCATGAAACTTGGACATAAGAGTAATCAAACATCAGTGAACATGGTCACATGACCAAGGTCAATGAACTTTGGCCGTCTTGGGGTATTTGTTGAATTGCCATCATAACTTTGAAAGTTATGGACCTTGTTCCTGAAATGTAGACAAAAGGATAATCAAGTATTCACTGAAAGTCTTGCACAAGTCTTCGGTCACAAAATGAAGGTCAAATGTCATTTAGGGTCAATGAACAATAAACATAGTTTTCTATGATCATATGTATAGTGTTTTTTGTGAATAATTCTAGAGTCAGTTTTTAAAATCAGCACGCAGTTCTACTATATTGAATCACATAATGCAGGCGAGACTGCCAGAGGTGCTCCACTTGTTTTATTCTGGCGAAATTATTCAGGAGGCAGACTGCCCCCTGCCTGTACGCCAGTGTATATGAGGTGAATCAGTCTTATTTGTTGCTTTTATAACCATCAAATCTTGGTTACAGGATTCATTAAAGAAATCATAGGCAAGTAATCAAATTAACATTCAAAAGTTATACTAAATTATACAGTAATTCTCTTGCCATTTGTGCTTCACGTTAGTTTCAAACATTCTCATCACTAACTAACATGCTTTCGACCATCCCCTCTGTCTGCAACATTTATTCCTCAAGTGCTGTCATTTGATGTTCAGATACTCTTGAAATTCATTTCAGGGATTTACCATTCTAATTTGACATGAACCTTTCCCCTGGTTCATCCTGCCCTCATCTCTTGGTAATCCAATCCTGACTATTAAGCCATGTTCCCTGACCACCTGCCCTTCTGCAGTTTGACATCATTGATCATTCATGAAACGGAATACAAGCACACACTCTGCACGATGATCCACCCTCCCATATTATTTAATCAGCCCTTCAACAAAAATTATTTCATAAAAAATATTTTGGCTGAAGATAAATAATTGAGTAATGTCTACAACTTTTTTAAAATGAAGTTTCTCTTTTTAATTCAGTATAATTGACTGCACACACTGACCTGTAAATGAGGAACACTGCTTCAGTATCAGTCAACGAGTTAAAGAAAAAAAAACCCTTGTTATCCTTTACAAAATGGTTTAAATTTGACACTACTTACGATCAGAGCAAAAGGTGAAAACTTTTACAAAATCGTGCATGTACACAGAATTCTATATTTTTGTAATGAAATGGAGTTGCAGGAATGAAAAAAATCCATCTTCTGCGATAAAAGTGGTAATTTGAAGTGATTTGAAGTCAACTGTTGAGCGGGGGACGTGGCCAAGTCGAGCACTAACACTGTCCATGGGTGCCTATGGTGATTGTGAACTGTAGGAAAATATTTCAACAAAAACAATGTTATAACAAGTGAAGAATATTACCATCAGACCATATCCCTAGAAAATTGTTTTAAAAAATGTTACTATGAAGAAGAAATGGACACATATTTGTGAAGAAAAAATCATGAAACAGGATACAGGTCGCACTCAAACATGAATATATTCATATAATGGGCGGTCCCACACTTGCATATTACAGTCAAGTTTTCCATCATTTATAAATAATGATTATTGATATATGAATAATGATTCATATAATGTAGAAATTATCTATAAATAATGGGATAGTGAAATGAAACTGTAATCTATAAATAATGAGACACAATGAATTTTCATTATTTCTAAATAATGTAGATGTTTCATTATTTAACAAATAATCGTTAGGCCTATTAATAAATAATGGAAAACTCAAACATTATTTATGAATAATGTCCAACTATGGAAATTATTTATATTTAAATTATATGGAAATAAAGAAATGTAAAATGTCATCTAAAATAAATAATGAAAATCACACAAAAAAATCATTTATAAATAATGATTATTTGTAAATAATGACGCACTCAAAAAATATTTATAAAAAATGAAGAAGACACTTTCATTATTTAACAAATAATTATTGTTACGATACTGCAACAAATAACAATAATATAATTTGAAATTTAATTTCCCTTTTTTTTACAGGAAATAATTACCGGGTCTGGCAATTATTCCAAATGATAGTATCCAGATAAAAGTCCAAGTTGACTGGCGAAAATTCCTTTAAATTTCACAATGATGGCGATGAAACTGATGTTGAAGCACGATGAATAACAAGAGTCACTGTAATGAGTTGAAATGTACGTGAAGACGATGTTGATGATGATTAACAGTCAATTCCAGCAATCCATGGGTTGAAGAGTGTTCATTAAAACAGGTTGATGATCTCGACAAGAACTGAGAATTCCTCTCAAAATAACTGCAAACCGTTCATTGATGGCGTGCAAATAATTTCACACAAGATAAGTATTCCAGGTGGAAATAAACTCGGCTCTGACATAAAGTCTGGCGTGAAACTGATTTCTGATCTGATATGACGATGTCCTTGAAGAAACTGCCAGTTTATATACAAATTATTCACTATTCTAGAGACTGCTAGTATTCACTATTATGGAAGGTTGTAGTATTGTCTTTAAATAAACATTTTCCTTCCAGGAGCAGTCAAATGCCAGAAGACTCTTGAATGACCTCAGTGAAATTAACATGTCAACAAAATAGCTAAGCCTATTGTTCTTTTCCACTGCCCAGGAGTCTATTGTGTAGCAATCTATTGTTTGGCAGTCTGTTCAGAAATAACAAAGAGTATTCAAAGATTACTCATGTCTAACAAAGTTGTATGAGAGCCTTCTGGAACATTCTTTATCAATCTATGCTATGAATATCCTTAAAGGGGAAATAACTAAATAAATGAATGTAATTGCTTTTACAATTCTTCTTATATATAACATTATTATTTATAAATAATGGGAAAACTCAACAAATTATTTATAAATAAAGAAATGTACACTGTCATCATTAATAATTGTAATTTACAAATGATAGAAAACTGACAGTCTTATTTATGAATAATGGAAAACCAAAAATCATTATTTATAAATATAATGGAAAATTGAATTGAAATTATTTGTAAATAAAGAATGATGCAATGTCATTATTTATAAATAATTGGGGATAAGATATCATTATTCATAAATAATGGAAAAGCAAATTATATTTATTTATAAATAATGAAGTATGTAGTGTCATTATTCATGATTAATGAAAAACAAAAAAAAATCATTATTGATAAATAATGAAAAACAATTTAATCATTATTTATAAATAATGGAATGTTTAACTGTTACTATTTATAAATAACGAAGTATGACTTGGACTTATATGTAAAGAATGAAAAATGTTAAATTATACACTCAGCAAAAAAAGTTCTTGGACACTTAAAAAAGTTAAAATATTCCATATAGATATTTGATTAAAAGCAAATTATTGTATGTCAACATGACCAGACAATATTCCTCTTCCAGTATGACATGACATTTTCATGTGAACAGTCATGCATGAGTGGTTAAATGCTTTGAACAATAGCAATGTCAGTAAAAGAAATTGCAAGAAACGGACCATTCAAATGCTAATGATCATGGCCATCCTGTAGGCATACATTCAGCAACATGCGTTTATCATTTTAAATGAATGCTTAGGAATGCATTATGACATGCATAATGAGATGGATCATTTGGACACTCACTTGCAAGATGAAGCTTTCCAACCAAGAGCAATGGGAATGTTGCAGTCTGGGCAGTCACTAAGACAAGTGGCTCGATATTTCTAAGTGTCACCAACAACAATTTCAAATTTGAACCAGCAGTATTTGGCTACTAATGAAGTTAGAGACCGTCCTAGGAGGGGTCGACTTAGGGCCACCACCCCTGCATTAGATAGGAGGATAAGGATAATTTTCTTTTGCTTATGCCAAGATACTGAAATTTGACATTTTGTTAATCGACTAACTTTGACTTAAAATTCCAGTGGAATAGTAATGCATCCAAGATGGATAACTTTCTCTTCACTATTAGAGTGGTATTTGACTTTAAGTTTGCTTTCATCGTTTAATGGATATTTATGCCACACAAACTTTCACAACAAAAAGAATGACTGATCGTTTGCTAGCAATTTTCTTTTACTGATATTGCTATTGTTTAATGCCTGTAACCAGCCATGCACTGACTGATCCATTTCTTGCAATTTTCTTTTACTGACATTGCTATTGTTTAAAGCATTTAACCACCCATGCATGACTGTTCACATGAAAATGTCATGTCATACTGGAAGAGGAATATTGTCTGGTCATTTTAACATACAACAATTTGCCTTTAATGAAATATCTATATGGAATATTTTAACTTTTATAAGTGTCCAAGAACTTTTTTTGCTGAGTGTATAATAGTTATTATTTACAAATGAAATGTAAATTATATGTAAATAATCATTATTTGATAAATAATGATTATAAAACAAATAATTTGTCTATATATTTTTGGTACAAATAGTGCCTCATAGAATGGTGTCTAAGACGTCATGTGAGTCCTTCATCCAGGCTGAGAATCTATACAAATTATAGACCCTGTTTGTTACTTAAGTTTATATGGATTACACTTGAGAAATTGTATGTTTTTTTATGGATGTACCATTAATTTTGTTTTTGCCATTCTTTGATTCTTCTTTCTATCTGTCTTTATCTCTTAGTCTTCCTCTCTTAAAATGTGTCCTTCGCTTTCTTGTTTTCTTGAACCCGTTTTCATTTAAATCCTTATGAGGAGAGTGAGGGGAGGGAATGGGGAGTGCAATATGTCAATATTAGGCAAAGCCTCTTTGGTCACTTTCTCAAGACATGCCTTTGCTTTTTGTTAGAATTGTGAAAACATTTGAAACATTTGTCTACAAAAGTATCAGAAGGTAAAAGATGTAAAATAATAAGAATATTGAATGTTTGATGTTTATTGTTGTATTGGGCCTATATAGCTATCTCCCACATATTGTAATCTTATTTTTGATGTTTCTCATCCAGTCTTTATGCAGAAAATTGTTGGGACAGCTGGCCCCAGAATCCAATTCTCTTGATCCAGCCTATGCCCCCCATCAGTCCCGGGAGTGTTACTACCTACTGATCCTCTGACAGCCGCCTTGTTAACTCCTCACTGCAGTAATTCTCCTTATGGTGCCTGGGTTGCGTCACTAGGAGAACCCCCTGATGGCTAGCACCTGTTACCCTATGGCCACCGCGGCTGGTGTTCATTGGTTCCCGTCATCTGCATGTCGAAATCGGCACAGGTATGTGGGTAATTGGTTCTGATTGGCAAAAGGGAAAAATGTGCGAGTAATGTTTTTGCAGTGGTGTTGGATATATGTCAAGTTAACCTGTGAAATCTAGAGCAAATTGGGTTGAAGTTGGCTTCTTTGATCTTACATCCTGTTCAAGACTAGCCTTTAAGCAAGGCCCTGCATCTGTTGTGATATTTATATCACATACCTACCTACTGGAAAAATGACTATTCGCAAAAAGCTGTGCGAGTGCGAGGATTTCGAGCCAAATCACGGGGCCTTTAGGAACCTGATTTGGATTTATGTTAACCATTGTTTCCGAATCGAAACTGCTACCTGAGAGGTAGAGACCAATCCCCGAGCGTATTGCTCGCATCAGTGAACCCCATATGACCCTGTGCCACAGAAACGAATGAACCTGCTCCAATGGCATCATAGACACAGACGGTGCAGATTGGCGCATCGGTCGCATCAGCATGCTCATGAATAATTCATATATTCATGCCTTCACCAGATTCCAAAAGGCCTCGCGACTTAAGTCGCTTGCTCTCGCGCTTACTCGGGTATTGCTAGTTCTCTTCGTTTGCCGCTAGTCTCGTCTCAGCCACCATTTGACGAGGAATAAGACAAGTCACGGGGCTAGTTCAAGATTCAAGTGGAATGCTGTTTGATAGTATCACCACAAAATGATATATATGATGTACAAACAGGTATACTTTCTTTATTCTTTCATTACTGTCTTCATCGTAAGAAGCTGGTATAAGGTTTTAAAATATTTTAATGGTAGGAAGAATGATGAAGCAATGAATTGTTAGGAATTAGTGAAAAGTACAGAACAGGAACTGAAGGATAGAGTAAAAAAGATGAGAAAGTGGGAGAGAGAGAAAAAAAAAATGGTACAAATTTTCAACTGATAAAAATGTAGGCCTACTACTCAGTTATGCTTTTCACACCAGACAAATAACCTGAACCTGGGGAAATAAGTAGGGCCAAGGGGGGGGGGGGGTCTTAGCCCAGGTGGGTATTTCATAAAGCTGTTGGTAAGTTCAGACCAACTTTAAGAACGACTGGTGATCCTTTCTTATGTACCGAATAATCACCAATGAATATTTAATGATGTATATCATTTACCACAAGAAAGGATTACCAGCTGTCCTTAAAGTTGCCCTTAACTTACAGTTTTATGAAACGGGCCCCTGTATTATCTTTTGATTGGGCACCTGATCAAAATAGATTTCAAGTAAAATTTGAAAATTGATCCTGTGAAATACATTTTTATGTCATATCCTCCACATCATATCTTCTTTAAGGCATACATATTCAAATAATCTAGAAATAAATATAAATAGTGGTGTATGCATTTTGGAGGAATTACCAAAGCTGAAGACAAGTTTTAAGACGTAGATCCTCTCATGAGTTAAACATGCATAGATGCTTCACTGAACTCTGAAATGATTAACAAGGACTAATTTTACTTTAAGTCTGTTAAAATTTGTCCTATTTCTGTTGGAAACAATTGATTAAAAAAATATGTTTTTAGTTTGTTCCTTTATTTCTATAATGTAGTTTATCATTTTACTCCTATAAAATATACAACAAATAGAGATGTTAAGGGAAATGAATTTGCAAACATAAATACAAAGATCATTCATATTTCTTTCATTTTACTTTTTTTTTTAGGAAAGAGCATGCATAAATGAAATTTCCTAATCAGTTATCACGCCAAGCCTGGAAACATTTGAGGAAATGTACAGCTGATTGAATTATTGTAAAGATAAGGTTGTATGCAGGTTTTCTACCTGGCAGTTTCACAGCTCTGGTGCCCCTGAGGTCCTCCTTGGGAATACTGATTCTTGAGATAGTAGCATTCCTAGCAGTCCTCAATCATGAGCTGTGCATGGAAGATAGCCAGTGTGTTAGAAACATTTACCCATTATGTCATTTCCATTCTTAGATTAGTTTGAACGAACTTGTCGTTTTGAATCCTAATTAGCCTCCCAAAGATATAAGCCAATCCATATGTTTTAAATTCCTGTTGCAGGGCTTGTTTCCAAAGTGACAGTGCAGATTTTTGACACGCAGAGCCCTCTTGGGACGGGGTGTAGAGGATGCAGTGTATTTTGCTCAACAACCATAATGAAATTTAGCAAACACATGGTTATTTGTAGAGCAATCTCCTTGAAAGATGGTTCTAATTTGTGATTTGAACCAAATGGATTACTCTCTTCCTCCTGTGTTTATGAAAATTGATAATTTTTTTATTCAATAAAATGCCATAAAAGAGTGTGTCTTCATTCAGCCTTGATGAAAAAGTGATCATAATCAAGGACGGGGATTAAATGAGAGGCAAAGCTGGCTAGCATGCAATGCTCCTGAGAATGAGGTGGCATTTTCTTGAAGTCATTGGTGAAGCCTCCATAGAATACAGATGCAGGAGAAGATAAAATACATTTTCTGTGGAAATCAGAGCCAGATGATTAAAATTTCATATTTCATGGCCTTTGCAAAGAGCTTGCTGTAAAATCACTGCCATAAATTCTCCTCTGTTCATCATTAAAGCCACATGCCCCACCCCCTTTTGACATGTTCTCTACCTCCTTATCTTATTCTCCTTTCCTTAAGTGTCAGTATAGAAATAATGTTAATGATGAATATGTGAAGTTTGTCAGTTGGGATTTATTAAAGATGGTTAATAGCATGCATGCAGTGCTGTGTGTGTTCTTAAATAAGTTAATTTATGAATCATAATCTCCAAAGTTAACTTAGGGGAGTTTCTTCTCTCAGAACTTGGTTTAATCATTAGCCCAGGGGGGGCCACATAATCAAGGTACTAATGGAAAATTTGTTTTTCTGTTCCAATCATGCAGAAGCAAAAACTGAAATCAGCCCCGTGGTTTGCTTTTTGAAAACTAAAAAAACGAAATCACAACGAAAAAAACGTGATGTGATTTTATTTTTTTTTTTAGATCAAACACAGAAAATTGAAATTAGAAATGATTTTTTAATTTTTTTATTTCTCATTCTAAATTTGTGATTTTATATATCAAAAACAAATTCAGAACACGGTTTTAGCTCTGCGGTTATTTTTGCAAAAACGCATTTAGCAAATCGCAACGCGCCTTCGGGTCTGTGATTCTGTTTTTGGACAGTCGCACTGCAAACATCAAAATTGACATTGGCTCTCTGATTTGCTTTTCGTTTATCAATTTTAAAGAGCTCCATCTACGTTAAAAATATTTACAGTGCCATATTTCATAATTATCTTGATAGAATTCAAAGCAAACCACCAATACTGGCAAGCCATGGGTGTCGAATGGTATTCATGGATGGGGGCTGTTTTGTTCTCTTGTTAGTGATTTTTTTATTTAAATTTTTTTTTAGTTGGTCAGTGGAGTAATGAACCTTTTAAGTTTTAGGAGCAAGACATGACATAAAGGGCTAAATTAAAGCGACCGAGCCAAAAATAGCGTTTTAAATAGATTAATCAAATTTTTGCAACTGATTTTAATATGATGTATGTTTTAAAAATGTCAAAATCTACCATAACAAATTAATTTATGTATCAAAAAGCAATTTTGGCTCGCTTGCTTCCTTCACTCAATTTGAAATTAATTTTGCCCTTTTGTCATGTCTTGCCCCGAAAACTTTAGACTCATTATGCCACTGACCTCCGTCCAAACTGAAAAATAAAATGAAAGGTATAAAAAAAAGATCCCTCACAAGAGAACAAAAGAGCCCCCAACCATGAATACAGATCGACACCCATAGCTTGCCAGTATATATGCTAGAACCATGGTTTACTTTGAATTTTCTCAAGATTATTATGAAATATGGCGCTTTAAACATTTTGCTGACGTAGGTGGTCTTTAATATTGATGGACGAAAAGCATTTCAGAAATCGGAGAGCCTACGTCAATTTTGATGTTCGCGGTGCAATTATCCGAAAACAGAATCAAGGAGCGGAAAGCGTGTTCTGATTTTCTTTTTGATTTAATATTAAAACACAAATTTAGAATGATAAAATTAGATCTGATGTCCGGGTATGAATAATAAAACTTTTCACTGCACTCGCCACCCATGCTATTTCTTTTTCTATTTTGTTTGAGTAATATTCCTTTCTTTGTAAATGTTACAAATAATTCATAAGATATTTAAATATCATTATTATGTCCATCAAAGGATATCATTTGTCAAAACATATTTATCGATATCAAAAAAAAAAAATTGTAATATACCGTTGAGATCCAGGTGATGATTGCGTCTGCTAGCACAGAAATTAACGTGGAAGAACACAAAGATATAGCTTGTTATTTTTTAATTGATATCGTAACAGATCAGATATCTGTTGAACATTTTATTATTGTGAACACTCCTATAGCTTTCCTCTTTTGGGTGAAGGATCACAAAGATATAGCCTACCTGATATCGTAACAGATCAGATATCTGTTGAACATTTTATTGGTGTGAACGCTCCTATAGCTTGCCTGTTTTGGGTGAAGGAACACAAAGATATACCTGACATCGTAACAGATCAGATATCTGTTGAACATTTTATTGGTGTGAACGCTCCTATAGCTTGCCTGTTTTGGGTGAAGGAACACAAAGATATACCTGACATCGTAACAGATCAGATATCTGTTGAACATTTTATTGGTGTGAATGCTCCTATAGCTTGCCTGTTTTGGGTGAAGGAACACAAAGATATACCTGACATCGTAACAGATCAGATATCTGTTAAACATTTTATTGGTGTGAACGCTCCTATAGCTTGCCTGTTTTGGGTGAAAGAACACAAAGATGACAAATATAGTAGGAGTGAATGTGAAAGCTTCCAATTCCCTCCATGGGATGGTTACACAACTGAGTAAGAGTAAGATGTCCAAGGAGTCCAGCTGGCTTTAATGAAAACCAGAAGTGCTGTATAGGCAATTAATTAGTATTTCATACAAATGATTAATCCTTCAGGGAGATTTAGTTTAGACCAAACAAGTTTAGATCTGATCACACTAAATTTTTGTTTGAAGTTATGTAGTTTATGAATCAAGCGTAGCTTATGTCGCACACATTTTACTGTATGTTACGGTTTATAAAAATTTTGAACAATTGCATAGATGTGTTTTCATGGCAAAACTGAATATTATCAATTTTCAAGTTTAGATTTATTACCACATAAAAAAAGCGATATCATTAGACATATCATGTGAAATATATAGAAAATCTAGATACTAGTGGTTAAAGTTTACAATAAAACATAAAAATTGAAGAATTTTGATGCTTGCAAAACCATGCATAGGCCTACTGTTAAAGGGTAAGTCCATCCCTGCAAAACTGGTCAATGAAAAAAGAAAAATAAAGCTAGTATAACACTAAAAATTTCATTAAAATCTGTTGTAATACAAGGAAGTTGTGTATAAAAAATTTTGCTTTATTTGATTTGAAGGTTTGTTTAGAAATAAAAAAAAATGTAGAGAGAGGGGGGGGGGGGGGGGCGCTCAATCTGATTAACTGAAAAAAAAAAATTTAAATTTTCAACTGAAAATCAATCAATGTCAAGGGATAAAACACAGATTCAACATACTTCGTAAGAATCGAATGTAACATGATACAATATACCTTCTATCAAAGCTTCAGAGATATACTTTAAAGAAAGTCTGACTCAAGCCTGCCATATTTATTGTTTTAGATAGTAGTTCCCTAGTTTTGATTATTCAGTGATTTCTGTGTGGTCCTGTATTCTCTTATCTCTTCATCAAACTGAAAAAAAATGACTAACTTGGCCTTCACTCTTTTGATCTTTGAAACACCTTCCTTGCATTCAAGAGGATAAGGAGTTTCTTTAATTTGAAAGTCTGGTTTGTATTTTATGAGCTCTGGCTGTATGAATGGATTATTGATAACATGACAAGAGGAAATCCTCCGTAACTGCTTCATATCAGGATTTATGTCACCTAAAGCAAAACAGAATGGTGCACTTGAGATGGGCTGACAAGCACATGGAAACAGGAAGGTGCATCCCTTTGAATGTAATTTATTTCCATTTAATTACTTGCTAAAATGGCAATTTTGCACATTCATACAATTAAAGTCAACAATCATAAAAATTAGATTTCTGTGCCATGTTTGTACTTGAGAAGCTAACTAATTGTAGGCCTACTTGTACATGGCTACTGAAATATCTATAGATTTCTTACAACTATTAATGGGGCATTTAGAAAAGAGATTCATTAGAATATATCAAAATGCCATTAGTTAATTAATCAGTCTTTATAATAGTATACAAATAGCGAATAGGCATGAGTGCGATGATGCGAGATTTCAAAATGCAAAATCTTGCACCATTGCACGAATTAGAATATTTGCTATTTGTGTTGTACAACGCCTCGGAATTTAGCGAAAATGTGAAATCTATGAAAAGGGAACCAAAAAATCGAAACAGAAAGCGAAAAGCAAAATCCCACAACAAGCGCACATGACCATGGGCAGTATTGCGCATAAAATTTAGCCAGCAGGTTTATACGCGTATTACTGAGCGCAATGAATTAAATCGTATTGTAACGTCACCTCCTAAAGCCGTGCAACGGTACATTTTGGATGGTATGTCTTGTGTGCAACGGTACGAATGTTTGACATTCAGACTCCCATTTGATCGCGTACAACATGCTGAGTAGGTGTTGTACAATAGATGCTTACTTGGTTACAACCTTATAATCCTTGATACACCATTATTATAAAACTGAAAGTCTATGTATTACTTAGTTCAGATCACTAGCATTGAATATATGTGGGAACGACAAGCGATTACTCTTGTAACTGCCTAAAATGCCAAGTACTGGGCGATCGACTTCCAACATGAAAATCGCTCCTGTCCAGTCTGCCATCGGTGCCTGTATAGTAGCCAGGCAGCCATTGCAGCAGTGTTTACTTCCATCGCTTTTTGATGTGTAACTCAATGAACTTTTTAGAATCTTGGGTGCAGTACTCCTGAAAATTGCGTTTTGAGTTTAAAACTCCAATAATCAAAGAATACTATTTTTCAAAACGCGTTTTGAGTTTGAAACTCCAATAATCCAAGAATACTATTTTTCAAAACGCTGTGTGGCACCAGGTCTTGCTTTAACTTTGATGTAGAAAAGTTTCTATGCATAGTCAATGCATTCAGAAAAAGCTTTGTGTCTCTAAAAGTGAGTCAGGAACTTAAGGTGCTTTCACCAGTTCCAGGTAATTTCACAGTGTGAAAGCAAATTGTGCGTAATCTCCCCGAAAGGAAATACCTGCTAATAGAAGGTACTTGTCAAAATTACATTTACTTTCGCAGTGATTTTATTTAAATACAATATAAGTTTTTATATAGCGCTCTTCGCAATGTTTGGATCACAGCACTTTACAAGATGAGCTAAATCAAAATTGTGAAAGGAAAAAAAATACATACATACATACATTTCAAGGTTGCAGTTATATTTTGGCAGTGTTAAAGCAAATTACAGGAACTTTTAGCCCTACGTGTAGTTGGGCACAGACACTGGGTGGCTTAGCTAGCAATTTTGAATCTCAGGCCCTGCTTGCTTATCAGACCATACTGCGCATGCTCGTAACTTCAGGCACTTATCCTGAAGGGTAAGTTTCGGGGCGGTGTGATTGCAGGAATAATTAACAGAAGATATTTTTGGCCTGAAAAGTTTATAATATTCTTGTGATCGAAGCAGATTGAAACCACCTTTTGGCATGAGTTGGCAACATGAATTTTGACCAGTTGTGCTGAATATTGGTTTTGGGCCTTAAGGTTGGTGAGTTAAATATAAAATGTAGGGAAAGGTGTGGGTTCCATATAGTTTGATGTTTCAGTGACAAGGAAAAAATACTACCTCATTATTTAAAAGAATTATCATTTCTCTTACTTTTTTGCTGTTGTTGTTGGTATAATCCAATTGTCATATCGATAATCATAGTTTTGCTAACAAGTTTGGTGTAAATTACTGTGGCAATATAGGTATATTGATATTTCGTAATATATTCTTACCCTTGAAAAACATTCCTCTTTTTTGTAATGGTGACCCTAGCATGACCCTGGTGTTGACTGAAAATTGTCAGACTCTGGCTAAATATTGGCAGTGACTCTTCATATTATGCTAGGGTGCAGAGAATATCAAAATTAGTTTGTGCTTGCATAAATGTCAGGCCCATAGGGATACAGACAAGTTTCCATCATTTAACACTCAATAAACCTTCAAATGGTATGAAATGTCACTTTAATGACATTTACATGTTATGGAAAGTTCAAATAACAATGGCCATTTTTTTCTCTCCAGGCCTATATCACAGAAAATTCTCAGTACAATGTAATTGCTACAGATCTAGCATTTTCGATGCCTTTTAAAAGTTACAATATTTATTTTCAGGTTTAAAGAGCAGGTTAATGTAAGTCTTGCAAAGCAATTCTTCAACTTCAGTCTAACAACAGGGCCAAAAAACCTCAGAAGCATTGTAGACCCCATTCGGTCCTTTATTTCTACATATGAATATATTCCTGCGAAAATGTGAACAAATCTGATTGTCTCATGTACTGTTAGATCATAGACTATGGAATAGAAAATACCATTTTACACTTTATAGGAAATCTGTGACTGTTCAGATTGCATTCTTAGCTTTCAAAGTAGAACATTGTATTTTCTTAAAGCATGTGTATATCTTTGGTAAAGGGTCAATAATGTGATTGATAATCGAATATCATCTAATATGACAGACTTACTGAAGCGTAGAGACCGTTAGATATTTTTCCAACTGCACTTCTCTGAGAAAATTTCAAATATTCAAATCTTGGATATATAGCGCCCTCTCTCGGCGATGCTTGTTTTAAATTTAAAAAATGGGCATTCAAGCACTTATCTTATAAATTTAGTGATTAGATATCCAAAAGTTACAGACAAAGAACATATTTTGAAAGTTTCAGCCCATTCCATGATTTGGAATAGGATTTAATTGAAAGACAAAAACACACAGATATTTTAATTTGATCAGGTGACCCGATCAAGTTAAATTTCCATGTAAAATCGCAAAATTTATCCTGTAAAACACATTTTCATTTCATATCCTCCACATCATAACTGTTATAGGGCATATCCATTAATATTAGCTAGCAATGAATCACAAGCTTTAACAGTTGAGAGACATGTGAAAATAGAAAAAAAAACAGGTACCTGTATGTTTTGCTTAAGTCAGAGGACTTTGTTGGGTGGATGGAGAGAAAAAGTGCTCAAAGCTGAAACCGGTGGCAAAGCAATCAATGAATCAGACAAGGCAAAGTAAAGGTTGAAGGAAGGTAGGAAAAATGACTTGGCAGGTGTGTGGTGCAATCAGAAATCTTTGCCAGTTTGAGGTAATCAAAATCATTGCCAATTTGATGAGCAATACCAAGTGACTTGCCATCTGCCAGGGGGTTGGCAATGTGAGAGTGAGGGAATGACGGGATAGCTGATCAAAAGGTCGAGATGACAAGGAATAAATCACATCTTAGTGATCTAACAGATTTTTTTTTAAGGGGGCCTGGTGCATGCAGGCCTACCTGCTCATGATAACATTTATCTACTCTATGGCCAGGGTCCCAGAAAAAGTGGAAAGGTGCATTTTGATAACTTGCTTTCAAAAGTTTGTTTCTATTTATTTGGTTAAAGCATCTGCTATGGTAAAGAGATATATAATTTAATGATTTTAGATATTGTATGTTTTTTTCAGACCAAATCTTATTTTGTCTTCTTGTATTATAACCAGTTATGATATCGGTTCCCCAAACAAGGTAAATCTGTATGAACCCTTGTCAAAATAAAATACCCCCCCAAAAAAAGTTACTTGTATGTCAAAATGGGCATTTTCGTGCAAACAGATAGATTCACCATGAGATGCATCTGCATGAAGTAGTTGTGTGTTTTGTAGTAATTAGTTGAGCAGAGCGTTTTTTAGGTGATTTCTGATTGATTAGAGCGGTTTGGAAAAATTTCAAATCTGAAGTTGTAAACTCACTTTTTGATCAATCATGGCACTATAATTACTTTTAAAAGGGCATGCCATTTGTTGCTCAAACTTTCCATGTCTTATTACATGCAATTAGACATGAAAATTAAACATTCCAAGCAGTTTTTGTATTCCAGAAAAAGATGTGTATCTAACTAAAAAAATTAATCTGAGCGCAAAGTGCGAGCTGAAGTTTTTAATATACTGATCAGAAAAGAAACCTGTTAAGGACTGCATTTAAGGACGCATAAATAGGATACATATCTCACCAATCGAATGAGAACGCGAAGCACGAGATGAAAGTTTGTGATAATCCAACCTGAAAACTGGACATTCTAAGCATTTTTTGTATCCAGGAACAGAATGACTTCCTTACTAAACAATAATTGATGAGAGCGCAGAACACAGGCCAAAAATGTGTGATATTCCAACCTGAAATCTGGACATTCTAAGCTTTTTTTTTTGTAACCATGAACTTTATGAGTACCTTACTAAATGAAGCAATGGCCAAAAAGTGTATTTCATTCTGAAAAAAGGGATTTTTTTTCTGTGAGGAATGGTGGGGGGGGGGGCAGGTGCTCCCCTGTCCCCAACTCCGGTTCCACTATCCCTGTTTAGGGTAATGAATATAGTATTTTATTATCATATGAATGGCATTTTTTGTGAATATCATTCATTAGTTTTGAAAGTCCGCATTGCTTGGTTTATTGAAACGCCTGATGCAAGTGAAACTGCCAGAGTCGTTCCACTTGTTGAATTATTGACGTCTTTCTTGCTTATGGCGCTGTCACACCTTGGCGTTTTAGACAGCGTATGCCCAACGTATCAAAATTTCTCTAAAACGTCGGCATACGCTGAACTTTGATTTTTTTTCAACTCTGGGCGTATAATTATCGTATTCATAACGAGTTAGACGTATACATAACGTATTAGTAACTTATATCGAACGCTTCGTTAACTTATAAGTAACGTATTCCAACGAATGCTTAGCGTATTGCTGGCGTACACAACTTATGCCCTACGATAGCCTAACTTACGCATAACGCGCGGCAGGGTATTGCTGACGAACACGTGTCGTAGCCTATGAAAAGGCTGCCGCTCGACTATTCAAATCATAACCGCACGATACATCATCTCTCGAATGGCATGGGCATCTGTTCACCATGAAGTCTTCATGAGTTCTGTTGGGTTCCTCCTGTGAACCCCACCTTTATATACAAATTCCTATAAACGTTGTCAATATGCCATTATACGGTAGCTGTAAGTTATAAACACGTTCAGTAAGTTTTGTGGTCGTCCGGAGCACGTCTTCATACGTTGGAGTTAAGTTACACATACATTCAAAGCATGTTACTCATAGGTTAGAAGTAAGTTTTAGGGTACGCTGGACATTATCTCGACGTACATCGACTTATGAGTAACTTACGAGTAACGTGTGTCAACGTGTATCAAAGATCGCGTAACTTGCCTACAACTTACGGCCCTGTATGCGGGACGTATGAGCCATACGCTGGCATACGTCGAAAAAAATTTTGTGCTTGCACAAAATTTTTCGACGACCTCGCCGTATGACGACGTATACCAGCGTGTTTTAGTGTACTCTTAACGTATGCCCAAAGCTCCTTACCCAGCTCAGGAGATTTTTCCCTCAATCCATAAAAATGTAAGTTTACCCAGGAGGCAGGCGTTTATTTGGTACCTTGAGGCCTTTGTGAAGTCCAATATTGAATTATGTGAATTGAATCTCCCCTATTAAGAGCTTTAGCTACATCGTTTGGCCTACAGTTTTAAAAGCCCCCTCACACCTGACCAAGTGTAGGCGGACGAAGGGTGAAGTATGGGAATATGGGAAAAATGCACAAAATACACACTAATTCAACAAATTCAAATAAATTTTTTGTCAAATCATGCTATCAGTAACTGTTGTCAAATTTTATCAGCGAACGGTAAGTGAAGGATGGATATGACATGCGAAGGATATCGATTTTTCGGTTAACCTCCTTGAGTAAATTGCAGCCGAAGGCGAGCGAAGGGTTGATATAACCCAATAAGACGAACGAACAGCGAGCAATAGTTCGATGTGGAGTGTGATTAGAAACAAAGACGAGGGAATATATCGGGCATTCTTGTATGTTTGTGTGCGCTCCTTGGGGTGTAAAAATCGACCAGGTCCGTCTGGGTTTATATATGAGTAGCGTGGCGAGTGGCATGTCACAGTGAGCAGCTCAGAACTCGCCAAATTATTTTGTCTGGTCATTCGCTCACATTCGCAATCCATAGTTGGTCTTAGTATCTCTTAGACTTGTCTTTGTGTATGTATCGCTATTAAAATTTAGTAAATGTTTGTATTGGTTTCCCTTTGCATAGAAGATGGCAAGCAAAAATCTGTTTGTCATAGTATCTTCATTTGCATGCACAACTCATATTTTGTCATCATGTTGCTTCTTTGAGGGTTCTTTCGAGATTGGTCCACTTCATTGGCAAAAGCGTGATGAAGAACTATGCACGGCAATAACACACAAACAATAAATGAACTATTACCGCAGACAAAATAAGAGAGGCAAATCAAACAAATGACCAAAGATTTTTCAATTCGTCAGGACATTTTAAACATGTTCAAAATTCTTCGCGAATTTGAATAATCGCAGCTTTTCGTTCAGAAGGTGTACGAAGCCAAACATGAAGGGCAAATATGATTTACTATCAGCTACCATTGAAAACAATAAAAAAAAACGCCTTTCACCAGCCATCGCAAGGCATATTTCAGGAAATACGGTTCGGTGTCAGGGGGCCTTAAAAAAGAAGTACAAACTTGTTTGTTGAAGAATAAAATATAAGCATTGTTAGACAAAGTAAAAAAATGGTTTAGAAATATACACATTTCGTTTATTTTGAATAAAAGATTGTATTAAAAAAGCATTGGGTCATGACATGAAGTATGAAAAATCAGGTAATATTTGTCTTGCCTTTAAAGCCGAGCGAGACTTCAGGCACTGTTTTTCCGATGGTGGCGGCGTCAACATTTTAACCTACCATGGTTAAGTTTGTGAAATATCATAACTTAGAATATATATGGACCTAGTTCATGAAACTTGGCCATGAGGTTAAAAGTATTACTGAACATCTTGCTTAAGTTTCAGGTCAAATGACTTGGGTCAAAGGTAATTTTAGGGTCAATGAACTAAAGCCATGTTTTTTTAGGGGGGTGTTTTGTTGAGTTTCCATCGTAACATTGATAGTTCATGGAGCTAGTTCATGAAACTTGGACATAAGAGTAATAAAGTGTCACTAAACTTCCTGACCGAGTTTTCAGGTCACATGACCTAGGTAATATAAGGTCAATAAACTTGGCTATTTTGGGGGTAATTTTTAAATTGCCATCACTTTGAAAGTTTATGGATATAGTTAATGTAATGTGGACATAGGTGTTATCAAGTATCATTGCTCATCTTGTCTTAGGTCACTTGATCTAGGTCAAATGTCATTTAGGGCCAATAAACGTAGTATTATATTACTATATGAATGGTATTTTTGTGAATAATTATTTTATAGTAGTTTTCAAAGTCAGCACTTCTGCTATATTTTATCGCGTGATGCAGGTGAGACTGCCCATTACGTCAAACCCTCGTTGCAAATTCACCGCACCAGCTCATGGCTTTGCTACGGTCCTTTACCCCGATAATAAAATCCTTGGTGGAGGAACCAAGATATGTAATTCGTAAGCGCTATCAACCCTGAATCGCCCGATAATCTCTTATGTAACGTTTCTCCTCTGCAGGCGCAAGCCAGAGGGTTAGATCATAAACAACAGCTGTGATATTATGTAAGAGCAGCTCTACCTGTAGTAGGCCTTTCATAATTAAATTATTGTTTTTGATATTTAATCAAGTTTTCAAAGGCATATTGTATTTTGAAATTCAATGTTAATTTGTTTTCAATTTCGAATGAAGAAAATTGGCCCCGAAAAAAGGAAACTGTTAAAGAGAATAAAAATGATTGCATGCACTGTTGGGCCGCAGAGTTTGATTCCGGGGGGGCACTTCCATTGACGAGTGGATATCATGCGCGACCACGGGGTCTTGAAAAGCACCCTAAACACATATTTTCCATATTCTGAAAATGCACCTCTTAACAAGTATTGGCGTATGAAACCCTACCCTTAAAAATATTGGAAAACAAATTACTATTGGCAAGTATTCCCAGAACTGAGCCCCTAAACAAGTACAGCAATGTATTTTCCATATTCTAAAAATGCACCCCTTAACAAGTATTGGAAACAAAACAATACTCTTATTCCCTGAAATGAACCCCTAAACAAGTACAGAGATATTTTATTGTTATGTCACGCGTCTGTTGGTCATCTGTTTTACCTTTAGACACCATTATTTTGGATTAGTACGGCCCCACCTTCCACACCTCACACAAATCAGACTCTAAACACGTAGTGTTGGGGCAAAAAGGACATCCTTTATAAAACATTTGGATTTTGTTCATCATTCCCGCATATTTGACCCTAAACACGTATATTTTTCTGAGCGAAATAGATACCCTTTTTTCAATATTTTTGTGTTCTTGCCACCCTTATCACGTTATCATGAAAAAGACATCCTTTTTATGTGTTTTTTTGGTCGAGCATTGTATCCATTCGTCAATGTAAGTGGTCCCCCGGGGAGTAATCAAGTATCACTGAACATCCTGTGCGAGTTTCAGGTCACGTGATCAAGGTCAAAGGTCAATGAACTTTGGCCATGTTGGGGGGTATTTGTTGAATTACCATCATATCTCTGTAAGTGCATTGGTCTAGTTCATAAAACGTGGACATAAGAGTAACCAAGTATCACTGAACATCCTGTGTGAGTTTCAGGTCACATGATCAAGGTCAAAGGTCATGGAAGGTCAATGAACTCTGGCCATGTTGGGGGGTATTTGTTGAATTACCATCATATCTCTGTAAGTGTATTGGTCTATCTCATAAAACGTAAGAGTAACCAAGTATCACTACACATCTTGTGCGAGTTATAGCAGTTTTCAAAGTCAGCACTGCTGCTATATTGAATCGCGTGATGCAGGTGAAACCGTCACAGGCATTCCAATTGTTCAACTTCATACTCAGAAAGAGATTTAAAATTATTAAAATATCTACTTTGTTGAAAGTGTCAGAAGTAGGGCTGTTATTGTTAGGAAAATTCTCTGTCGATATCGCACTAAAAATATCTATCCAAAGTACATAATCAATACGTATTTCTTATCCTTTATATATAGCGATGTCACATACTCGTGTTGATCAAAATTTGTATCTGCCACTGTTCCAAGAACGCTTTAAAATCTGCGTTGATCGGATGTAAATGGTTACATAACATCTTTACACAAACATATTTAGCATCCTCACCTTTCATTTTATTAGCATTATTTAAGGGTGGGATGAAGTTTTATCAATAGTTTTGGGGCTTTTTGGACATCGTTTTGAGCAGTCAATATCTTTCGCCTATATGCCATTTTGATATCGTGCTGCACATCTTTGAAAGTAGAGGGCAGCAACAGGGTGGTGTGCTGCCTTCTACGTTAGTTGGTACTAAAATTGAGCTTGCGCATGGCTTGTAAGTGATGTTCTTGATTCGATCAAATGGAGTTGAGTGCAGTCATGTTTGGATTTTCATTATAGCGAAGTGGGTATGAGATCGTGTTTTGTGGCTAGTAAGTATTTGTAATGTGTTGAGATTTGGGAGTATTTTGTTCTGTGCAGTTTGAGGAAAAATACGTTTTCCATGAGTTTCCGTTTGAAAAGCCACTTTCAAAAGGCCGCTTTCGTGAATTCCGTGAAATCACGGAAAATCACTGTGTCCCTCCATAATAGTTGGTATTATCGACAACGAGAGAAAGGTTATCGATATCACTAAGTGGCAAAAACAAGCGCTCCACACTAACCCATTTTTTCTACTGGTCCAACCTATTCATGTCGGACCAGTAGATACCCAGTTTTTCAAATTTTTACTGGTCCGAACCTAAAATCTACTGGTCCCAAAAAATAAAGAAACATTAAGAAAAGGCGCAAGTTTATTTGTCTAACCTTTCGTTACCCCTCCCCCATGAAATGAAGGAATGAAGGACTAAAAGAAAGCAAGACAGAAACGAAGAAGGAAAGAAAGAAAGAAAGGAAGGAAGGAAGGAAGGAAGGAAGGAAAAGAAAGAAAGAATAAGAGAAAGGAAGGAAGGAAGGAAGGAAGGAAAGGGAAGAAAAGAAAGAAAGAATAAAAAAGGAAGGAATGAAGGAAGTAAAAAAGGTAAAGAAAGAAAGAACTAAAGAAGGAAAGGAATGAAGGAATAAAGAAGGAACGAAAATAAGAAAGAAAGAAAGAAAAGAAAAAAGAAATGAAGCAAGCAATACAGAAAGAAAGAACAAATCCAGAAAGTAGTAAAGGAAAGAAAGAAGCAATAAAAAAAGAAAGGGTTAAAAGAGAAATGGAAAGAAGGACAAAAGAAAGAGAGGAAGGGAGGATTGAAAGAAGGAAGAAATAAAGGAAAGGTAAAATGATAGATAGAAGGAAAGAAATAAATAAAGGAAGGAAGGAAAGATGCAAGCAATATAAAAAAAGAAAAGGTAAAAGAATAGATGAAAGGAAGAAAAAAAGAAAGACTGAGAGACAAAGAAAAGAAGAAATAAGAAAGGGTAAATAAATGATGGGTGGAAGGAAGAAAGAAACAAAGAAAGTAACGAAGAATGAAGGAAAGGGTAAAAGGAAGGAAAGAAAGGAAGAAGAGAAGAGATGAATATAGGATGGATGGACTCAAGAATTAAAGAAAGAAAAATTTAAAAAAGAAAGGAAGGAAGGAAGAAAGAAAGGAAGGAAGGAAGGAAGGAAGAAGGAAGGGAAGAAGGAAGGAAGGAAGAAAGAAAGAAAGAAAGAAAGAAAGAAAGAGAAAAAAATAAATAGAGAAAAATATTTTTTTAAAAGGATAGAAAGAATGAAAGAACGAATTAAAGAAAAAAAAATAAAAAAGAAAGACAGTAACAAAAAAAATTAGGGAAGAAACAAAGAAAGATTGAAAAGAAAGAAGGAAAGAAAGATAGGAAGAAAACAGAGGAAGAAAGCTAAAACTATTATCATAAATAATTTATCAATTTCTTTTTGGCTCAATTAAAATAGCTACGAAAGAAAGTCAGAAACCAAGTGTATCAACACACACATAAATGCATATGTGGGGCTAACTTGTATTCAGACGATATCACCCGAAACCCGATCTGTTTGAACCAAACAGAAGTGAAAATTTATCCTTTTACTGCTTACAAATGACAGAGTTACTCCAATTTTTAGGAAATATGGACATTATAAGAGCCTTTCATGAGTATGAACCGCAAATTTTGACAATTCTGTGAGAGATTTCTGCCAGAGTTTAGCCAAGCTTCGTTCGCGCAGCCAGTAAAGAATTTACCACGTGAGTTGTGTGGCTGTTTAGCTACATACATGTATGTACACTGTATCTGCTCTAGTAGCAATTACGTGCGATTCATTCTGTGTGTATTCTGTGTGTGAATGACAGAATTTTTCGGGGAGGGAATGGTTTGCAGTGAATTTGACCATTTCTGGAAAAGTTATTGGCCCATTATTGGTTTTTATTACTGGTCATGTCGGACCCTTAAAATCTTGCTATTTTGGGAAAACTTACTGGCCCGACAATGATATTTTTTACTGGTCATGTCGGACCAGTAAATCTTCCTATTTCTGAAAATCTACCGGCCCGACAGCGATTTTTACCGGTCTGGGACTGTCGGACCGCCGCTAGTGTCGAGCCCTGCAAAAACAAGCAATTTTCGACAGGACTAGCAATAAAGATGCTATCGATAACAGATATAGTCAGAAGGAGGATAATTCCTGGGTTCGCAAATAAATGATAGTCTTGAGAATGTTCTGACTGGAATACAGTTTGTTATCTTGATTTGTTATCTCATGTTCATGGGGATGATTTAAAAGGATTTAAAAAAAAAAACTCTGTAGACAGAGCTACCAGTAGAATTCTATTCCATATAGAAGGACTTTCAAGGTGAAATGCGATTTTTTAAACTTAATTTGAGTTCATTTTTGGTACGTTTTTCAAAATATTAAAGAAAATTGGATTTCAGGTTTGAAAATAGGATAAAAAGAAGTAAAGAATACTAGTATAGGATTTTTCCCATATTAAAGTTGGCAGCTCTGTAATATGGAATGTGGGTGACAAACTTTCTGGAATGATTCTACTTTGTTTTGTATTGTAGTTTGTATGGAAAGAGGTAGGCCTCATGCTTTCAAATTATCTCCACTTGAGTAGTTCTTGTAGTTATTAAACTTGGTGAAACTTAATTCAATTCAATCTTTATTTCGCAAATAGGATAAAAATACAGAGAAAATCAAATAATGTGATTAGATAATAAAATAAATTGCTTGGCTTTCCATGAAGGTTATCAGAAACCTGTGAGGCTTGATCGCCAAAACATAGTAAAAACACAACAACAATAATAATAATGATAATGATGGGGGTAGGACGTGCAACAAAATTTGATTATTTAATGGAATTCACCCTGTATAAAGCTTTACTGCTTTCTTCTCTATAATTCTTGTCTGTGGAATGAGTTCATAACAGCTTTGTTCTCTTTGTCTATCAAATTTTCTGCATCGTCATTATATGCCCAGGCAGTAAGGTCGATCATTTTGCAATTAAAGCAAGTATCTAAAGGGTCCTGTCTAATTTGAGACGTGTTCAAGAAGTTACTTATACCATGGTCACATTTGTTCTACGGCGGCCGTACGGCGAGTCGAAAACAGCCGTTTTATCAATTTTGATTCAAACCACCTATATGTAGTTGGACAAAAAATGTTAAAACGGCTGTTTTCGACTCGCCGTACGGCCGCCGTAGAACAAATGTGACCATGGCATTACTAATGTAAATTGTTTAACAGGTACCCTTTTACACAGGATTTTCTTAACCCCGGACTATCGCTAACCCCGTACTATCCTTAACCCCGTACTATTTTTTTTCCTTTTCACACATGCCAAATTGTTATTGCTAACCCCGGATAAGGAATGCTTGCTTTTTACACACGAAACTCGCTAACCCCGGACTAGTGGTTTTTGTCGATCATTCGTAGTACAAGTACTTCACTCGTACACTTTTTACACACGCTAAAATTTCCTTAACCCCGTACTATAGGTGGGGCTAAATTGCCATTTAGCCCTACCTATAGTACAGGGTTAAGGTTAGCCCACTTTCGTTTTACACTAGCGATCTTAACCCCGTACTATCGCTCTTAGCACCGCAATTGCTGGGTTTTTTTGCAGGGCCAAATAATCCCGTACTAAAGGTGGGGTTAGCCCACTTTGCAAAATTGCTGTGTAAAAAGAAAGTGGGCTAAGCTTAACCCCATACTATAGGTGGGGCTAAATGGCAATTTAGCCCCACCTATAGTACGGGGTTAAGGAAATTTTAGCGTGTGTAAAAAGGGTATAAGATATCGATTTCCTATGACTTCATGAAGCTTTAAGTTTGAACATGTAGTCTTATAGTGAATTATCAAACACATTGGGAAAGGTATTTCAGCAAAGACTTTTCTTGCTTATGCTTTGTAAATTCACTCCATATTGAAATTCTCTTCTTGAATTATTGGTGGAGTGTTCCTGAAGAGTTTAATTCTCTTCAGGAATGTTCTATCTCCCCACTTCCAGAAGCCTTCAATTCAGCTGTCAGACTCTCAACATTAGCCATGTGCAGAAGCCATCATCCAGTTTACCAAGTGCTATTATTATCCAATTATCCATCTAATCATGGTGGACCAGAAGTCCCCTCTAGAACTAATTATCCACACACTCTGACATAGATGATTGCCAGCAGGTCAAATGTTGTGGAGGCCGCTAACTCAATGCTGTGCCAATGACCTGTCGATCTTCACACATATTCACTTTAATAACCAATCTGGAGATGAAACATTTCATTAGATTATTATGTCATAGACAAAATTATGTTTCACTTCAATAGCTGTTTTTACAGTTGAATAAATCTCAATCTTGATTAATCCTGGGTAATTGTTTTTTTTAGATCTTGGAAATTGGATTATTTTCGTATTTTGATAATTATGAAAATTCCAAATTTTGAATCAAGTAGTAGATCTGTATGAGAATATGGATGGGGGAGGGGGTGTTGAAGATGGACAAGTAAAGGGGAAAGGGTCAGAGAGAAGAGAAGGATGCAAGAGAGTTTAATACCCTAATATGCTTTTTTCACACTAGCAAAAATATCCACCTATAATAGAGATTAAGCTTAGCCCACTTTCTTTTGATTTAATAGAGAACAAAAAAAAATTATCCTAAGTTTTAGATTATGTCATATCTGTATATCTGACAAAGCTAATGCAGATCACTAATCACCAATGAATGCAGCTCACTAAACATCAATGACATTCAGCTTTGTTCCTAGACTTAGACCCCTTAGACCCCTGTTACATCTAAAAATCGGTGGCCTGGGGCCGGCCCGAGTCTAGTCCAGATTGGACCTTGTTCTTTGGAAGTGCCCTTTCCCAAAAACTAACATAGAGGGCACATGTCTCCCAATCTCTAATCAGCGCCAATCTACTCATGTTGGGGAGTCAAGATGAGTAGATTGGCGCTGATTAGAGATTGGGAGACATGTGCCCTCTATGTTAGCTTTTGGGAAAGGGCACTTCCAAACAACAAGGTCCAATCTGGACTAGCCCGAGTCCAGTTGCAACCTGCTTTGCGAATGGACTTGGTCTGTAAATTTGCCTGTATACATCATTTTTCTTCCCCGAATGGAAGGGTCAAGCTACATGGGACCCAGAAGATTTTTTGTCTCACCTGCATTGCATAGTGAGACTATAGGCGCCGCTTTTCCGACAGCAGTGGCGGCGTCAACACCAAATCTTAACCAAAGGTTAATTTTTTGAAATGACAGCATAACTTAGAAACTATATGGACCTAGTTCATGAAACTTGGCCATAAGGCTAATCAGATATTACTGAATATCTTGATTGAGTTTCAGGTTACATGACCTAGTTAGTTTATTTCATATTGGTTAGTCGCGTGCATTAGTGTCCGAAAGCCCACACACACAGCTTCAACATAGGGAACAGTCATTTTCACGAGCGTAATATTGCACAAATCGGGGTATATCTTTATAAGTATTAATAATCTCACACCAGATTGATAGGATTATCAAAATTTCATTCAGTTACATTAATTTGATGCAAATATTACAATTAATTCACTATTTTCGTCTCGCTGTTCGTTTGAAATTGTCCATGTTCATAACTCTTGATATGGCTAATGGTCTGAAACCACCCATATTTTCGAGACACTGGCACCTTTGTTTTCCCACTGAAACATCCCTAAGGTAAAGAAGCTCAAGATTGATTGTCGTCTCGATGCTAAATAGATAACCTACATGTTGATGTAAGATACTTTGTGACTGGTATAATGGTTACATCTCATTTTTCTCCAGAACTTGTGAGATCGAGCAGGCAGAACATGGCATATTGCATTGTACAACGTCATGTGACTATAAATAAACATATGATAGTTGTCACATGGATATACTCAAATAAAACTCACATCAAACTTGTGCCATTCAGTATGATATTATTTACAATTTATTTCAGTTAATTTTGTTTGATTTCCAATTAGAAATAAAAATGGTTTCTCACTGATAAAATTCAGGACAAAAAAACAATGTAGATTCTCCAAAAAAAAAATCACTTATTTCCACTTCAAATTTACCTTGTCTCGAGACACCCAAAACTGATAAATATTTCTACAACTGAATATACCTTTGATCGACCTGTTTCAACATTTCATTTGTCTATCTTCAACATACCTTCAAAATAACTGTTTTGTTTTTTTTTTCAATATCACCACTCACTCTAACTATGAAGGATCCTGTACTGATCCACTCACAATAACCTGAATCACGTTCAAATATATTATAACCAATATAACACTTAACTCAAACTTCTCGACCCTTTGTTCTAATCACATGTCAATATTAAACATCTCATTTGCAAACACTGCGAACTCCATGCAGTTTACCATTTCACCAAGAACATCATAAATTCAAATATAATCTTAACTTCACTGTTATCATCAGAGTTTTTTTTTTTCTCTAAAACTGTCTTCTTTTCCTCTTAAAGATAAATTCCAGTTTTGGTAACGATCTCAAAATGACTTTTGACAGAATCTAATATAGTGACCACCCAAGTGTCTGTTTGTATGAATAAAAAATATGTGCCAAAGGATTCTGGAAGAAATTGTGTAATTGCTGAGAAATAAGCAAAATAAGCGCGGATTCGGTCACTTCCGTCGGGTCTTTATTCCAGCAGTATTAATACACTGTCCCACGTGTGCCTATCTGTGCTGGTGATCTTCAGTGTGAACATTTTTCAGCGTAGATTTCAAGATTTCACAAAGTTCAGTTTATGTAACTGTACCAGATCTAGATCCTCGATGATATTCTGACAATTAAGCCTGGTTTTTCAGACTTTCTCATAAAATCAGTCTGTACTGCAACTACTGGAATTTCTCTTTAAGCATCGTTTGTCTCATCTCAACACTAACATCAACTGTGAGGATCCTGTATTGATCCATCCACGAACACAAGTATTTATCTTCAACATCAGTCAAGGACTGAGATAAAATAAAAAGCAACATATGTTGAAAGTTCCCCTATAAAATCAAGTTTCTAAATAACTGAACAATTAATGTCCATCAGATTATCATTCTCATTAGTGTTCATAGTTCTATCAATCATTCCTGCTTCAGTTCGACAAACAATCACGTGTATACGTCACCAAAATCAATGGTATCTCTTGTTCGTTTACTCTCGGTGAATTTCGGGGAATCTCGTTGTCCTTCGCGACTTTCGGAAATGCTCGGCTTCAATGACTAGAAGTCGTCAGGGAATTACGTCCCACCTTGGCACCATCTAAAATTTAAATAAACCAAAAGCTTTTCTACAATATATCCTAAAACAAATATTTCTTCTCTTACTTGTAATTAACATTTAAATCCAATTCAAGTTTGTCTGATTTTCATACACTTATTTATCTCAGTTTTTCAAAACATTTGATTACTAACTAGTATAAACTTCAACTTCAAATGAAACTTTTCAACAACATTAAAGTCTCTATAAACCCAAGAAAATGTATCTTGATTTTTACAAAACTATCACAATAAATCACATCTTATTTCACATTATATTATACTGGTTATTTTTCTTCCTTTTCTTTTTGTATACCAAAATTTAAGGATGGAAAAGTCATTTACACTCACCGATGACTTTCAGCAAAACAGGCTCAAAAATGATTTAAATACTGCTTTCTGACCTCATGCAGGTAATAAAGATTAGCAGCTCACAAACTGGAAAATAAGGCTGCTCCAAAAGAAAATAAGCCTAGAGATATGCCTTCAGAATGGTAAGGAAAAATTGTAATTTCTCTACTGGCTTCAAAACTGCACATAAGCTGTGTGCTCACCGAAGTTAAAATGGTGTCTGCCAAAACCTAATGGAAAACTACTGCACACACACCCTTGCCCTAAACTATCCCAAGCAGCTGGTCAAAAAAGAATGGATCCCTGCCTGGGACAAAAGGGACCTATCCAAGCACGGCATGGAAAAATCCACTGCCCTGGACAAAAGTAACTATTTCAATTAGCTATGGTCATCGATGGCAACCTAAATTAAAGAAGCTCTGCTCAGTGAAGAATAAAATCAAATTCCTGTCTCTATGCAACCTTGCTAGAGTACAAGATAAGGTTAAATGGTTTTGCTAAAAAAAAGGACAAATAAATAAATAAAATAAAATGTGTTGTCAATGTGACAATAGTTTCTGTTCCTAGACCCTTTTCATTTGAAACAATTAATACAGTCCAAACAAAATTGACTTAACACATTTAATGTTGAAAGTTACATTGTAATGTTCTTGTACTATAAAGCTTTGCCTACTGATTTACAGTTTGAGAAAGCAAATATTTAGTAGTATGGAGTCCGGAATTGATTTTGATTTGCAATAGGGTCTGCGTACGCATAGTATAAACTAGCAGGCTAGCATCATCTGCTATGTAAACCAAATGAGCAAACATGACCGAAACTAACCATTATATGTCAGATTAATTTTTGTCTCGCCCACAAGAGGTGAAGGTGAGACTTATGCCATGGTCACATTTGTTCTACGGCGGCCATACGGCGAGTCGAAAACAGCCGTTTTAACATTTTTTGTCCAACTACATATAGGTGGTTTGAATCAAACTTGATAAAACGGCTGTTTTTGACTCGCCGTAGAACAAATGTGACCATGGTATTAAGGATCCAAATGTCCGTCATCCATTCGTCGTCCGTCACAAATCTAATGACACATAACTCCGCAGCCGTTGCTTTTCAACCAAACTTGGATGGTAGATGGACTTGGGGGACCTGCATGTTATGCTGCAGTTGGAGGTCACATGGTAAGGTCAAAGGTCATTTTCAGGTCAATGTTAAAGTTTACATGCAAGACTCTCTTATGACACCTAACTCGGCAACCGTAGGTCACTTTTCAACCAAACTTGGATGGTAGATGGACTTGGGGAATGTGCATCTTATGCCGCAGTCAGATGTCACATGGTAAGGTCAAAGGTCATTTTCAGGTCAACGTTAAAGTTTACATTCAAGACCCTCTTATAGCACCTAATTCCACAACCATTAATCACTTTTCAACCAAACTTGGATGGTAGATGGACTTGGGGGACCTGCATGTTATGCTGCAGTTGGAGGTCACATGGTAAGGTCAAAGGTCATTTTCAGGTCAATGTTAAAGTTTACATGCAAGACTCTCTTTTGACACCTAACTCTGCATGACGTAAAACTTCCATTTGAGATCACTATACCCCGGTTTCCCTTTTCATCAATTCTGTTCTCCAAGTACGACAAACCCTAATATGCCCCAAGCAAGCAATGTAGGTATCAAAACACCTGTTTCTTGATGTCGGTCCGAAGATAACACAAGAGCCCGACATATACAGTCACAGCAGGGGGCCACACACGATGGGATGCATGCGCAGCGCTGAGCTCGGTTTCTGCAAAACATGCCGTCATTTTTATTCGCTTACTTTCCTTATTTCGAGGTCAATTTTCTTCGTTCGAAATTGAAAATGGACTAACATTGGATTACTGAATACAATATGCCTTTGAAAACGTGATTAAATATCGAATACAATAATTTCATTCCAAAGGTCCTACTACAGGCAGAGAAGTCTTACGTAATAGCACAGCTGTTGTTTATCTTTTGGTCCTTTGCTCAACGCTCGTATACTGGCCTGTGGAGATGAAATTGAGACAGCGGGGATTACCCCTGGATTACCTGGCTAAGCGCGGGAGATAAGGGCTTGGAAATGATATTTGGGAGATCCAAACGAAAAATGGGGTATAACACCGCAGTTTGCAATCTGAACTGCGGTCTTTATCCAAACGGAGGTTTCACGTAATGGCAAGTCGCTTTTCAACCAAACTTGGATAGTAGATGGACTTTGGGGACCTGCATGTTATGCTGCAGTTGGAGGTCACATGATAAGATCAAAGGTCATTTTTAGGTCAACGTTAAAGTTCACATGCAAGACTTTCTTATGACACCTAACTCTGCAACCATAAATCACTTTTTAACCAAACTTGGATGGTAGATGTACTTAGGCAACCTGCATGTTATGCTGCAGTCGGAGGTCACATGGTAAGGTCAAAGGTCATTTTCAGGTCAGCATTAAAGTTTATGTTTATTCCATTCTAGTCATTTCACAATGAAGTTTCGATACAATTCTGTGCCCTTGCAAATCACGATATTTATGGTTATTTTCATAAGTGGGCGAGACACTAAATCGCTTTTGCCTTGTTTTTTATCGTAAAATCCTTTAATTGTCCAAGAACATTCTCATGCTGTTTTTACTGCTTTTTTAAAGTCAAATGATTAAACTATTATGCAGACTTACCTTAAAAAAATCACTTTCGATTTCTTTACTATGCAAGAGCTTGTAACCCCGGCGGAGGTGCCTTGGACTTAGGCGGTGACTTAGCGACCCTTGGCTTTTATTCAGATTTTTTTAGAGGGGAATATCATGCCTGGATATCAGACATTGTTTATTTACTTCAATAACTCCATACATCTACTTGATTTGCTAGTTCAGCCCTCTGGACTGCCATACCCGAATAGAACTCCCAAGGATTTAAAAAGCGCGAGCGCGCCCTCTCCCGTTCAGGCTTACTACCCATGATCACCGCGCAACTAGCGTCCATCTTCCTCTTTTGCTTTCGGCAAGCCACCTGTCAAGACGTGCTCAGATAAGTCTCCTAAGAGCTCAAATCTTTTTGAGCTTTGGTATATTATTTTCGCTTATCTGTGGTGCATTCTCCCTTTTAATTTCAATCTTTCCATTTGTGTGTAAGATTGTGTTCAGAATTTACACTTGGCGTGACTTTTTAGACGTGTTTTTGGTGACACTTAAATTGTTTTCTAACGTTTGAGTTCTCGTCGCGCCGCATCGCTAGCGCGTTCGCGAGGCACCGGGCTTGGCCTGCCTACGTGGCAGCAAGCCTTCACCACCTGTCATGGTTATTGTTCTTCACGTTCAAAGCGTGGTGGCTTTTGGTGCCGTTTTTGAATTAAATTCTAGACAGCCTCTACACTTTGTTGTCGAGGGTGTTATTATTTCTTTTTGCAGGTTGGGATCTTCAACTCTGTTCCTTCCTTGCTTTCTGGAATTGATTTATTATGATTTTCGATTGATTATTGATTGATTAATTCTTCAATTCTCTTTCCTTTCTGTTCTGAATAAATTTCTTAATTGATATTTTATTCACAGGCGGATCTTAAAGCTCAATTCCTTTTTCCTTCTGTTCTGAATAATTTTCTTGATTGATATTTTATTCACAGGCGGATCTTAAAGCTCAATTCCTTTTCCTTCTGTTCTGAATAAATTTCTTGATTGATATTTTATTCACAGGCGGATCCTAAAGCTCAATTCCTTTTCCTTTCTGTTCTGAATAAAATTCTTGATTAATATTTTATTCACAGACGCTTCGGGGATTGTTTAATTCGGCTTACGCAATTATACCTGATGATTGTTTGGTTATTCAATCCCCCCTAAAAAAAAAAAAAAAAATTTTTGTTCTTTACAGGTGGGGTCTCCTTCCTGTTAGAAATTTTTTTGACCTGTCCCGGAATTGTTTTCTTCGTTCAATTCCCTCTTCCCTCCTAGTCTTATATATTTTTTTATTTCGACAGGCGGGCTCTACGATTCCCTTTGAGGATTTACTGTGTCGTTCTTCCTCTTGGAATCGTTACTAGAGACGTTCCTCCTTCCTCCTGTTCTGAATTTCTTTACCTTTCCACAGGAGGTTACTTTTTTTTTTTTTTTTTTCCTCTTGGAAATTATCGTAAAATTTCTCTTATCTAGGAATTATTTGTCTCTCAATCCCTTTTCTTCCTGCTCTGAAATGCTTGTTTTTGTGTTTCTTCGCAGGTGGAAACTTCTTTCTCTTCTGAACTTGCATTCATTTTTGAATTTTTGTTTCGAATTTTTCCTTCGGGCACAAAAAAAAAAAAAAAAAAAAGAAAAAAAAAAAGAGAATATAGTAGGGGAACCTTGTAGGAGTTCTTTTTTCAAAGTCTCCGACCTCCTTTTTATTTTCTTACAGGCAGATACCTAAACTATTCTTAGGTTCTTCTTCCTCCCTACCCCTCCCCTCTTGTTTTGTTCTGTTTGCTCAAACAAACTCCTTTTAGGAGGAGGGAAAGACCACTCCGGTCTCCACTTTTAATCTAAGCGAGATCTTTGTAAAATAAAAAGAAAAAGAAAAATTCTTGTTTTTCCTTTTTCAGGGTAGAGAGAGGTATCTTTGAATGGGACTAACACAGCCCCAGAGGACCTGGTGCCCTCCACGGGGACCGTCCCGATTGCAAGTTACAGAAGTCGGCCGCCTCCAGGCGAGCAGGAGGGACGCCGCGGTGAGCGCCCAGCGGCGGTGAGTATGAGGGTGCGTCGATCAGCATTCCGAATTTGCGGTCGGATGCTAAGAGAAGGAAGGCCAAGACTGTGGTGCCACGGTCTCGGACAAAGGAAAAAGTGGTAGCCAAGGCTTCCAAGCCTAAACTAGGTCCTGCCGCCGCAGCACCCATAGGGCTATGCGACCCACCGGCTACCGGGTCACCAGAAGTCCGGAGGGAGAGTGCGGTTCTCTCCCCCGGCACAGGTCAGGATCTCTGCCGTATAAGTCGTCCTCCGTTGACAGCATCGGGAGAGATCGCCCAGCCCCTGACCGCGAGAGGCGTCACACAGACTGTAACCACAATCTGATCGTGACCACAATCTGACCCCGTCAGATTCGGGTGAAGTTTCGTTGTTGGCGGCCGCCCTGCCAGGGGCGGCAAATCGTAAGAGATCACCCGTGCCTCTTGTGCCTTCTTCTGCTCCGGCCACGCCGGCGGAGCCCGCAAAATAAGAAGAAGAAGAAGAGGTCGAAGGAGAGGTCGGCCAGCCCTGTTGCCATGGGCATTCCTCCTTCAGACCCTCTTATCGGTGGCCAGATGTTACAGTCATACATGTTATGCTGCTATATTCTGCTACCGCGAGAGGCGTCACACATCGGGCTGTGACCACAATCTGACCCCGTCAGATTCGGGTGAAGTTTCATTGTCGGCGGCCGCCCTGCCAGGGGCGGCAAATCGTAAGAAATCACCCGTGCCTCTCATGCCTTCTTCTGCCCCGGCCACGCCGGCGGAGCCCGCAGAAAGAGAAGAAGAAGAAGAGGTCGAAGGAGAGGTTGGCCAGCCCTGCTGCCATGGGCGTTCCTCCTTCAGACCCTTGTGTCGGTGGTCAGATGTTACAGCTATTCATGCTGCTACATTCTGCTACCGCGAGAGGCGTCACACATCAGACTGTGACCACAATCTGACCCCGTCAGATTCGGGTGAAGTTTCATTGTTGACGGCCGCCCTGCCAGGGGCGGCAAATCGTAAGAAATCACCCGTGCCTCTTGTGCCTTCTTCTGCCCCGGCCACACCGGCGGAGGCCGCGAAGAAGAAGTGGTCGAGGGTGAGGTCGGCCAGCCCTGTTGCCATGGGCGTCCCTCCTTCAGACCCTTGTGTCGGTGGTCAGATGTTACAGCTATTCATGCTGCTACATTCTGCTTTCGAGTAGTGCGGGTTCACCCCACCCTCGACGTCTACTCACCCCGCTGATGCCCCTGAGCATCAAGCGAGACAAGTGGGCAATAACCACCAGACACCCGGGAAATCCTCGAGCGATTCTGTTAAATCGCCAGCCAGTGCACCGACTAACCGGGTGCCCCAAGATCGCGTGTGCTTTCCAGCATTTTCGTCGATCTCAGAGCACGTGTCCCAGCCGACACGCGGGGCCACCCCGGCGCTTACTGGACAACCCCCCGGTTCAGTCCATAGAGCGAGACTCCCTTTACGAGGACAACCCCTATCCCGCGGTCGACTTTTCAGTAAGCGCTCAGGCGCTGCTTGACAAGTATCTACCTCACATCTACCCTCCGAGTGGGGGTATTGATGAAGCAAGGGAGTCCATATTTTCTCGCCCCGCCTCTTCAGGCGCTCCGAGCTCAATCGGCCGAATTGGGGGTCTCGGAGAGTGACGGGGTCGCTCTAGACGAGGCGGCTCCTACGACGAGGAAGCCGCCAGCTCCGTGGGTGTAAACCCACTCCCGCTCTGCTGCTGCCCGGAAGCGCCAGGCTCCGGCGCCGCCGTCTCGAAATTTTCAAGCCTCTCGAGGCTAGCGAGAAGGCAGAGGCAGGGGGGGGGGGCGATTATTATGCAGGTTCTCCCGAATTCGCCCTCTACGTCAAGCTCACATACGGCGACGACTCCTTCAGCGGTAACTCTCTCCATTCTTCCCCCTAAGCGGGCCCGTAGATTGGAGGTATGAATCTCTTACATACTGCATGCCGCACTTCTCTCGTGAGAATGTTTGGCTGCTTTGAGAGGACAACCTATCACGTCCGCGGACCGTCCGCCCAGGCGACGGGACCGTCGCTTTTCTGGCCTGAACCTCACTTTCTATTCGAAAGTAAGGGTGCCCTGTCTTACTTAGCTCCTACCCTTGCAACGCCAGAGTCAGGGCTAGTACAGACACCCGTTCTCCAGCGATCGCCGCTGAAGAGAGGGCGACTCTGATATGAGCACCATCACCGCTCAGCGGTATGTCTCACTATCTCATAGCTCTCCGAGCTTATGAGTATGTATATCGGATCTGAATGTCACGGCGATTAAAAGTTCTCCTGTGCTTAATAATCGCTATGCCTTCACCACCCGGTGCATTATGGTTATGTTAACCTATTTGTCTCGTATTCGGGCGGCTCGTACGAACCCTGCCCGAGCTGCCATCACCGGTCGTCCCCCCCGGACACCGCCGGCAGCACCCGCACCGAATACGTGGAAGGAATCAGCTTTTCATATGCTAGATATCCCTCCTGTTGACATTCACAGCTGTTCCCCGAGTCTTTCCCGGTTGGGTAAACATCATCTCGGAGGAAAGTAACCGCCGTACATCTCATGAGATTGTTGGCTATGTACGCGCGTTCAAACTTGTTTAAAGCCCCAGGATTCTCTGTCGGCATTCTATGCCTACTTTCTGGGCACACCCACCGTACCGGGTCGGCGAGTTCACACCAAACTGTACACCGCCAGACCATCGGTCGAGCTCTAACTGTCTATCTTATAGACTGCCCTCTATGTGGGTCAATCTTGCGGGCGTCTCCGCCGCTCCCTCCTTGTGCGGAGTGGTCTACGGTGGATGTCTTTACCGTGCCCGTTAGTCGAATCGGCTTCTTTCTTAGAAATTTTTTCACGGCACACTCGAGTCGCCCCGCATGCTGCTTTCATCCTCCTTCCATGCAAGGCATGTGGCCAGGGTCACCGCACGACCGAGGATGATGTAACAGTGGATGGATGTATGCTTATGCCTTCCTAACCACGATCACTACGACCCGCCTTCTCTCGGGCCGACTGTGGATGAGCCTCTCCATGTAAGTGATTTACTTCACTGGAGTTCTTCTTTTAGAAATTTAGATTCTCATCCCCCGCTGCTTAGGGCGTCATTTTTGCCGCCCCCCGCAGCTTTTTGGAGCTCCTTATCTTACCGATATCGGACTGTTCCACGCTGCCGCAACCGGCGCCGGCGGTGCTCGCTCTTACGATCACCTGAGAAACAGGCCTTGTGACTGTTTTCATAAACAACTGGTTCTCACCGCAGACTGATGGAAATTTTGTGATTACTTCCTCAAGTCTCCTTCGCTTGTTTCTTCAAGCGAGGACTTCGACACTCTTAGCCAGTTTCCGTCCCTAACTTGATAGGACAGGGCCGTTGCTACCTCATTCGATTCCGTTGGGAATGTAACGGTTGAGGTATCATATCTGGCGATGTCTGTTCGTTTAGAGCATCTCTTGATGGTCGTTTACACGTAATATCGTGACAGATTTTTTTTCGCCAGCTCCCTCTGGCGTACACTTGCTGCTGCTAGGGATTCCCCCGCCCAGCGGACAGCCATCGCAGCCTAGCCTCACGGGCTCTCTCGGCGATGGTGGCTTGAGCCAAGCCACCTCTTCCACCGCGGGCACTGCACCCTCAGATGGGTGCTTCAATCAGTATGGGAGAAAGGGGATCCTGAGTTCTCTCTCGATCACTCGGTCTAACACACTTTTGTCGTGATGTGTACCGCGCTGTATCCCTGACACGCCCGGTTGAGCTGTTTTGACCAGACTGCTCTATTCTACATAGGCAACATGTCCGCGGCATTCCTTATTAACAGGATGGCACTCAGTCGCTTTCTCGACCCTTGTCTGCCTTACGAGTGGTTTTCTTCCTAAATCCCTACTCTCCGTCGTTCCTGGTCCCCTTCGGACCGCTAGTAACTTTTTACCACAGCTCTCTATCAGAATTCTGCAGATTTCTGCCCTCACGCATTTGAGACAGATATCGAATTCTGGGCGCTTTCTCCCACGCGGAGGCTTCCCCTACAGAAATTTCCAAGCTTGCGGGAAGCGTGCGACTAGCTTGCGCAAGCTTGCGGCATGCTAGTAACTAGCATGCGGTTAGCTTAATAAGCGTGTGATATGCGTGCAGAGTAATAGTTAAGCGATCTTTTAGCGAGCAGGGACTGTTCGCTAGCATGCACTCGCTTATTAAGCGAGTGCCCTGCTAGTCGCATGCTAGTTACTAGCAAGCGGCACGCTTAAATTTCGGTAGGGGTTCTGAGATATCTCGCCTTCTCAGATTGGTCGATTGATCACTTACTGAGCCTTAAAAGCTTCAGTTTTCCGATCACGATTCTTGTTGAAATTTTCAACAAATTTCGATTCTTACGCTCTAGTCAGCAGGTGATGTTGTTCTCCTGACACTAGGCCGAGGGCCCATGATACTTAGTATTCCTGAGTATACAGGGCATTCCTCTCGAGGACATTTTTGAGGGCCGCCTTTTGGCGCTCAACTAACTCCTTCACTTCTTTCTACTTGAAGGACATTCCGTCCAGCGAGGCGAGATTTGCTGCTTCGGCGCTTAAAGCAGCTGCGGCTTTTTCCCCCTCTCCCTAAATTTCGTTGTTTTTGTTTTTTCTTTTAAATTTTCTTAGGCTTACAATTGAAAACATGCCTCCCTACGGTTTGAGTCCGTGCTGGTCTAGCAAATCAAGTAGATGTATGGAGTTATTGAAGTAAATTATGAAAATACTTACCTGATTTTCTTATTTACGAGATAACTCATACATCTACTTGATACCCTCCCACCGACCCTCCGCCTTGCGTAGCAACATGTTTCAACGTATGGGCTTGCGAAAGGTGAGGAAGATGGACGCTAGTTGCGCGGTGATCATGGGTAGTAAGCCTGAACGGGAGAGGGCGCGCTCGCGCTTTTTAAATCCTTGGGAGTTCTATTCGGGTATGGCAGTCCAGAGGGCTGAACTAGCAAATCAAGTAGATGTATGAGTTATCTCGTAAATAAGAAAATCAGGTAAGTATTTTCATAATTTATGGCATTTATTTGTTTGACAAGGAACTAAAATGTAAAATGTTAAATAAAAATACCAGTTGTGGCAACGATCTCAAAATGAGTTCGAACAGAATCCAATAAAATGACCACCCAAATGTTTATATGTATGAATTGCTCTGGAAAAAAATGTGCAGTTGCTGAAAAAAATTAGCAAATTAAGCTCAGAATTTGATATGTTGGTATTTTTCCACATACGCCTTTTTGTGTTAGTGATTGTCAGATTTATTGGATTTCAGTAAGATGTAATGATTTCATAAAGATAAGTTTATTTCAAGGTACCAGAACTAGATCTATGATAAATTGGTAGCATTTAATCTTGATTTAAAAAACTTTCTCATGGAATGATTATTTCCTACAGCTACTTTCTTTTACCTTTAACACCCTCATGACCTCTTGTTAAAAAATTTGTAAGTTTTACATGTCGCTTTTTTTTACCTTGAGGCCGTCGTCAACATCAAGCAGGTCGCTCATGACGATGGTCTCCTGCGTTCTGAAATTCAGTTAAATAATATATTTCATATACTTTTTTATATTCAGAAAGAGATTGTAAATGATACGTGTGTCTAAAATGTATATATATGTAAAATCTATGTAATAATTGATTATGTTGTATTATGTTGAACATGTGGAACGCAGAAATAAATTTCAAGCAAACAAACATTCAAACTTAATTCCAGAATAACATTTTGAATGACAATCTTTTTGTTTTGAAAAAAGAAAGAAAATGTATGTTTCTTACAGTGATAGGAGACCTGGTTGTGAAGGCATTTTATGTCATATATTTTATTTGACTAGGAACTCAAATGTCAAATGTTAAAGGACACGTCCACCCCAACAAAAATTTTATTTGAATAAAAGAAAATTCCAAAAAGCGACATCACTGAAAATTTCATCAAAATCGGATGTAAAATAAGAAAGTTATGACGTTAAAATTTTGCTTAATTTCACAATACAGTTCTATTCACATCCTGGTCGGTATGCATATGAGGAGACTGATGACATCATCCACTCACTTTTTCTTTTGTATTTTATTATATGAAATTTGAAATATTCTAACTTTCTCATTGTCAAGTGAAACAAAGATTAATTCCTCCGAGCATGTGTAGCTAGCATTGTTTAAAACTATATGGTTCAGTCAAGTTGGTCCTTATTGTCAAATCTGTAAAAAATGACAAATTGTTTAATTCAAACAATAAAAAACAAAAGAAAAGTGGTTGATGGACATCATTGACTGACTCATTTGCATGTCACTGAGTTGTGCACATCACTGTTTGTGAAAACTAATCAAAACTTTAAAATGCCATAACTTTCTTATTTTACATCAGATTTTAATGGAATTTACATCATTATGCTAGTTTGATTTTTCTTTATTCAAATCAACATGTTTTCTGAGGTGGACTTGAACTTTATTTTTTTTTTTGGGGGGGGGGAATGTAGACCTGTTTGTGAAGCCATTTTATGGCATATATTTTGTTTGACGAGGAACTCAAATCATGTCAAATGTTAAAATTTTAACTTAATTCCAGAATGATATTATGAATGACAATCATTTTGTTTTTGAAAAGGAAAGAAAATTAATTTTTTACAGTGATATTAGTCTTTGTTAGACCTTGTTGTGAAGCCATTTTATGGCATATATTTTGTTTGGCTAGGAACTCAAATGTCAAATGTTAAAATTTTCATCTCGCCTGAACAAAGTTCAGACCTAGTAATCATTTCTCCTTTGGTCTGTTTCAAAAATGTTATTTTTTGTCTCGCCTGCATAGCAGAGCAAGACTATAGGCGCCACTTTTCCGGATGGGGGCGTCAGTGTCGTCAATATTCAAATCTTAACCAAAGTTAAATTTTTGAAATGTTATAACTTAAATTAAATGAACCTAGTTCATGAAACTTGGACATAAGGGTGATCAAGTATTACTAAACATCCTGCCTGAGTTTCAGGCCACATGATCAAGGTCAAAGGTCATTTAGGATCGATGAACCTAGACCATGTCGGGGGGGGGAATCAATATCGAATTATTAACCAAGGTTAAGTTTTTGAAATGTTGTCATAACTAAAAAGGATATGGACTTAGTTCATGAAACTTAGACATAAGGATAATGGTGTATCACTAAAGACACTGCCTGAGTTTTAGGTCACATGACCAAGGTCAGAGGTCTTTTAGGGTCAACGAAGTTTGGCCATGTTGGGGTATTTGTGGATTTGTAATAACAACTTGCAAATTTTATGGATCTATTTTATGAAACTTGGTGCGATCAAGTATCATTTATTTTGCAGGAGTCTTGGGTCACATGATCAAGGTCAACAGTTATTTAAGGTCAATGAACATAGTCTTTTATGAATGGTGATTTGTGAATTCAATAGTCGTTTTCAAAGTAAATACTGCTGTTATATGGAATCACACAATGCAGGCGAGACTGCCAGAGACATTCCACTTGTTAAAAAAAACTGTAGTGACTCTGGCCTATATAATAACTTTATATGGGGGGGGGGACGGTACATGGCTTTTTTAAGCCCATATATTTGTAGGCTCTATAACACATACCTGCCATCCTACCTGTCAACCATTTCCATTTTGTCAGAATTATACCAATTTTTCGACCTCCATTCCAAATTCTGAATTTTTCAGTTAAAATTCTGATATTTTTGTCTATCAGTATGTTGTTGGAATTATTGAAACGGCTGTATGATGTGATTTACACAAAAAATTGCCGTAATATTATATTATGCGACTTGCACAAAAATGAATGGAGCACACGGCTGCCGTAATAATAAATAATGCAAATAGCGCATAAACAACAGGAGCACATGGCTGATGTAACGCTCTATGATGCGACTACCGCATAGACGGCTGGAGCGCACGTTTACCATAATGATGTATGATGCGACTACTGCATAAATGGCTGAAGGGCTCGGCTACTGCAAGTAGATGCTCTGATGGGTATGCGAAAAATGGTTGCAAAAATGGATGCACTGACTGTATTGTGATATATGTTTCATTAGTCTGATAAATAGGTCTATTTCTGTGCTTCGCTGAGAACTTTTACTGAAAACTTATATAGATAAATGCAAGAAATTATTCCGTTGCCAAGTATAAATGTAGACGTTTGTATAGATATGTGTATATCTATGTTTAATATATATGGATTTATGATCACATTTAAATAATTACTACCGGTATACTGAATCAGCATTGAGGTGGCATAAAACGTGCAAGCCTCAACCCTTGCTTTAATCTTGCCCACCTTGTTCCAATTTTAATGCTGTTTAGTCTAAATTATTTTCTTTCTTCTTTATATATATAATATGCTCTTGATGTGTTTTGATGTTAATTTTCTATATTCATGCTACTGTTGCTGTTTTATATGTGTATTTTTTAATGAAAATGTATTTTTTGAAATTAGAAATAAAGATAGAAATTGAAATTCATATTTTTTTCGGAAAAACAACTTCTTTTATTTCTTTGTTAAAAAAAATCTGACTGACCCTGTGTTAAGAAATGCCCACTTAAAAACAACCAATTTTTGTTTCCATCCTTTCCTCTTTTTATTTGATTTTTTTCTCTTTTGTATAAAAATTTTCTATTTCATTTCTCTCTGACTCACTGTTGATATTTCCTCTTTCTTTCTTCTGCTCTCTGTGCCTAGCAAGGCTATGATGCAGTGATATCAAAACCAGATTCTGTGTTAATCAAACCAATGAGATGTGAAAGAAAAGAAGTAACTGTCACCCAACCAAATGATCCTCTCATCTGTATTTTCATTTAGTGTCAATATTTAAAAGTCTTCAGATATTTTTCCCTCTCTTATTCATCAAGAAATAACGATGGTTACCTGGTAAGAAGTAACCTTATAGTTATCAAAGCAAATCCTTGAGTTGAAAAGCAGATGCTCTGGACAAAAATAGTTTTAGCCTATATTTTTATTTATGATTCCAACTGCAGAACATGATAGTGCAAAGACACTTAGGGATACATCTTGACATTTTTCCTAGAAATAAAATGACAAATACCCTTTTAACCAAAAAAAAAGAATGAATTTTTGTGGTAATTTTTATTCGTATTTTTTATTTGAAATTGGTCTTGGTTTTCATAGTAGTTACAGAAATGAATAAGACTCCATATATGGAGAATTCATTATGGAGAATTCATTTCCTTCCTGCTCAGACTCAAGACTTTTTTCATTTACCATGAAACTATAATTTGAAACTTGCAAAACAATGAATACTACTAGAGGTTAGTAGAATTAAAATTTTTAGAAGTTGATTAGGATTATCAAACCAATGTCATGCAAGGAGTTATTATAATATGTAATCTATCAACAGTAGATGTGGATGTAGTAGGGGGAAAAACAACCACTGTGAAAGAAAGAGATAATCCTGAAAGAGAGAGAGAAATAGGATGATAGAGAATTAAAGGAGAATGGTGACTTAAGAACAGAGAAAGAAGGAGAGAGGAGAAAATGAGAGAGAGAAAAAAAATTATGAAGAGAGAGTGGAAAGGTTAATCATGGGTAATAATAATCTCTAAGTATTT
The DNA here is from genome assembly GCF_018143015.1 of Lytechinus variegatus. NCBI lineage: Eukaryota > Metazoa > Echinodermata > Echinoidea > Temnopleuroida > Toxopneustidae > Lytechinus > Lytechinus variegatus. The sequence goes on along the minus strand of NC_054741.1, from coordinate 39,851,064 downwards.
ACATACATACATTGTATGTCTTCGGCACTTTCTAAATAACTGCATTATTGTAATTATTTTTATTGATGAAGAGTACTACATGTAGTTAATGATACTATCTTTCATGGGGTATGGTTCCCCCTATCATTTTCCCCTTACCCCTCCCTTGATGAAAGTAAGCAATCAATCCTTGTCATACCCCATCTCACCAGGCAGAATGAGTTATTGATTGAAAGAATTGTAGGCAGGTGTAGCGCGTCGGGGAACGAGATTGAATGACGGAGCATTCGAGAGACAACTGTCATAACTCGTCGCTCGGGTTACACGGCATCGTGGAGCGTCGCCCCTATAGCACCTGTGACGGCTGATGGAGGATCCGCTTCGCACTGACAGTGTCTGATTACGACGGCCATGAAGAATGATGTATCAAGCACACTGCATGGGCTGGTGGGATCACAGATTCTTGGGAGGGGAAAAGTAGGGAGAGATAAATGGTACCAGGGAAGAAAGGGAAATACAGCAGGGAGATCTGATATATTGCAGTAAGGTAAATAGAATAAAGAGAGAGGGGAAGTTGGCATTAAAGGACAAGTCCACCCCAACAAAAACTTGATTTGAATAATAAAAGAAAAATTCAACAAGCATAACACTGAAAATTTCATCAAAATCGGATGTAAAATAAGAAAGTTATGGCATTTTAAAGTTTCGCTTATTTTCTACATAGTTATATGAACGAGCCAGTTACATCCAAATGAGAGAGTTGATGACATCACTCACTCACTCACTATTTCTTTTGTATTTTATTATATGAAATATGAAATATTTCTATTTTCTCGTCATTGTCATGTGAAATGAAGTTTCATTCCTCCCTGAACACGTGGAATTCCATTATTTTAACATTTTGTGCTTCAGGCAAGGAGGTGCTAATCGTCAAATTCGTAAAAATTGACTTTGTATTATTCAAACAATAAAAAACAAAAGAAATAGTGAGTGAGTGACATCATCGACTCTCTCATTTGGATTTAACTGGCTCGTTCATATAACTATTTTGTTGAAAAAAGCGAAACTTTGAAATGTCATAACTTTCTTATTTTACATCCGATTTTGATGAAATTTTCAGCATTGTGCTTGTCTGATTTTTCTCTATTGATTCAAATCAACATTTTTCTGAGGTGGACTTGACCTTTAAACATTTCATTGATTTGAAATAAATCCAGATTGGCTCTCAATATTGATGTCCTAGGAATCATAGAACAAAAAAAAAAGATCTTATTCTAGATTCTAAATGGCTACTATTTTAAGCTTATCTGAATTATAAACAATAATTTAAGATTAAAAGATTAATTCTTCAGAATATTTTAGATGTTATTCCAGACTTTGACTAGTTACTTTCAAACAGCCTTTCTGTAATGATGCATGGGGAAGAATATGGATAAAAAGAAAAGTGGATAGAATAGGTTCTTGCAATCGATAGAGATAGAGGAAGGTAAAGGTAGTGGAAGACAGGTTTAAGGGTAAATAGTATAGATTAGCCACTCAATTTTGTTGAAGCTTCACATTTCTTGTGGAGATTCTGTACAAGTGAACAAGCAAATTGTAGAGGGGGGGGGGGGTCCAGTTACCCTCTTTAGGGCCCCTGGCCGAGAGCCCCATGAAGCTTTAGAATTGCTTTTTAAATGCCCAAGAGGTGCTCCAATAAATATCGACAGAAAAATACAATTGACAAAAACTACATGATTTATGTCTAGGCTATATATGACTTTTTACAACATACCAATGATATCACTTGCTTTAATTATTCTACACTAGATCTACAGTGAGTCAGTGACATATCCCTGATTTTACTAGGGATGAAAAATCAGGCTTGACTGATGTGTGGCAACTCAAAGAACATTGCTCAAGAGAAATAGTTGAAAACTTGATAGAAATTCAAGGGCTTTCAGATCTTCTAAATTAATTTTTTGTTTGGCAATCAGTCATGGTTGATTATTTTGGCCACGCACTCATTTCTGATGTAATTTTTTCTCATTTTCCCCCTATTTAGGATGATTTTTTTATAACCATTGAGAGCCAAAAGGGCATCGTCGTAGAGCTTGAGAGCGTCTCTGCGCCTCTGTAATATGGAAGCAACAGTCAATCAGCGTGCCTGTAAATAGATTCGTATATTCTTACACTCTGTACAGTTAAAATATGCCCTAAAATGAATTCTTGATTTCCCCATTAAAACAAGACTTATCAAAATATAGGTCTATAATGGATTGAGGTGTTGAAAATAAATAGAATTTGGTAATCATCACTGCCTCAGTATAATTTCTTAACATTGTAAGAATAATTTCAAATCCCCCATTTCAGGGGGGGGAGCACTAAAACATGCCCACAGGGGCATATGTCTTTCACTTTGGAAGATGGCTTGCGGTTTGTGTAGGAGGAGCCGAAGCAAAACAAAAAACACAAATCCGGATAGATAGACTTTGCTATCAACGCATGCGATACAGTTTAGCTGGAGAGGTGAATATGAGCCACGGATTTGATTGATAATGATAATTTAAAGGACAAGACCACCCCAATAAAAACTTGATTTGAATAAAAAGAGAAAAATTCAACAAGCATAACACTGAAAATTTCATCAAAATCGGATGTAAAATAAGAAAGTTATGACATTTCAAAGTTTCGCTTAATTTAAAAAAACAGTTATATGCACATCTCGAGCGGTATGCAAATGAGGGAACTGATGACATCACTCCACTCACTATTTCTTTTGTATTTTATTATATGAAATATGAAATATTTTGATTTTTGCGTCATTGTCATGTGAAATGAAGTTTCGTTCCTCCCTGAACACGTGGAATTCCATTATTTTAACATTTTGTGCTTCAGGCAAGGAGGTCCTAATCGTCAAATTTACTATCAATAACTGGGATATACTCATTTGATTTGCTAGTTCATTACAATTAACTTGCACGCCGAATAAAAGTACACAATTTTTCCTGCGCGCGCGCAGCATCTCCCTACGCACGCACTATCCCAAGATCGTCATTCAAATAGGCGTCCATTTCCTCTTACTTTCGCCTGCCGCCGTGATCAGACATAGCTAAGTACACTCCCACTTTGCCCTTTTTAAAGTGTCCGTTGTTGACATATTTATCTATATTTTTTACTACCTATTTCAATCCTTTGCCCTTCGGCTTCTGATTGATTTCATTTTTATCTACTCTGCGTGGAGCTTTCGTGTTATTTATTCACGTTTTCTTTTTTAAATTGTGTGAGGTCCGAACCGTCAGTTTCGTTTTCACACAGACGGGTTGCTCCGCTTCCCTTTCCCATAGCTCCGCGCTCTCCTGCGTGCAGCGGGCATTAATGTGATGCTTCACTTTCTTTATAATTCCGTATAATTCTTTTAATTCTTGACTTGCTCCTTTGCCTCGTCTTGAATTGAATTGATTTTATTTCCCTCTCCACAGCTTAGGCTATGCTGGACAGGTAGGAGCGTCGCCCTTTTTTTGTTCTCAAACTTGTTTTCAACTTGTTGTTCTTGTTTTGAGTCGGTTGATTGTTCTCTTTTGGTTCAATCAATCTTTTATTCTTAATTGATTAATTGATCAATTGTTAATTAACCTTTTGGTTAATTGTTTAATTATTAATTAATTTTAATAATTATTTTGTATTGAAAATCTTTTTTTTTTACTTTTTGTCTTGAAAAAAATTTTCTCTTAAAATTTTGGGAAGCCCTCCTGATCTTTATTAGCATCTGTGTTTTCGCTAATTAGTTTTCGGCTTCCAGTTTAAAGGAAGTGAGCCCTTACTACTTCCTTTCAGATCAGCTTAGGGCGTCATTTTTGCCGCCTATTGTTTCTTTTTTCGACCTTTGTCAAAAAGAACAACAACAAAAAAATCCTCGTTTCTTTTTTCTTAGCTGATCCTGCTCTTCGTCTTGGACTTAGACGTTTTCTGTTTTTAATTAATTAACGTCATGTCGGGCCTTGCCCGCTCGTGTAATTGATTTAAAAAAAAAAAAAAAAAATTTTTTTTCGCACTTGAGCTTCTTAACTTTGTTCTCATAACTCATGTTTAAGAAGGTGGTCCTGTTAATTACCTGACTTATTAATTTTATTATTAATAATTTCTGGAAGGGATCTTGTTTTGTCACCTTTCTTGTCCACCCACCCCTCCACCCCCTCTCTGTTTTCGCCCCTACTTTGTTCTTTCAGGTTAAGAACTTACCAGGTAGATGAGCTCTTCGACTCATCTCTTGATGACTCCAACCTGCCGCTGGGAGAGAACCAGACGTGGTATTGTCCCTGTGATCAGCGGCGGTGAGTATGAGGGCAAGAGAGCGAGACCCTTTGCATTGGGCTCTATATAGGGTGGAACCGTGGTTTGCGTCCACGTGCCCTGGAAAAAGAAGGGTGGAACCGTGGAGTCGCGTCCACGTGCCCAAGAGGGTGGAACCGTGGCGCGGCGGCCACGTGCCTGAAAGGTGATAGCCAAGGCTCCCTCGACAGGACCTGAACCTATTTGGGGAGTGTTGTACTAGTATAGAAAACCTCACTCCTCCAGGGCTGCAAACTCACCGGCTATCGGGTCCGACAAGTCCGGGTTAAGAGCGTGGGACTCTTTTCCCGGCACAGACTAGGCTCGATGCTTTGTCAGTCTCCGTCAGGGAGCATTAGCAAAGGGCTACCAGCCCCTAGTCGCTAGAGACACGTGAGCTCGACCCCGTCAATCTCACGATTAACTGATCAGGGTGGAACCGTGGAATCGCGTCCACATGCCCTTTAAAGGTGGAACCATGAAATTGCGTTCATGTGCCTAAACGGCTTGATCAGATTGGGTGACTTTTCTCATGCGAGATATCACGTCCCCCTCCCTGTCTCTTGTGCCTTCTTCTGCCCCCCGGCGGGGGCCGCACAGACGAGGAAGAAGAAGAATTATAGGTCGCTAATCCCGCTTTGCGGGCAGACCTTTCTTTCTGATTCTTGTGCCAATGGCCAGGCGTCGTAACTTCATGTTACAACAGAACGCCCTCGAGTATCACGGATCTTTATCCTCATGCTCCCTGTCAGCTAAAACCGCCGTGTCGAGCACCGGGCAGGTCAAGCAGACATTCGCCATCTCACACCTCGGAGAGTCACCGGCAATATCATGACATGATTCGCCGGCTCACGCACCTGCAAGGGAAATCGCCGCTAATACACAGGTGTTACCGACATACGGGCGTCGCCCTCCATTATGTCACCAGACTCCCGATAATTGTGCCCTCTTCTGCCCCCCGGCGGGGGCCACACAGAAGAGGAAGAAGAAGAAGAAATTATAGGTCGCTAATCCCGCTTTGCGGGCAGACCTTTCTTTCTGATTCTTGTGCCGATGGCCAGGCGTCGTAACTTCATGTTACAACAGAACGCCCTCTAGTATCATGGATCTTTATCCTCATGCTCCCTGTCAGCTAATACCGCCGTGTCCAGCACCGGGCAGGTCAAGCAGACATTCGCCATCTCACACCTCGGAGAGTCACCGGCAATATCATGACATGATTCGCCGGCTCACGCACCTGCAAGGTAAATCCCCGCTAATACACAGGTGTTACCGACATACGGGCGTCGCCCTCCATTATGTCACCTGACTCCCGATAATTGTGCCCCCTTCTGCCCCCCGGTGGGGGCCGCACAGAAGAGGAAGAAGAAGAAATTATAGGTCGCTAATCCCGCTTTGCGGGCAGACCTTTCTTTCTGATTCTTGTGCCGATGGCCAGGCATCGTAACTTCATGTTACAACAGAACGCCCTCGAGTATCACGGATCTTTATCCTCATGCTCCATGTCAGCTAAAACCGCCGTGTCGAGCACCAGGCAGGTCAAGCAGACATTCGCCATCTCACACCTCGGAGAGTCACCGGCAATATCATGATTCGCCGGCTCACGCACCTGCAAGGGAAATCCCCGCTAATACACAGGTGTTATCGACATACGGGCGTCGCCCTCCATTATGTCACCAGACTCCCGATAATTGTGGGTCAGGCGTCGCAACTCTCATGTTGCTTCACACACCCACGAGTAGTGCGGGTAATTCCCCCACGCTTCATATCAGCTTCAGCCGCCGTGCTAAGCACTGTGCGGTTCAAGCAGTCACCTGCCCTCTCACGCAGGGCATTTATTGAAACGCTGTACACCTACACGGTGACCCCCGTTTCTATGCAGGTGCTTCCGACATACGGCTTTCAAGCATCAACATGTCGGCAAGCTCTCGGTGACCGACGGCTGGACGTTGCATCCGTACAGGTTGCATCTATACGTCCCCGAGCATTACGGGTTCTTACCCTCGTGTTCTCCGTCATTATAAGACCGCCGCTACAGCCGGTGTCGGGTATTGAGCGGATTGAGATTTCTCCCGCCAACCCGCACTCCGGGGAGCCATCGGCGAGTTTACCTGCATGGGTATCCCCCATTATTATGCAGGTACTCCCGAATTCGCCCTCTACGTCAAGTTTCACGTACGGCGACGGCTCTTTCAGCGGTAACTCTCTCCATTCTACCCCCTATGCGGGCCTGTAGATTAGAGGTAAGAATTTCTTACATACTGCATGCCGCCCTTCTCTCGTGAGAATGTTTGGCTGCTTTTGAGAGGGCAAGCTATCACGCCCGCGGACCGTCTGCCCAGGCGACGGGACCGCCAGCTTTTGGCCTGAACCTCACTTTCTATTCGAAAGTAAGGGTGCCCTGTCTTTACTTTTAACTCCTACTCTTGTAAGGTTAGAGTCAGGGCTAGTACAGGCACCCATCATCCAGCGATCGCCGCTGTAGAGAGGGCGACTCCGATATTAGCACCATCACCGCTCAGCGGTATGTCTCACTATCTCGTAGCTCTCCGAGCTTATGAGTATGAATATCGGATCTGAATGTCACTGCGATTGATAGTTCTCCTGTGCTTAGTAATCGCTATGCCTTCACCACCCGGTGCATTATGGTTATTTTAACCTATTTTGTCTCGTATTCGGGTGGCTCATACGAGCCCTGCCCGAGCTGCCATCATCGGTCGTCCCCCGGACACCGCCGGCAGCACCCGCACCGAACACCTGGAGGGAATCGGCTATTTATATGCTGGATACCCCTCCTGTTGACATTCACAGCTTGTTCCCCGAGTCTTTCCTGGTCGGGTAAGCATCATCTCGGAGGAAAGAAACAGCCGTATATCTCATTAGATTGTTGGCTGTGTACGTGCGTTAAGGCTTGTTTAAAGCCCCAGGCTTTTCTGTCGGCATTTCTATGCCTACTTCCTGGGCGCACCCACCGTGCCGGGTCGGCGAGTTTACACCAAACTGTATGCCGCCAGGCCATCGGTCGAGCTCTAACAGTCTATCTTATAGACTGCCCTCTATGTGGGTCAAGCTTGCGGGCGTCTCCGCCGTTTCCTCCTTGTGTGGAGTGGGCTACGGTCGATGTTTTTACCGTGCCCGTTTGTCGAGTCGTCTTCTTATTTAGAAGCTTTTCACTCGGCACACTCGAGTCGCCTCGCATGCTGCTTTCATCCGGCACCGGCGGTGCTTGCCCTTGCGATCACCAGAGAAACCAGGCCTTGTGGCTGTTTTCGTAAATATGGTTCTCATTGCAGACTGAGGGAAATATTGGTGATTATTTTCCTCAAGTCGCCTTACTCCTCCGCTTGTTTCTTCAAGCAAGGACTTAGACACTCTTAGCCAGTTTCTGTCCCTAACCTTGATAGGAAAGGGCCGTTGTTACCTCACTCGATTCCGTCGGGAACGTATCTGTTGAGGTATCATGTCTGGCGATGTCTGTTGGTTCAGAGCATTTTCTTGACCAACATCTCTTGATTGTCGTTTACATGTAAGATCATGACAGAGACATTGTTCGCCAGCTCACCTCTGGCGTATGCTTGCTGCGGCTAGGGATTGCTCCGCTCAGCGGACATCCATCGCAGCCTAGCCTTGCGGGCCCTCTCGGCGATGGTGGCTTTAGCCAAGCCACCTCCCACCTCTCCCGCTGCGGGTGCTTTATTTAGTACGGGAGAAAGGGGATCTCGGTCTATCACAGTTGTTATGTCGTGATGCGTGCTGTTTTTTCTCCGACACGCCCGGTTGAGCTGTTTTGACCAGACTGTTCTATTCTACATAGACAGCGGGTCCGTGGCATTTTCTTATTAACTGGATGGCACTCAGTCGCTTTTCCCGACACATTGACTGCCTTACGAGTGGTTTTCTTCAACCTTACTCTCTGTCGTTCCAGGTCCTTGTCGGACCGCTGGAAACGTCCTGCCACAGCTCTCTATCAGAATTCTGCAGATGTTCTGCCCTCACACATTTTAGACAGACATCGAATTCTGGGCGCTTTCTCCCACGCAGGGGCTTCTGAGATATCGCATTCCTTACGTTTGCTTGGTTGCGGCTTGGCTTAAATTATTAAGCCGGTGACTCGACCGTGGCTTTTATTAGCCCCGCTGTTGCATTCTCAGATTGATTGATTGGTCACTTACTGAACCGTACAAGTTTCAGTCTTCCAATCACGATTCTTGTTGAAATTTTCAACAAAATCCGAATTTTACAAACTCTTGAGTTCTTCTCAAACGTTGAGCTTGTATGGCTTAGTCTGTCATGGCACCTGTCGGTCGTTCTTGATGCTTGACTAACTCCCTCTTGGGTCGGTATTCAGGGTATCTTTTGTTTGTCTATCAGTCGAGATCCCTCCTGTATCTGTTTATAGGTAACCATTTATAGTACAAAGCTTTGCATTCTTATGCATTGCTCCCGGACTGTTGCCGGGATTGGCTTAGATTAGGTGTGACTTCTAACCCTTGTCTTGTTTTGCCATTCTTCAGACAATTCCCAACTCTGTGCAGTTGGTTGTTTTGTCGCGCGAGCCGTTTGCGGCAGCTTCTCTAGACATCTTTTCACTCTGGATTGTTGAAACGATCAAGTCAGTTGGTATTGATGTTCTCCTTCTGACACTAGGCCGAGGGCCCATGATACTTTAGTATCATTCTTCTTGGGCTCTTTCTATGGAATTGTCGTATTCGACATCTTGAGGACCACCTTTTGACGATCTTCTATTCCTTCACTTCCTTGTTCTTAAGGACTTTACTTTGCATGAGGCCTTATTTGCCTCCTCTGTCCTTAAGGCAGCGGCCTTCGTGTCTTCATCTCCCTATTTTTTACGCACTACTTAGTCTAGACATGCCTCCCTTCACGTTGAATCCGTGTTGGTCTAGCAAATCAAATGAGTATATCCCAGTTATTGATAGTAAATTATGAAAATACTTACCATGATTTTCTTATTTACGAGATAACTGGATATACTCATTTGTACCCTCCCACCGACCCCTCGCCTTGCGTGGCAACATGTCTTGCGTTCAGGCTCATAAGAGGAAATGGACGCCTATTTGCGTGACGATCTTGGGATAGTGCGTGCGTAGGGAGATGCTGCGCGCGCGCAGGAAAAATTGTGTACTTTTATTCGGCATGCAAGTTAATTGTAATGAACTAGCAAATCAAATGAGTATATCCAGTTATCTCATAAATAAGAAAATCATGGTAAGTATTTTCATAATTCATAAAAATTGAAATATTGTAGAATTCAAACAATAAAATACAAAAGAAATAGTGAGTAACATCATAGACTCTCTCATTTGGATGTAACTAGCTTGTTAATATAACTATTTTGTTAAAAATAAGCAAAACTTTGAAAGTCATAACTTTCTTATTTTACATCTGATTTTGTTGAAATTTTCAGCATTGTGCTAGTCTGATTTTTCTCTATTTATTCAAATCAACATTGTTCTTAGGTGGACTTGACCTTTAAGATATATATAGCTCACATATCTGTCAATAATGACACTCAAGATCAATGTGCACTATGAACATAATACAACTTATTCAATTTAGAAAATGAAATGAAAAAATACAAAGAAATTGAAAAAATCACAAGAAAAATTATACTATCAGTTAAGTTTGAAATCAAGTGAAAACTAATCCCACAACAGTTAGGCAAATGCTTGCTTCATAAGATGAGTCTTTAATTGGTTTTGGGAGAATTCTGGTGACTTGTAAGACTTGATGTCCAATGGGAGTGAATTGCCAGTGATCCACCAATAATCCATGTGAGATGCAATATTGATTTCAGTGGACTAATGATATACAGTGTGTCCCAGAAGAACAGGAAACCATGATTCTGGGTAGTTTTTACCTATCATGATCATAAATTTGCTTCATGAAATATGCATGAATCAAAAGATATCCTTCTCTTCTTTTATTTGAGACCCATCTCAACATTCATAACACATGCATGACTGAGTGAGAACAATGGAAAGTGGTGCTACCAAGTTTTCATTTGCACAAGCAAATTACGATTTTGAGTAGCTCTTGGATTTTGGACGAAATGGCTCTTAGATAAAGTGGCTTTTGGACGCAGTGAATTTTAGACAAAGTGGCTTCTAGACAAAGAATCTCTTAGACAAAGCTTATAGCTATTGGACGAAATGGCTCTTTGACGAAGTGGCTTTGGACGCAGTTACTTTTAGACAAAGTGGCTCTTCTTAGAATAGCTCTCAATGGAACAAAATGTTTATTGAACAAAGTGGTATTTAGATGAAGTAGCTCTTAGACAAAGTGGCTCTTAAATGAAATGATATTGGACTAAACAGCATTAGATGACATTGTCATTGGACAAATGGCATTGGACGTAGTGCGTATTAGAATATTTAGGTTTTAAACTAACTCAAGATTAGACAAAACTAATGGTAAACCAAATGGGTTTATCCGATTTCGTTTTAGAAAGTAGAGATCAAATGAAATGCCCTCTCGTGCAGTTAGAGGGTATTTTGCAATTTGTACCGACAACTGAGTGAATAATCCCAGATATGACTAAAATGTGCCATCAATGTCCTGCACATTTTGGTAAATTTACCAAAATTTGCCATAACATAGCTATGGCACATTTTAGTAAATTGCACATTTTGGTAATTTACCAAAATGTGCAATTTACCAAATGTTTTGTAACACTTCTACAAAAACGGCAAGCCATTCGCACATAATAGGAAGGTCATATGCCTGTGGGATTGTTTTATTCCCCCCCCCCCACAATAGGCGATTAGATTTCAAATTAATCTTACATTGTTAGAAATTGTACTGAAGAGATGTTTATTACTAGATTCTATTTATTTTCAAAACCTGAATCCATGTATATAGACCCTATATTTTGATGTAAACAATGTTTAACTCTTACTGTGCCAATAGAATACCCCATGACTGCCAGGGGTATTCGAGGGAATCCTAAATTGACCGAAACGTAAGCAGAGACTGATTTTAAAACGGTCATAACTCTTTACCCGTACATTGTATAATGAAACCTTCTATACATGAAATGATACATGGTTCATGGACTTAATGATCGTGTTATTAGGTGGTCTGTCTATGACAGATCACCTCTTAATTTCGTCAGAATTTTCTTATCTCTTTATTTATTTATTTATTTTTACGGATTTTCTTGTCGCCAAGTTATCTCAAAATGGACTTGGTCAATTTCATTGAATTTCATGTCATCTATAGGATCTGTCATGGACACGTGCAGTGAAGCTTTTCAAGGTCATCAGGTCATGATGACGTCATCTAGGCGCCATTTTGTAAAATCACATTATCAATCATATCTCCATTATCAATTATCAAAAATCAATCAAATTAACATCACACTAAGTTCAGGTCAAGGGTCATCAAATCATGTCATCAAAGGTCACCTGAAGGTCACGACGCGCGCGTACGCTTTTTGACCAAACGAGAGTATGTTTCAGGTCATTCTAAGCATTTCAAAATTTTGCGCGCGCTTCCTCGCGTAACGCCTTAACGCAACGCAGAAACACCGTTTTTTTTTACATCTTTGCATTGATAATAAAATTTTGAACAATTTGATACCTTGATCAACCTTCTACGACCACTAATAACGAAATTAACACCCGTTAAAGTTTGCAGCACGTGTGCGCGCGAGCTCTCACTATAGGCCATATATGGGCGAAAACATGCCTATTGAAAATTCACTGTAGCTCTTTAAATAGTCCATTGACCCCCAATTTTTTTTTGATATATCGATAGAGTATGAGTTGTACATTTGATTTCATGTCACCATTGTCCCTAAATTATATCGTGACGTCATCAAAATGGCGCCTAAACTAAAAATTTCATTTTTTCAAAAATGACGTCATCAAATTTATGCAAATTTGGTTGTAACTTCTCGAATATAGATCGTTTTTTGCCCAGATTTCGATATGTTGTAGTTTAGAATGTACTCTTTCTCCTCAGTATACATGAAAATTCGTTTTGAGAAACGCATCATTGCGTAAAACAGCGATGAAAAGAGGTATGTCATTTTTCCTCATTTTGCGTGTAATCTCTATGGGACATGACTTTTTCTCAAAACCAGATTCGACATTCCTCTATTTCGTGAGCCATATCTCCATTTTTTCTTGTCAGTTTTCTTTAAGCTTTTAGTATGTTGTAGCTGAGATTCTAAGCTTTCGCGAGTGTGCCCTTCATTTTTTGATCAGATGCCGGGATCATGCCCGTATTTCACTTGCAAAATTGGACTTGTAATTCTCAAAATTGCTTACGTGTATTCTCTATGGGGAATATCGTGGCTTTGACTGCTTCTTAAAGGGCGCGGGTTCGAGTCCTGGGGTGAACAAGATGAATTTTTTTTTCACTTTTTTTTTTCTTTTTGCCACTTCTTACATGATCCTTTATGATAATTTAAAGGTATAAAAGTTTAAATTTAGCAAGATAAAACAGATTATAATTACTTTTTTTCATATCACATGTATTTTGCGTGTAATCTCTATGGGACATGACCTTTTCTCAAAACTAGATTCGACATTCCTCTATTTCGTGAGCTATATCTCCATTGTTTCTTGTCAGTTTTCCCTGAGCTTTTAGTATGTTGTAGCCGAGATTCTAAGCTTTCGAAAGTATGCCCTCCATTTTTTGATCAGATGCCGGGATCATGCCCGTATTTCGCTTGCAAAATTGGAATTGTAATTCTCAAATTTGCTTACGTGTAATCTCTATGGGGAATATGCTAGCTTAATGGATAACGCATTTGACGTGTTCGTCCGTATTGCTGACGTGTAGGTCCGTGTTGCTGACGTGGTGGTCCGTGTAGCTGACGTGTAGGTCTGTGTTGCTGACGTATTGGTCCGTGTTGACGACATGCTCTGCCGGCATGATCCGTGTAGATCCGTGTGAAGCTGCCGTGTTGATGCCGTGTTCACAGTCATCTGGGGCAAAACTATCCCGGACCTCCCCGGATCATGCCGGCATTGCCGTGTTGATCCGTGAGGTATAATCATCTATCTTGTACGTATCTGTTTGAAGATGTATGTCTGACGATTGTCATCACATCAATAATCACATTTAGTAATGGTCAAAACTTATTCTTAGGATGTCTACGATCAAGATTATCAATGATATCTAAATGATTTATTTCATACATCAGCCGACACTGAATGACAAATCATGACAGACCACCTAATTCGTCCGCATGACGAATTAAATTCTAGTATTTTAATTGTAATTGTTAGACTTTCATTGATTTATTTTTCGCACCTATGTTTGTCGCCAACTTTTCTCCGAATCGGCTGAATCAAATTTGCTGATTTTTTCGTCATACATAGGATCTGTCATGGACACGTCAGAATAAGCTTTTCAAGGTCATCAGGTCATGATGACGTCATCTAGGCGCCATTTTGTAAAATCACATTACCAATCATATCTCCATTATCAATTATCAAAAATCAATTAAATTAACATCATACCAACTTGATGTCAAGGGTCATCAGGTCATGTCATCAAAGGTCACCTGAAGGTCACGACGCGCGCGTACGCGCGCGTCAAAATTTAAAAATGCTCAAAATCACTTCTTTACCAAACGAGAGTACGTTTCAGGTCATTCTAAGCATTTCAAAATTTTGCGCGCGCGCTTCCTCGCGTAACGCCTTAACGCAACGCAGAAACACCGTTTTTTTTACATCTTTGCATTGATAATAAAATTCTGAACAATTTGATACCTTGATCAACCTTCTACGACCACTAATAACGAAATTAACACCCGTTAAAGTTTGCAGCACGTGTGCGCGCGAGCTCTCACTATAGGCCATATATGGGCAAAAACATGCCTATTGAAAATTCACTGTAGCTCTTTAAATAGTCCATTGACCCCCAATTTTTTTTTCATATATCGATAGAGTATGAGTTGTACATTTGATTTCATGTCATCAATGTCCCTAAATTATATCGTGACGTCATCAAAATGGCGCCTAAACTAAAAATTTCATTTTTTCAAAAATGACGTCATCAAATTTATGCAAATTTGGTTGTAACTTCTCGAATATAGATCGTTTTTCGCCCATATTTCGATATGTTGTAGTTTAGAATGTACTCTTTCTCCTCAGTTAACATTAATATTCGTTTTGAGAAACGCATCATTGCGTAAAACAGCGATGAAAAGAGGCATGTCATTTTTCCTCATTTTGCGTGTAATCTCTATGGGACATGACTTTTTCTCAAAACCAGATTCGACATTCCTCTATTTCGTGAGCCATATCTCCATTTTTTCTTGTCAGTTTTCTTTAAGCTTTTAGTATGTTGTAGCTGAGATTCTAAGCTTTCGGAATGTGCCCTCCATTTTTTGATCAGATACCGGGATCATGCCCGTATTTCGCTTGCAAAATTTGAATTGTAATTCTCAAACTTGCTTACGTGTAATCTCTATGGGGAATATGCTAGCTCAATGGATAACGCATTTGACGTGTTCGTCCGTATTGCTGACGTGTATAGGTCCGTGTTGCTGACGTGGTGGTCCGTGTAGCTGACGTGTAGGTCCGTGTTGCTGACGTATTGGTCCGTGTTGACGACGTGCTCTGCCGGTATGATCCGTGTAGATCCGTGTGAAGCTGCCGTGTTGATGCCGTGTTCACAGTCATCTGGGGCAAAACTATCCCGGACCTCCCCGGATCATGCCGGCATTGCCGTGTTGATCCGTGAGGTATAATCATCTATCTTGTATGTATCTGTTTGAAGATGTATGTCTGACGATTGTCATCACCACATCAATAATCACATTTAGTAATGGTGAAAACTTATTCTTAGGATGACTACGATCAAGATTATCAATGATATCTAAATGATTTATTTAATACATCAGCCGACACTGAATGACAAATCATGACAGACCACCTAATTCGTCCGCATGACGAATTAAATCGTGTTATTATCTTTCTTATTTGCGTTTAAGAAAAATGAGAAAAATGTAATATTTTACATTGTTTTTTTTTCAGTAAGTAAAACCTAGAAATTATAATTTTATGAACATTTCAACGAGCAAATAACCTGATGAATTGTAGAGATACCAAGAAATTAAGAAGATAAAATGAAAGTTCAATGTTTACCCTTTTAAATGACATAGATGTTGATGAAATTGAACGAACAGAAATAACCAAAAATAATGTTCTTTTGAATGAAATACTATTTTGCTATTTAAGTTGCTTCCTCTGAAGAATACACACACAATTGAAGCGTTCTTTTCCAAAAAAGGGCATTGTCTTCGATCAAGTGACCAATCACACAACAGCTGCAATCCCCACGCAAACACACACAATAATATATGAGAACCTTGTATCTTCAAAGTGTGGCCAAGCGTAACCTTTCATTCGTGTAGTCTTCAAAATAAGACCCTGTGGTTTTTTTTATTCGTAGTGTAACAAACAAAGTTATTGCCAGTCAGAACGAGACAAAATATAAAATTAAAGATGATATATCAAAATCTAGATAAAGAGGGATCGGACAGATTCACTACTAACAAGTTTGGGGTATAAAATCCCACAAAATGATATGGGCGTTCTCGGCAAAGTACAAAAAAGCAAGAAAAAAAAGTTTATTTTTCGTGAATCAAAGAAGAGGAAATACAGATTAGTTACAAACAAAAAATCAATACAAATTTTCAAAAAAGAAAATAGGCCTATTTGTTCTGTATTACTGGTCTGACTAATGTAGCCACCTCTTAACATTCTCCGCGACTACATTCTTTTGTTCATGCCACCAAGTCATGAACAATAGATGCCCAGACTCTCTTTCATGAGGAATCTCTAATCCGCGCTCCCTCCTGACCTATTATCTAGGAGAGCAATTTAGCACAGGATGTTCTTAGAAATCGGGGCACACGCACGTCTTTTAATTTGACTATTCAATATTTTCAAAGGTTCCGATAATTATTTCTTTTTACATTTTACTTTTTTGTGGGTGACCCACGTAAAAAGAAAACAATTAGCCCCCCCCTTCATAAAAATCTGGCATCTACTCAGGGTCTCCCCAGCTCGTAGCACTATGCTTGGTAAAAAAGAATAATTTGTTCAGATAACATAATGTACAATATATAAGAAGTGTAATATTCAACCCGTTATCGTCATCATTTTCATTTCTCCTCTCTAAAGTCGTTTTAAAATTTCTTTGATAGTGAAGTCAGTGCAGCAACTAACAGGTCGGTCTGATCGGTTTTGTTAATGTAACTGGCAGCTGTCCCGCTCTATCCCTTTCTTTCTTTTCCTCAAAACATCTGATATTGCTTTACATACTCCGTTTACATTTTCTATTACCAATGGTTGGATTTAGTAAAGGAAAAACATCCACTTTGAAAAAAGAGATAAATCTTTAGAGGAATAAAGCGTTATTATCGGCAGTTTTAATTATCACATTTTTTGCTTCTTCCTATTTTATTCGAGGAGAATATTGAACGATTCATATCTTTGTGAATATGATACTGATAAGCATAACAATGTCAATCATTTCTTTAAAAATGGTTTGGGTTATAAAAAGACAAACGAATATGACCCGTTATTTACCTGATCTTAAGTTTATGAAGTGAGAGTTTGGCTGCAGAAGAAATGCAATTGATATGATCACAACAATTACTTTTGAATAATAATCATAATGATGATGACTGATGGCAATAACATTAAAGGGATTAAAAGAAAATATTCATATCTTTATACATAGAGTAGAATTCACTGAGCAAAATACTGAAAATTTCATCAAAATCGGATAACAAATTATAAAATTATTGAAATTTAAAATTTAGTAATAATTTGTAAAAAAGAGTCGTCATGAATATTCATTAGGTGGGCTGATGATGTCACATCCCCACTTTCCGTTTTCTTATGTTATTACATAAAATCATAATTATTTTATTATTTCATACTTGTGTAAACAATATGTTTCCCTTATAATGAAATAAGTTGCAGCAATAAATATCTAATGCATTAAAACAGTTGTCAATTCAATTTTTTCTAGTGCTTGGAGGAAAAAAGATTGAATAAACCTAGTTTCATATACTAAAATACAAAAGAACAAGTGGGGATGTGACATCATCAGCCCACCTAATGAATATTCATGACGACAGTTTTCACAAAATATTGCTAAACTTTAAAATTCAATAACATTGTTATTTTGTTATCCGATTTTGATGATATTTTTCAGTATTTTGCTCAGTGAAACTATAAATACTTTCAGCCCAGACAATCCCTTTAATAATAATAATAAGAAGAAGGTGAAGGAGAAGAATAATGATAATGATAATAACAATAACAATAATGATAATAATGATTATGATTATAGTAATACTAATAATGATAATAATAACCATAACAAATGAATAAAAATATAAGGAGTGTGATTATTGCAGTGCGCAGACGAGAGTTGGGAATGACAGCCTTCTTTACTCATATATTTATAACGAGAACTTTCTAAGAATGCTAAATACAAAGTATAAGACCTTTCCCCTGCCCCCCCAACAGTGCACATTTGCAGGCAGAAAAAAACCTTGAGACAAGAATACTACCATACCGGCCTGCAATAGCTCATGAATATTTATGTAACAATAGCGAATGGGCAAGTAGTGTTGGGTGAGGAACATCGTACCGCTCTGTCATTTGGTCAATTCCAAGCTTAATGCCTTCACACATTCGCCTTTGATCTGCCCATAGAAGTACGTGTATTGCTACACACAACCGTTATATCACACGTGTCTATAGGGGAAATCTTGATTCAGATTGTGGCAATATCCGAAATCAACTCTTCAAAATAATGCAAAAATACAATTTTACTCTATGTAAACCACTGTTTTTTACATGATAAATTGAAATGTGAATTAATTGCCAGTTTAACAACATAAAAAACATATAGAATATGGTGTTGATTTTCTGGCTATAAAATTGGTTAAATTATTGGGCACGTATAGGTGCCAATGGCACGAGAGGGCTAAGGGCACGCATAGCTGCAAATGGCATTTAAAGAGTTAATGGGAAAATCAAGAATTCATTTTTGGCATAGGTTCCCTGTACAGAATGTAATAATATAAGAATCCATCTACAGGGGACCTGATTGGCTGTTGCTTCCATATTACAATGGCACTCTCAAGCTTCCATGTGGCTCTCAAAAAAAAAATCACCCCAAATCAGAGATGTCACTGTTACCATAGTAGCAATAGGAATTTTGCACACAATCCATAGATCGAACGTCCCTGTTGTTGTGGATGCAAAAGTCTCAAGTATCTTTCTATTGGTGTATAATTTGCCAATTTCTGTTTTGTTTGCTTTTAATAAGGATTTTATGGTTACAAGGCAAAGATGAAATATTAAGAAATATATGTGTAAAGAAGAATATGTAAATATAAGTTCAAAAATGCTTAACCCCCCTTCTCTGTTCTCAAGTTAGGGAAGCCTTACTATATGCTATATAACTTACAAATTTCATAATGATAACTTAAAAGAAAAAACTGGTTTATTTGTAAGATCATAGGTTTGTTACAGTATAAAGAGTTCAATGATAAATTTACAGGGATCATTGAACATCATTTCTGAAGAAAGCTTCAGAGAGAAAAGTTAATCATTTCATAGTTGTATTTCATTACTTGATGTTTCCTGAAAATTTGTGTGAGGCATTCTTTTTTTTTTGAAATGTGGAACAGATATTGCTTGAAAGCAGATTAATTCAATGATTTCCATTAAGATCTAATGATTTTTTTAAAATGCCTTCTTCAGTGAGTTAAGTTCTGATTTACTTTATGAGCTGCAAGGCCTAGAATGAATCAATGGGACTATACGGTAACATGGCAAATACAATATTGATGGGAAAGAATGTATCCTTTTTTTTTAGTATGAGAGAGACATTACAAATAAGAATCACCTGCCAATCTTTTTCAAGTCAATTATCATGGTTGTAAAAGAATGAATAGAAAAAGAGCCAGAGGTAGAGACCAGAATAGAGCCAGGAAGTAAGGCTAAATCTGCCACAGAATACAAACATGGCATAAAAATACCACCTGCTTTTTGGTTGGTTATCATGAAAGAGAGGACAAGAGTTTTCAGTGCATATTTTGTAGCTTCTCTATATAATAAGCTCAGAATGCATGCACTGGGTGATATTGTATATTTGAATGAATTTGTATAATATTTTTCAGTGCGTGTTTTGTAGTTTTTGTCTCACCTGCATAGCAGAGTGAGACTATAGGTGCCGATTTTCCAACGGCGGCGTCAACACCAAATCTTAACCGAAGGTTAAGTTTTTTAAATGACAGCATAACGTAGAAAGTATATGGACCTAGTTCATGAAACTTGGCCATAAGGTTAATCAAGTATTACTGAACATCATACTTGAGTTTTATGTCACATGACCAATGTTAAAGGTCATTTAGGGTCAATGAACTTAGACCATGTTGGGGAATCAACATCAAAATCTTAACCTAAGGTTAAGTTTTTGAAATGTCATCATTACTTACTTGGACATAAGGTTAATCAAGTGTCACTGAACATCCTGCATGAGTTTCACGTCACATGACCAAGGTCAAAGGTCATTTAGGGTCAATGACCTTTGGCCGAATTGGGGGTATCTGTTGAATTACCATCATAACTTTGAAAGTTTATGGATCTGATTCATGAAACTTGGACATAATAGTAATCAAGTATCACTGAACATCCTGTGCGAGTTTCAGGTCACATGATGAAGGTCAAAGGTCATGTGAGGTCAATGAACTTTGGCCACGTTTGGGGGTATTTGTTGAATTACCATCATATCTCTGTAAGTGTATTGGTCTAGTTCATAAGACGTGGAAATAGGACGAGTAACCAAGTATCACTGAACATCTTTTGCGTGTTATAGTAGTTTTCAAAGTCAGCACTGCTCATATATTGAATCGTGTGATGCAGGTGAGACTGCCAGAGGCATTCCACTTGTTCTCTTTATTGCTCTAAACTAACCGAGGGGGGCACTTCCATTAATGAGTAGATACCAGGCGTGACCAACGGGTTTCGAAAAGGACCCTAAACAAGCATTTTCTATATTCTGAAAATGCACCCCTTAACAAGTATTGGAAACAAAGTGATCCCCTTGACAAGTATTCCCTGACCCCTTAAACAAGTAAAGTGATATTTTAATAAATAAGATTAAAACATGTAGTGTTGGGGCAAAAAGCATTTGTCTTTTTTATACCCTCGCAAATTCGACCGTAAACACGTAGCTTTCCTCTGGAAATATTTCAGTGCTTTTGACACACTTATTGAGTTCAGTATCTAACGTGCCCAATCTTGAAAAAGAGATCCTTTTTACGCATTTCTTTGGTGACGCCTGGTATCCACTCGTCAATGGAAGTGCCCCCCCCTCCCCTGGTATATGTACGTCTATTGAGCTCTACCTATGTTTTATATTTGAATGAGTTTGACAAAAAGTTAATAATTATCCTCTTTATCTTTCTTCTGATATTTTACTGTCCTATTCATTGGATCAGTTGGATTGAATTCATATATGGAAGTTATTGTTGGTTTTATGAACTGAAGGATATGCATTGTATAGTTTATGCCTTTGTCAACCATAAGTGCTTGCTAGAAGCATCATGCTTGCGGGTTGTCTGCATGTCCACTCGTCTGTCTGTCCGTTTTTCTCGGAAACCTTTTTTTTTCAGGAACCTTTTTTGAAGGTATATTTGCTTTAAAAAGTTTATTTTAATTCTTTGTAACCTTTCATATTATCATACCTTGTCCTTATGAAGTGCACTTAATGTATAGTGTAATGATTAAATGTAATTTAACACTGCTGCTGACACATTGCTTCCTTATTATCATGTTGATACATGTATGTCTCAGCTTATTCTCAGCATTCGTCATCATCATCATTATCATCATCCTTATTATCATCATCATCATCAACATCATCATATTCATCATCATTATCGTTGATTGTCACCGTCATCATTTCTGTTTGTAAAATGGGTAAAATAATATCATCTTCATTACATTCTCTTATGATCTCATCACTACCCTGCTCCTCATCCTCATCTACTCCTGTAGCAACATTATCAACAACAACATCTTTATCATCCTTATTATCATCATCATCTTAATCATCCTCACCCTCCTTTTCATCTTTAATTTCATTCTCCTCTTCCATATCTTCATTAACGTGATGTTCATTCCTCAATCGTATTATCTTTACGTTTTATAGTATGCATGATCTTCATCATCCAAATTACCATCATCATCCTCATTCTCATCCTCATCATTTTTCATGTTCATCTTCATTCTCTTCCGTCTCAACAACATCATGTTCATTTCTTATCAGGAAATTATCTTTACATCCCATAGTAAGGATCATCTCCATCATCATCTTTTCCCTCTCCCAGCCCCCAGCTTCAGCTGCAGGTGCGCTGGGCATCCTGTTTCCCCTGACGACCCCTGTCTACCTCCATTGGATGAGTTTTGACAGTTGGATTCATTTGTTCCGTCATTCAATCGTACCTTCTCCTCTCTTTCACCTGCCATGGAAATAGGCGATCGATACTGTCTTGTCAATGCTCCAATCTCCATAGGAAAGCAAGTAAAAAGAAATAGGAGAAACATATAAAATAATGAAGGAGACAAGAAAGAAAAGGGGAGAGATTAGGATAAGAATTTATTTTTAAAAAGGTATACAGCATAGGAAGATGAAGTGAGAATCAGAGAGAGAGAGAAGAGGATTTGGAGTGATTTTATGAGAGATTTTATGAGAGAATAAAGTTTATGTGCTCCCATTTTGATGAATGAGCATGAATTAGGAGATGTTCAGTAGCATTTTGTTAACATCGGTTCATAATGGTGGTTTCAGACCGCCTCGAAGTTCGCCATTTCCAGGTATTCTCTGATCGGGAAATTTACCCCGATCAGAAAATACCAGGTATTTTGGTAATGTGAAAGCAAACTAGGCGTAATTTCCCCGAAAGAAAATACCCGCTAAATAGTAGGTACTTGGCGAAATTACGAGAACTTTCGTGGGGATTTTTCCAAGGTCGCAGGTATTTTGGCGATGTGAAAGCAAATTACGGGAACTTTTAGCCCAGCGTGTCGTTGGGCGCGGCTGCGTGGTTGGCTGCTGGGCTAGTGATTTTGAATCTCGCGCCTTGCCTGCTTATCAGACCATACTGCGCATGCTCGTAACTTCGGGAACTTATCCCGAAGGATGTGTTTCGGGGCGGTGTGAATGCAGGAATAATTAACGGGTATTTTGTAGCCTTAAAAAGTTCTCGTAATTTAACGGGGATTCTTGTGATCGTGGCGGTTTGAAACCACCTATTGATAATTGGTCATTCGCAATATTTAAGATGTCTAAGTATACACAATATTTCACTACACAAAAATTGTGTAAAGCTAAATTAGATTGGAACTCTATGCAAAGTAGCCATATGGCCATTTTGAAAAATTAAAAGCTAAAGATTTGATAAGAAAAATTATCAGCAGCCAAAACTAATGGACCTAGCCGCTTGGACTGATAGTATACCTTAAGATAAGTTCACTGACACCATATTTGCATATCATTAGATGGATACCCCGCCAGAGGCAATGTTGAAAATAAACCCTGACAAATTAGATGGCCAATGAAACCAATCTGGTGAATAGAGAGGCAGAGTACCCGCTAATGTGGGCAGGTGGCAACGTTTCCATGAGAGAGAAACATGAAAAACATTATATCCATCAAAAATGTGTATTTATTCTTTTCCATCTTTGAAGAATTGATCTTGGTTGTTATGTGGCATGTTACAGATTATATTGCAGTATGTAAAAATATGAAGGTGCAATATAGAGCTCTGGCAGAGAAAGTATAATATAGTGTGGGGTAGAGGAAGCTGTTATGTTGATAGAGAGAGAGATCTATGGAAGATGTGAATAGAATACATCCATGGAGGGGTGGGGGTTGTAGGGTGAATGGTAAAATAAGGGGTTCAATACAAGGATGATGGGTGGACAAAGCTGGCTGGCTGATGCAAAGATTTAGAGTAGATATGAATAAAACACATTCATAAGCAGGGGAAGGGGAGATTGGGAGAGAAAGTAGGGGTGAAAGGGAGAAGACCAGTGTTTATAGGTTGACACAAAAGTTAGTAGGTTGAGACAGAGATACAGGGAGGGTTTGAATAGAATACATTCATTAGGATGGGGTTTGGTTGTGGTGATATCGGCAGAACATTGGGGTGTAGATGGAACTGATGCGAACCAACATTTTTTTTGGGGGGGGGGCAAAAGAGGGGTTTGGCAAGATGGAATAGAATGGAGACAAATTGTATTGTGTATAGTAGGCAGTAGGGAAAGAGAAAGGAAAGGAGAAAGAATAGAAATATACAATGTAATCTTCCAGTCATCTCTTAGCATGGGACTGTTGTTATTTCTATGGGTGCTTTATAAGAGTTTTATGTGGAATTATTGAAATGTCTTCATTCATGATGCATTTTTTGTGCTTTGAAACAGTCTGATGTCAAGAAGTGTATTCCAAAGTGATGTTTCAAATAGTGTTTGCATTTTCTTTTTCGTATTCCTCCACAGGACTATTGTATCAAGAAGTATGTTTAATGCTTGAGGTGGTGATGTATCAGACTTATTTTCATTCCCCTTCTCGTTATAAAATGCACTGTGAGGCCAAAATTAAACTCTCAGATCTCTTCCCATCTTTTGTCCTTTATATCTGTCAAATTGATTTGATAAGCAAACACATGAGGGAGGTGACAGAGAAGAATGGGGAAGGGAGCATGGAAAAGGGAGCAAATTGAAGCTCTGAGGAAAGAAAGTGTGT
The DNA here is from genome assembly GCF_018143015.1 of Lytechinus variegatus. NCBI lineage: Eukaryota > Metazoa > Echinodermata > Echinoidea > Temnopleuroida > Toxopneustidae > Lytechinus > Lytechinus variegatus. The sequence continues at coordinate 39,826,956 of NC_054741.1, read as the reverse complement.
TGATAGATGCAGGGGGCTTGGTGGAGGTACTTGAGGGAAAAGGGTGTAACAGATATCAGAGGGTTCTAGATTATGAGAATTTTGAAAATGAAAATTACATCCAGGAGATGAAAACAAAATAAGATTGACTTGAAGTTAAGAACCATTCATATCTTAAAATTTTTGCAATTTTTTGGCAAAGATGCACACACAAAATTTTAAGTTATGTTTTCTGCTTAACAGGAATGACATATCAGAGCAAGATAATTGAATTATTTCACCTCCTAGAGATTGAATAGACGAAAAAGCACTGTGAAGTTTGTATGCCCATTGGTGAGCCTCTTCTTCATTTAATAGCATGCACTCAGAATCAATGTTTCACGCTGCTAGGCTCCCATACACCTGTCTTTCCCCTCGGTCTTTTTACAATGTTTATACTAACCATCTTATCAGAATTAAAGTTAGTCACATGAAGAATCTATCTGTTCTTGTATTTTTGAAGTATTTGGATATTGATTCGGGCATTTTTGTTGTTTGTGCGCTTCTTAGTAATAGCTATAATGGTTTTTGTTTTAATTCTCTTAACCTTTGGTAGTTTTGAATTGGTTCAATTATTAAAAACTTTTAGAAAGATGGGGTTTGAAGGTGCAGGTTTGGAATTGTGTTACTATTACAAACACTGATACCATGTTGAAAGGAGAGGATAGTTTCTTTTTTTTTGTGGATGTAGGGGATATCAATCTATACCAAATTAAAGAAATGATCAATAATTCAAATAGAATCTCCCCCTTTTTATTTGAAGTAAATGAAATGTTGGCATTTGTACAATATGTTGTAGCTGAATCCAGTCTGAAGTTACATGAGACATCATTTTTTTCTTTCATTATATTTCAGCTTTGTGGCATTTAAAAAAAGTCTTTTTCACCGACTTAGATCAATAATAAGGATGAAATAAAAGTCAAGATAATTTGCTCCAATGGAAGATAATATTGAGAATGAAAACAGGGCTTTTATTTTGGGATGCTACTGCTGATAAGCCATTGGACATTGGCAAACAACAGCTGCCCAGCTGCACATACCAGGACTGGCGTTGGGTTATTAGCGACGCTGGTGAGCCCGCGAGTGTCATACCGTCACCGCACAGTCTACTACGCAACCAGAGATTTGTGCACGAGGGATTCCGGGGGCGAGCAAGAGACAAGTAAAGAGAGGGAGAGAAATAACTAGAGATTTTGAAGAAGAGGTGGCGGAGGAAATTGAATAATGCATTTTTTTTTCTTTGGATAGTGTTTTTGGTCCCTCAGGGCAGGTAATATTTTGCGGATAAGAAAGAGAAGATGATACAAAAATTTCTGGAAATTTATTTTCCAATCAATTTATATGAAATTGACAGAGTGTGGGATAGTAGGGCATATTGATGAAACCACATTCCCTGGAGAATATCTTCACTCCAGATCTCTTATTTGCAATTATTTTGTTCAGAGTAAAAGCTTGACATCAATCATCAAGTATTTTTCTGAGTTTATCTCCGATGTACAACATTTTAACATTGTGATACTTGCCTACTTTCATCCATGTTGCATGCCTCTCTATATGTTTAATGATATTTATAGAAATGGGGCCAGTGGAATTATCCTGTTGATTCCAAGATGTGAATTCCCTGAGTACCTTCAATTTGATTGGGGAAGGAGAGGAAAAACATCATGTTCATACTGAGAAGTTTTCTTATTGATTTTAAGTGGGATCAAAACAAATATCAGTTTTAAGGCTTTATTTAGCATGTCCCATGTTACTATTAAATACAGTCAAGCTATTTTGTCTATGAAAATATTCATGAGGGATTCATTGAAATGTGTTTTTGGTCCCTATGGAAAACAGAATTGGCTGATAGGATGTTCTATTGCACAAATGGTAAATAAATAAATGAAAAAATGAAAGTAAACTATGCCTATCGGATTAGATGAAGCAGCTTAAGATTAAAAACTGTAATTTGAAGATTAAAAATCGAAGATTTTGTTAAGAGTAAAAACTAAAGAATTATTGATGTTGGTATCAATGTTTTGATGTACATAATTATTGAGTGCATTGATTTTGAACTAAAAAAAAAATTGTAATAAGTTTATTTTCAGTATTTGTATTCTTGACATCTTAACATTTTTAAACTAAAATTTATGCTTGTGCTTTTAGAGCATTTGTTATGATAAAGCCTTTAACTCGATGTTTTTTTTGTTATTTTAGTCTTCTACTTGAAGAGAATTTATATCATATTTAAGTTATATTTTCTGAAACTGTATCAAATCAATGTTATGCATCATTCTTTATTGCGACAACATTTAATTGAATTGATGTTTGCTGTCATATATATTTTTACCTTAAAAAACCCAGTAAGATATTCATTTCCAAAAAGTAGAATGGTTTTGCTGAAAATGATAATTGCAATCTAATGAGGATCATGGTTGCCTTTTAATATAAAAAGAAAAGTTAATGAAGCAGTGTTATGATATTTGATTTCAACCTTCCATGTTATAATTGGTGTTTGTGTGTGAGAGAGAGAGAGATTGAGTGACCAGGGGGAGGGGGGTGTTTTTTAGTACAATTTGAGAATGAAAATGAGTAGTGCCCTAATGTGTCTGTTGCCCAAAGGGGCAAAGAGAAAGAGGAAAACAAAAGGAAAATAGAATGAGAACAAAAGGGGTGAGAAAAAAAATTAGACAAGTGGAGAGTCACTAGGAATCCTAACCTTGAAAGTTGGGAATGTTTCTATGTATCCAATGAGGAGAAAGCTAACGCTCAAAATGCTCAGTTCTCTTCAGTATTTACACATGATGATACTTCATTAGTGCTACCAGACAAGGGTCCCTCACCATACACACCAATCAAATATCTCTTCGTCAGTTTGCAAGGGATGAATAAACTACTGAAAGAACTGAATATGAACAAAGCAGTGGTCCATTGCCTATCATTCAACAATTGTTGCCTCCCCCTCCCTTTTTTGTGGAGCGTTGTGGCCCAGTGGATTAGTCTCCGGACTTTGAAACAGAGGGTCGTGGGTTCAAATCCCAGCCATGGCGTAGTTTCCTTCAGCAAGAAATTTATCAACATTTAGCTGCACTCAACTCAGGTGAGGTGAATGGGTACCTGGCAGGAATTTATTCCTTGAAATGCTACAGCGCTGTAAAAGGCTGCAGGGCTAAAGCCAGGGTAATAATATCCAAGTCCTTTGGAAGCGCATAGAGACGTTATTTATAATGTGTTATGCGCTATACAAGAACTGTCGTCTATTATTATTATTGAGATGCTGTAAGAGGGACACACACTACACACACCACCCGCATACTGCATCAAGCAAACTGTATATAGTGCACCAAGAATACCACCACAGGATCACCACATCACCTGAAGCACCGGCATGTACACATCTTATTATAACCTATATAATCTATAGCGATTTATTAGTCGGATTTTGATGACCATCTTTGTGATGCATTTAGTTTATGCCCAGTTTTCTCAAATTTAATGACTTTTCTGGAACAAAACCTGTTTTTGCAAGTTTGACACTTAAGCCTGAGTCATATCTGCATACCCGAGGCTTAACTCTTGTAATTTTCAATATTGAGATCTGAAGAGAAATTGTACATTGTAAATCTGATATTTGGAAAGTCGATAGTGTTCACAAAAGGGGTGTGTGTATATGTGCACTTGTGTGTAGGGGGGGGGAGTTGTATGACAGGCAAGAGCTAAGATGCATGCACACCAGTTATTGACTATGCAATTGCATAGCACATTAGACCAAATTAGACCTAAGTGTCATTGGACCATGTGGGAGTTGGACCTAGTGGGTATTGGACCAAATTTAACAAATGGATATTGGACCAAATGATATCAGACCTTATGGATATTAGACCTCCTCATATGACCTCCTTGTGGTAATTTTTATTTTTTAAATGCAATGAGTACAGACAACTGAGCGAATGATTCCAGAAGTTAACAAAATATGCTGTCAATTTCACATAGTTTCGCCACATTTTGCCATAACATTAATTATGACTAACCCTCCGAAAAATCACAACTAAAGTAACATTTTGGCGGCCGATATGGAAAATGTGAATGAAGACATTTTTCTGCCTCCTCCGCCCCTCCCTAATGATGAAAGCTGGATCTGCCCCTGGGTGTGACAAAAGACTGAGGAGAATGAGAAACACTAACTACCATGACTCATGTTCGTTGGACATCGGCAAATGGTACCGATATCGGTAATCAAGGGCCTCCACACCCCCCCAACTGGAAAAGGCCCCTAGCGACTTGTCTGTTCCTCTAGTCATGTTTAGCTCTATCCTCAGATTATTGGGTGGGAAGATCTTGTCTGTTGGCGATGCAAGGAGGTCATTTTCAGTTAAGGTTTGACAGTGCCATGTAAAGCTAGGCTAGCAACCTGATAAGTCTTCCAACCCCCAGACCAAGATTACCATAATCCAGGAAGCTTCTCAACATATTTTGTACTCTTCTTGATTTGATCACATGATCAGAAGTAGGGCATGGGATATCCTCCTGACTTTTAGAGTAGCCACTATTCCCCAAATTCGCTCTTCTGGTAATACCCCTCTTTACCCCCCAATCCTCATGTTTCGTCTCAATTCCACTATCCTTTTACTCCACTATGTTACTGTCAAAGTTGAAGTGAATGGGAGTTGGAATGTCTTTGAGTGAATGTTTCTTTACTCTTGACTTGTCAGTTATATTGGTGTACAAATCCCAGCCCTCGGTGAATTTACATGTTCACTGTGGCTTTCTTTCTAATTAGTCTCTTCATTGACTTATTCATGTGACATGTGCCAGGTGATGTTCACACTCTGTTGGGACAATGGCGACCTAGATGTATCAGAACATAGGCAGGGATATGAATAAACCATTAGTAAAAGATACCTTATAAGATTGATTTAGCATTATGTGTAGGAAGTATATGTGAGTAAGCAATTGTTTTTTTCCTTCAAAACAGAGTAGTTTGTATAACCTTTGCATTATTTATATGTCTGAAAGTTGTTTGTGTTCTCTGGTATGTACTTGAAGAGTCACATGTATGCCTGATGTTAGACATATATCCGGGTGTGGGCGTGCTTGATTGTAGGGCTTTACTTTGTAATTGATTAGGCGTGGGTCCCTATATAATCTACTAGTCTTTTATATCCTTTTACCCTGAGTGAAGTTTAGAAAAGAGTATGATCCATTTGTCTCTTGTACTGTACAAAGTGTTCAAATGTACAGGACTTGTTTGCAATTATTTATTGACTTTATTCATCAAGTTAGTTATCGATCTACCTGCTTACTACAAGTCATCATTTACAAGTGATAATAATTGCTGTATTTATATTACCGGTATACATGCCCTTCGCCCATTCCGTCACTTAATCGATATACATTCCCTGGTCAACTTGCTTATACCTGTGCTGCAAAACCTTTTACGTGTGCACAACTTGGCCTTTTTTTTAAAGATTAAGAGAAAGAACTCATGAACTATAGCTTTTGTGGAATATTGCCTGAATCAATTATTGTTCATTTGTTTTATGAATGCAATGTTGTAACTCCCTAATAGAATGATTCGTTGCAAATAATTCTAAAGCATGAGAGTAATTTTAGGCTGGATAATTTCAAGAAAATGTTTGGAGCTTTCTCACATAAATTTCTGTCAATTTTGCATTGCAGAGCAAGACTATAGGTGCCGCTTTTCCGACGGCGTCGATGACATCAACATTGAAATCTTCACCAAGATTAAGTTTTTGTCTTAGGGATCAAAATGTTGTCCGTCGTCTGTCCATCGTCGTCCGTCTGTTGTCCCTCTGTCCGTCACAAACATTATGACGTATAACTCCGCAACTGTAAGTCACTTTTCAACCAAACTTGGATGGTAGATGTACTTAGGAGACCTGCATGTCATGCTGCAGTCAGAGGTCACCTGGTAGGGTCAAAGGTCATTTTCAACATTAACGTTTACGTTTTGAGGTTAAGTTTTGAAATGACAGCATAACTTAGACAGTATATGGACCTAGTTAATGAAACTTGGCCATAAGGTTAATCAAATATTATTGAACATTCTGCCGGAGTTTCAGGTCACATGACCAAGGTCAAAGGTCATTTAGGGTCATTGAACTTAGACAGTGTTGGGGAAATCAACATCAAAATCTTAACCTAAGGTTAAGTTTTTGAAATGTCATCATAACTTAGAAAATATATGTACCTAGTTCATGAAGCTTGGACATAGGGTTAATCAAGTATTGCTGAACATCCTGCTTGAGTTTCACATCACATGACCAAGGTCAACAGTCATTGAAGGTTAATGAACTTTGGCCAAATTGGGGGTATCTGTTGAAATACCATCATAACTTTAAAAGTTTATTTATCTGACTCATGAAACTTGGACATGATAGTAGGGGAGACCGGGGTTAGTTGGAACATGGGGTAAGTTGAAACATTGTAATTTTCTTTAACGCCTGTAAAATAGATTTATGCAATACTGCCCTCAATTTATTGCAATAATGATTCAACACTGTTGTATTATTAATAATAATAAATTGAGGGCAGTATTGCATAAATTTATTTTACAGACTTTAAAGAAAATTACAATGTTTCAACTTACCCCATGTTCCAACTAACCCCGGTCTCCCCTAATCAAGTATCACTGAACATCCTGAGCAAGTTTTAGGTCACATGACCAAGGTCAAAGGTCATATAAGGTCAATGAACTTTGGCCATGTTAGGGGTATTTTCAGTTCAATTCAATTCATTTTGGTTTATTCTGAAAAGACATTGTAAAACAGTCTGAAGACTGACACATACAAAGTTAACAGAAAAAGGGAAAAATACATTAAATTATATACCTAAGAATTAACATAATATAATAAGAACATAATAGTAAGTTTAAATATTGCACTTGAGTTTTTGACATTACAGAAATATCATTAAGGGGATAATGCTATATAAAGAGAAAAATCGAATGACTGATAAAAACACACAAAAAATATTGGGATATGTATTATGTTGATAGATTTCAATGTAAACTGAGGGAAAAAAACTTATGCAATTTATGAAAAAGGAAGTGAAGGGTGAAGGGAATAAAACATACTTGAACGCACAAATTTTATACAAACATGAACAAGGGTTAATGTTGAGTTCAGTGGCATATACATATACAAAGGCACATATATAGCAATGTCTAATTTCGACCAATCACAGAGCAGCATTCAATAGTGCTGTGACATGAGGGATAGTTGAGTTCTCGTATCTCTGAGTTCTGCAGCGCGGTAAGTCCAGAAGATGAGCATTACGCAGGGCCGAACTGTGTCGCGAAACAGATTGACGTGAGGGGGGTAACATGTCTCGATGACGATGAGACTTGAGGAGACCAAGTCCAAAACTCAAGATGAGATCCTTTCTGCATTCACATAATGAAGGGAGGCCAAAAAGAGTGAGCTGTTGTGAGTATGAAAGAGATGACGGATACAAAATCATACGAAGAGCTCTTTTTTGGAGTCTTTCAATTTCGTCGCTTTGAGTTTTAGTGATTGCAGATCCCCAAACTGGAACACCAAATTCCAACAATGGACGAATGTACAATTTGTAGAAATTTACGAGATCATGCTTATCAACACCAAATTTCTTTAGAATGCAGAGGATATACAGTCTTCTTGAAGAGCGTGAAATCATGTGTTGGACTGGATCATCCCACTTGAGATCCGAACGAATCATCACACCAAGGAGGGTTAACGAGCTGACACGTTCCAAGTGAACATCTTTGATTTTGATGTTTAGCTTGGGTGGAGGGACCTTCAGGAAGGACACTTGCATGACTTTGCACTTTTCGGGTTTAGGCGTAACGTCATTTGAGATTCACCATTGACTCAGCAAATTAACATGGTCCTGCATTGAGCTTTACTGGTTCTTTGGTAAAACCTCCACAATGCTTAAGTCGTCTACATACTTCCATCGATAACTTGTAACATATAGCAGCATCATTGACGAGTACAAGGAAGAGGATAGGTCCAAGTTTCGTACCCTGGGGCACTCCGCAAGAGAGACGCAGATGACTAGATGAGTATCCCTGATGACGAACCATTTGATAACGCTCCGACAAAAAACTACAGACGGTAGGTAAAACAGAAGCATCTACTCCCAGATTGATCAGCTTTTCAATAACCTTGGAGTGATTGACAAGGTCAAAGGCCTTTGTGAAATCAATTGTACAAATGTTGGCGTAGCATCCACTGCATTCCAAACTCCTGTAGATGAGATCCATCATATTTACAAGATAATGATTTATTGAGCTTCCTTTCATATTGCCATATTCAGAAGGATCAATGTGAGGCCTGAGATCAGTCATCAACCATTCTGCCAGAAAGCTCTCAAATAATCTGGACAGCACAGAGGTGATTGAGATTGGACGAAGCTGGTCAAGGCAGGTGACTCGTTGAGTTTTAGGAACAGCGCAGACCAATGCACACTTTCATTTCGCAGGGAAATGACCGACTTTCAGGCATTCATTGAATATCTTGCTCAATGGTCCTGAAATTTCCAATGCGAATTCCTTGAATATACAAGTAGGAACATCATTGGGATGAGGTGCCTTCGATGAGTTGAGATGTTTCAGATGCTTATAGACCTCATGTTCCTGGATTATCGGAGGGGATGAAGGGGCTGGGAGATACGCTGACAAGTCTAATGGAGGCAACACGTTGCAGACTTGGGAAAAATGGACATTAAGATTCTCTGCTGTCTGATGAAGGGATTTTGTTGAATTACCATCATATCTCTGTAAGTTTATTGGTCTAGTTCATAAAACATGGACATAAGAGTAACCAAGTATCACTAAACATCTTGTACGAGTTTCAGGTCACATGACCAAGGCCAATGGACTCTGGCCATGTTGTGGGTATTTGTTGAATTACTATCATAACTCTGTAAGTATATTGGTCTAGTTCAGAAAACATGGACGTAAGAGTCATCAAGTATCACTGAACATCTCATGGGAGTTTCAGGTCACATGACCATTGTCAAAGGTCATTAAAGGTCATTGAACTTTGGCCATTTTAGAGATAATTATTAGATTGCTGTCATAACTTCAAAGTTTATGTATATAGTGTATAAAATGTGGATATAGGGGTAATCAAGTATCACTGACAAGTTTTAGGTCACATGATCAAGGTCAAATGTCAATGAATGTAGTATTGTATCATTATATGAATGGTGTTTTTTGTGAATAACTATTTTATAGTATAATTAGTAGTTTTCAAAGGCAGCACTGCTGCTATATTGAATCGCATGATGCAGGTGAGACAGCCAGAGACATTCCGCTTGTTTTCATAAGTGGGCGAGAGACAAAATCGCTTATGCCTTGTTGAAATGTCATAACTTAAAATGTATATGGACCTAGTTCATGAAACTTAGACTTATGGGTAATCAAGTATAACTAAACATTCTGCCTGAGTTTCAGGTCACATGACCAAGGTCATTTAGGGAAACTGAACTTATATCATGTTGGGTGAATCTATATTGAAATCTTAATCAAGGTTAAGTTTTTGAAATGTCATCATAACTTAAAAAGTATATGGACCTAGTTCATGAAACATAGACATAAGGGTAATAGTGTATCACCGAAGATCGTGTTTTAGGTTCTGGTCACATGACCAAGGTCACTTAGGGTCAATGAACTTTGACCTAGTTGGGAGTATTTGTGGCATTGTCATCAAAACGTTGAAATTTTCTGGATTTAGTTCATGAAACTTCAACATAAGAGCAATTAAGTATCCCTGAACTTCCTGTGAGAGTTTCAGGTCACAAGACCAATGTAAAAGATCATTTAGGGTCAATGAACTTTGATAATGTTGGGGGGGTATTTGTGGTATTGTCATCACAACTTTAAAATTCTAATGATCTAGTTCATAAAACTTGGCCATAAGAGTAACCATGTATCCCTGAATATCCTCTGCACGTTTCAGGTCACATGACCAAGATCAAAGGTCATTTAAGGTCAATGAACTTAGACCTCATTGGGGGTATTTCTTGAATTGGCATCATAACAGAAAGTTTGTGGATCTACATACTTGTACACATGTAGTTCATGAAACATAGACATAAGGGTAATTTGCACACATCTTGGGTCACATGATCATGGTCAAAGGTCATGTTGGGTCAATGGACATAGTATTTCATTATCATATGAGTGTTTTCTTTTGTGATTAATTATTCAATAGCTGTTTCCAAAGTCAGTACTGTTGCTATATTGAATTGCGTAATGCAAGTGAGACTGCCATAGGCATTCAATTTGTTCTTTTTATCTTTAAGATATTTCATTTGCTTATGTAAATTCAAGAATACTAGACCCAATTTTTAGTCTTTCAAGAAATATGTTAAAACTAAGAAAGAGACAGAATAAAATGTGGCTATAAAAGGGGAAAACTCCATCTGAAATGGAATTTTGATCTGCAAAGTTCCAGTGTGTAATGAATTTGACTGTATCTGCTAAGGCGAAGCCTACTAGAAACTTGTTATGACTTGGTTTTTGAAACTGCCACTATGTACAATTCATTGAGCAATTTGCTACTGCTTTGATGTCTTATTGATAATTTTACTCTAATTATTATTTTAATTATTATTTGTCAACTGCAATTATGTGATTCGGTTTGTTTGTAATCCTGAAATAAAAAACATACAAATGAATTTAAATAAAAATGAACTTGGCCTTATGTAGACATAAATAGGGTTTTTTAGGATACAGCAGCTTCACTACACTGACACTTCACCGTTCACAATGGACAATAAAAATTATTATATGGCACTGAATTTAATAAATGACATCATCTTGTTCGGTGGATTTCTTAGGGTTGACAATGCAATGAGTTTGATTATTTCCAGACATTCTGTATGCCTAGCTTCTTAGAACTGATTTTTCATACAAGATTTATTTGATTGCTGTTTTCAGAAATTATTCCAATTTCATTTATGTTCACAAATGGAAATGTGAAATTCGGATGTGTTTCTTGACTACTTAATTTCACTTTACTGGAAAGTTGTCTGACATTTCTTCCTTGTTTTTGCTAAAAAAAACAATAAAATGAATGACATGGACATTCAAACAAATTACTTTTTTATTAAAAAAACACAATTTTCACTCAGATTTTGACTACTTAATTTCACTTTACTGGAAAGTTGTCTGATATTTCTTCCTTGTTTTTGCTAAAAAAAACAATAAAATGAATGACATGGACATTCAAACAAATTACTTTTTTATTAAAAAAACACAATTTTCACTCAGATTTTGACTACTTAATTTCACTTTACTGGAAAGTTGTCTGACATTTCTTCCTTGTTTTTGCTAAAAAAACAATAAAATGAATGACATGGACATTCAAACAAATTACTTTTTTATTAAAAAAACACAATTTTCACTCAGATTCATGGTCATTTGCAAAAGTTATGACATTTTTCTGTAACACTTTCTCAGTGGGGGTAGACTCTTGTTTACTTTTGAGCAATTTTGCAGTCCCCATGAAACAAAAGGGCAGATAATTGCTCTGCTCCAGTATGCCTGTAGGCTGTAGTCTGGAGTTAGAGGAAACATAGCACAGATGTTATTACCCTGGCTTTAGCTGGATCTACTGCTTCTAGAGCTCAGTGCAATCAATGAATTAATCATACCAAGTATTGTTTCATCTCACCTGGGTTGAGTGCAGCACTACCCCTGTATATGTATGCTGTGGAGAAACAATATAGCTCACACATGTTTAATGTATTTATCACCACTGCATTCCACTATAAGATATATTTTTCAAACTGCATCCATGCATAAATGTACATAAAAGTATATGTCCTTGCTTCACCAGCATTCATATTCAGATTGTGTGCTAATGTAACTGTTGATTGAAAAACATTACTAATGAATGGAAATATGGTTATCATAAGAATTACACATTTTTTTTGGTTTCATTTCCTCTGACAACCAAAATATGTTGCTATGAAATTTTTTTCCACCTTATAATTTGCAAGTTGTGTGCACAACTCATAATTAAGATTCATATCTTATTTCCCCCATTTAAAATGTTACAGTTCCTGATTAGAACTAATGTCATTTACTCTTGCGTCTAGACTGTTGACACTGATATATCTTCACATATGGAAAGCTCATTAGGATTGGTAGGAGATCCTGGACAAAGGCAGGATAAACAACCAGTTGTTTGTGAGCATGTCCTTATCGTCTTGCATCTGTTGCCCATCCGTAATCCTAATTGTTAGGCATTCTATGAGATGATGATGAGTAGAATCACAGGGCCCTTGAGAGGATGGCATCAACACCAGGGAAGATGTCATCTGCATCATCATTCCACAATGTCTTGCATCATCATTGCACTCCTGGGATGGCTAGATTGGTGGATGGTAGTAGTAGTCTAGATCTTGACGTTAGTAGTTATTTGTTTGTACTCACACACCAATACATCAGTTCTCTCTCTTTTCACCTTCTCCTGCTCCTTACGCCTAAGAGTGAGGCCTGAGGTATTGGTGTGTGAGTGAGTCCAAACAAATAACTACTTATATCCAGACTAGGATGGTAGGGATGGAACTTCTCCAGAAGGGAAAGTACTTTGCAAACTATGTCATGCATCTTCATGTTAATGCAAGATCCACAGCTGGGCATGAATCCCTGCTTGACAGCTATGCATTTGACTTGAGTCAATGAGAGCAGATGAGAATGTATATTTGGTGATTAATTTAGAAGTTTTTATGCTACTAGAAGATCAGCAGTATGCCGTTTGTCTTTTATAGAATGTTAAAGGTATCAAACCCCACCATGCTATACATGTATATTTTAGTTATTTATATCCCTCTTTCGCTTACCTATTAAGCCTCTCTCACCCAACTCTGACACTCAATGATTGACTCTGTGCTTTAACATCTTTGAACATTCCATATCTCTATCTTAACATTTTCAAGGATATGTTACTAAGTGGATATCTTGATTAAGAATACACCATTTTCATGTGCTTGTGTCTACCCAGGTGTATGAATTAAAATTCTATTTGAAATATTGTTAACTTAGTTTTTGTAACCTGTGCCATGCTTGTTTGCTCCTTATAGGCTTCCATAGGTGCTGTCTAAAATATTTTCAGGAAAAAAGACACATCAAGAATGATTTGTAAATTTTTGTCATTGGAACACACTAAGTACCATAAACTTAAAAAAAAGAAAGATACATTTTTGAGCAGGTGCATATTTGCAAAGGGATGAGATGCAATGATAAATAAGGAATGATAAACAGGCTCACTGTATTTATGACAGATAACAAACTGACAATCACAACCATGTTTCAATCATTAGAACTATAAAGATATTCAATCATTTACATTGTTAATGACCTTATTGTCCTGAACCAATGGTGTTACCTCAGAACCTCAAAAAGAACAACAACATTAAACATCATTATTGGAGATACTATGGTCTATCTTCTTGTAATCGCCCCCCCCCCCCCCCTCTCACCCTCTCTCTCCCTCTTCCCCTCTCTTTCTCTCTCCTCCCTCTCCCCCTACTCTCTCTTTATCTTAAACATGAATGTTGGATATAGTTCAGAGATACCAAAGCATAAAGATATGCCAATCATCCAATAGAATATTGATCGAAGCAAGAAGGTGTTCATGCATTTATGTGCTGATCAATGCCCTTCTCAACCTAACAGTTCCAGAAAAGATGTAGTTATTTAAAAAAAATATTAGAGCATTCTTTGCTCTGGTTTTTCTCATCTATGTTTTTCAAAATAATAATTTTTTGCAGAAATGTGGAGATACTGTTATTCATTTTGTTACCAAATGTACACAGTTGCTATCTTATGAAGATATGAACATTGTGTTTGCTTTGTAAATGTGCAAAAAATTTATTGTATGTCTTTTTCATTTATTTAGTGATCGATTGTAGTGTTTATTTTATGATTTATCATACACAACTATCAATGCAACGAATCAAAGAAATCAGGGCCATGATCAATGGCTAAGTGTATCATTGTCAAACCCTGTACTTGGATATGAAGTGAGATCCTTTCCGGTCACATTAATACTCAGTTGCTTAACCTACTGCTTCCATTTGAAATAGGCCCACTTCATTATTTTCCCTTGTCATACAGGACATCTCTGCTTCCCGTATGACACACATCATTTTCCCCTTTAATTCACCCAAATAAAACATGTTTGGTTGTCATTTTTTACATGACTAAAAACACTACCCAGTAGTACTTTTTGTACCACAAAACAAATTGAAGTTCCTCGTTAGTTTGTACAGCAGCTTGAAAATAATTGTGAAAAATGCTGATTTTTCTAACATGGAATTGTCTTTTACAGGAATATAATGACCATTTTACACTCATCAGACACTATTATTCATGCATCTTTTGACAATGTAGGTGAGAGATGCACGGGGGAACTCCCAGGTGCTAGTGTGGGGGTACCTAGACTATATGGACTGATACCTCATAAGCTTTAATGTCCCCATCACTATGATAGTCGCACCTGTGACCAACATTATCTAATGAATTGGATATCTCTAGTTGCACCTGCTCCTAACATCTAAAGACAATAACACTATACCCTTCAGCTCTCTTTAACACTGTCTTCCTCTTTCATTTGATTTTTTTCCTTTGTCGCTCTTTTATATTCACTCTATTCTTTTCATCCATTTTCTCTGTAATCCGATTCCCTCTTTAGTTCACTCTTTTTAATACTGTATTTTCTGTCCAATATTTTTTCAACCCTATTCTGTCACTCCCACATTCTTTCTCTTACTCTCCATTCATTATTTGGATTTCCCTATCACTATTGTATCATATCCTCTCTTTCTTCTTATCATCCATTCTCTGTCAGTCTCCTTACCTCTCGCATTCCCTCTATCATACTTTTTCTGATCAACCTTTCTATTCCTAATCTCTCTCTCACTTTTATTCTTTTTTCTTCTCTCTTTCCAATCCTTATATACTTATCCCATTTCTCATATTTGCCTTCTACTGATTGAAAGCCATCTTACATTCTTTTTGTCCAGACAGATTGTATATCCAGACAAAATGGTAGTTTACAACTATTATGTCACAATTCTTGAAAAATTATGCTAGGTAATATACTGAGGCACATTCATAAAGGACACAAGTTTGTTTCTTTTCAATGAATGTATTTTGTGAAATCCACTGGCTTATGATTAAAAAATATGTCAAGACATCAAACCCAACTTGGACTAAGTTTAAAGACAATTCTCTTTTTTATTATGTATATTTTTGACAAGGTTTTATTTTTCATGTCATAATACAGAATAAAATTTGCAAATTTTATAATTTACCTGCTTACTCTTTTTGTTTGCAATTTTCTATTTACCTATAATACACAATTCCCTGGATGACAATAAGTCCACAAGAAATGTGAAAATAATACTGTGAAATTCTCTTATTGTATTACATTCTTGCTGTCAATGTTTACTCTGTTCTCCTTTCTTCCAAATTTTCTCTTTCAATGAAGATATAGGAGTTAATGTCCCAAATAGAGATACTAATGATGAAAATATGATGAAATGCTATTGTCATTGCTCCTCAGTCATCTGTGGTAGGCAGCCTCAGGGTTGAATATTGACTAGATGTTGAACTGGAAGTTTGAAACTAGGTTCATACAAGGAAATTTGGAAGCTATTGTAAGGATAGGGGGAATTGACACAACGAAGATCATCTTTTTCTTACATGGAGACTTTTAGAATGTTAAAAGATAACCATTTTGAAAAAATAAGTGGATGGTTTATGATAGGATGGAAGAGAATTACAAATGGTAAAGGAAGAGAGAGGGAGAGGTGGGGGTGAGAAAGAGAGAAATGGAGAGAGAAAACAAAGGGAAGGGGTTGGAAGAGATGGTTGGTTGGTAGAAAGAGAAAAACAAGTAAGGAGAACATAACATGGATATAAAATTTGAATAAGTAGGTGTTGATTGAGAGAGATGATGGAGGGATACCAGAGAAAGAAGGGAATGAGTGAGAAAATAAAAATGGGCACATCTGGGGTTTGGTTTATTAATCAGGCAATGCCATTATGAAAACCAGGTGGGGGCCTTCCAGATATTTCACCATGGTAACCAATATAGCAATGGCTTTTCTTTTGATCATTAGAAGGAGCAGGAGCCCCTGGAAGTAATATGAAGAAACAAAACAAGGAACAAATATCACAGAGATATTGAGAGAAATGAACTTATTTTTCTCATGATATAAAAAACAAGGTTTTTCTTTAGGCTATGGATTGTAAATTGATAAGATTACTCTGAACAGATAAAAGTGCTGTCCTCATTTCTAAGATCAAATGCATGCAACATACATGTTGTACAGTATTCATATTATTTTCAAGAATAAAAGCATAGGTATTCATTTTTGTAACCTTACACTTATATGATATTCAGTTTCATACTTTCTTGATTTCAATGTTTGTTGGTAGATGTGTATAGAAAGAGATGTAGTGGAAAGGTGTAATTATCTGCCAGTAGTAAATTCAGGGGTTTCCTGAAACCGCTGAGAAAGTGTTGTAGTAAAACTGCCATAACTTTTGTAAATGACCATGAATATGAGTGATATTTATATTTTTGGAAAGAATGATTTGGCCTACTTTGACTATTCATTTCGTTGTCAACATTGAAATCTTAACCAAAGGTTAAGTTTTTGAAATATCATAACATAACTTACAATAAGTATATGGACTGAGTTCATGAAAGTTGTACATAGGGGTAACCAAGTATCACTGATAATCTTGCATGAGTTTCAGATCACATGACCAAGTTCAAAGATCATTTAGGGTCAATGAACTTTGACCATGTTTTGGGTATCTACATTGAAATCTTCGCCAAAGGTTAAGTTTTTGAAATATCATAACTTAGAAAGTATATAGACCTATAATATAGTTTCATGAATCTTGGACATAGGGGGTAAAAAGTATCACTTAACATCCCGTGCAAGTTTCAGATCATATGACCTCGGTCAAAGGTCATTTAGAGTCAATGGACGTAGACTATTTTGGGGAAATCAAAATTTTTTTTTCAAATGTCAAAAATTTAAAAGTACATGTATATAGATCTAGTTCATGAAATTTGGACATAGGGGAAACCACTCAAATGTCATTTAGGATCAATGAACATAGTATTTTATTATCATATGATTATGAATGGCATTCTTTTGTGAATAATTCTTCTATAGTTGTTTTCAAAGTCAGCATTACTGCTATATTGAATCGCGTAATACTGGTGAGACTGCCAGAGGCGCTCCACTAAAACTATTAAAAATTAAGATGGGAGAAAAAGTCAGGGATAGCATTCATTCATGGATGGGAGGAGTAAATACAAAGTAGAAAATTGTGACGAGTATAATATCCGAGGGGGGGGCACTCAAATCATAATTTTGATGGGGGTGTGCCTCACGAAACCCTGAAATGGGGATGACCACAAGGGTAACATCCGGGGTCTTGGGAACTAAATATATACTGGGTGGTGTGAAAAACAGGGTCTACAGAATGGGATCGTGGTACAGTGGGTACGGTGCATGTTAGCGCTGTGCATGTATATCTGGGCACTGGCGGTGCACGGAGCTGCTAGCGGAGCAGGAGTTTGCATCTCTCGCATGCGGAGATCGCGCTAGACAATTTTGGCAGGGCTAGTGAACTGAACTGAGATGTTTCGTAATGGGGATCTTGCGAGCGGGGTGGGGTGGCTTTTGATTGGAATTTTTGTCATTCAGAGTATCTAGAGAACTGAAATATTATGTCTAAAAAAGGGGGTTATCAAAGCGGAACGTTCCCTTACCACCAATATATGTGAGTGCCCCCCCCCCCTCCCGTATGATATATGTAGACCATCAGATTTTTTCTGTAAATTGGGGATTTGGAGCTATTTTCTTTCTTTTATTCATTCAATATCAAACTTTGTATCAATATATTTTTTTTTGAGGGGGGGCTATTTTTTACATGTTACAAGTGCTAGTTTTCTATCTTTTCTGGCAAATTGCCCTTTGGCCCCAATTTTTTCCACTGGTCCATGGCATTCAGATAGAGGAGATAAAATCAAAGAGGGGAAGAATTGTCATGTAAAAGTCATTTGGTATGAAATGTCATCTCATGCTGGTTGGATTCCCACGCTGCATCAATCCCCCTGATTTGAACTACCTACAAAAACGCATCATCAAACCATCCTCCTAATGGTTCTACCAGCTTCAAAATACCAGGAGGACTAAACTCTTTTCAATGTCTTAAACTATATCAGATAGTAAGATGGGTTCTGAAAGCAGCATACCTGGATGTGTGCTTAGTGTAAGTCAGTAATATGTCTCCCGCCAGGTGGTTTAGTCACTAGTAAATCAAATATTTAAAGCTGGTATGAATATTATCCACTGAGAGCTAAAGGGGTTTTAATAATAATAGTAATAATAATAATAATAATAATACTAGATTTTAATTCGTCATGCGGACGAATTAGGTGGTCTGTCTTTATTCTCGCCATGGTGATCACTATTACCATGTTCATGCAGATCAATTTGATCGTCATGATGACAACTGAATGTTCATTATGGATAGAATACTTGTGAAAGACAGGAGATGATACGGCACTGTAAAAGGGTCTCTTTGATGTATGACAAAACATGTGATATGAAAAAAGTAATTATAACCTGTTTTATCTCGCTAAATTTCAACTTTTATACCTTTAAATTATCATAAAGGATCATGTATGAGGTGGTAAAGGAAAAAAAAATCATTTTGTTTACCCCAGGACTTGAACCTCCGCCCTCGAGAAAGCAAGTCAAATGCGTTATCCACTGAGCCACGATATTCCCCATAGAGATTACACGTAAGCAATTTTGAGAATTACAATTCGAATTTTGCAAGTGAAAAACGGGCATGATCCCGGCATCTGATCAAAAAATGGAGGAGCATTGGCGAAAGCTTAGGATCTCAGCTACATCATACTAAAAGCTCAGGGAAAAGTGACACTAAAAAATGGAGATATGGCTCACGAAATAGAGGAATGTCGAATCCAGTTTTGAGAAAAAGTCATGTCTGTAGAGATTACATGCAAAATGAGGAAAAATGACATGCCTCTTTTCATTGCTGTTTTACGCAATAATGCGTTTCTCAAAACGAAAATTCATGGTCAACGAGGAGTCAGAGTATATTCTAAACTACAACATATTCAAATTTGGCCGAAAAACAATCGATATTCGAGAAGTTACAACCAAATTTGCATAAATTTGATGACATCATTTTTGAAAAAATGAAATTTTTAGTTTAGGCGCCATTTTGATGACGTCATGATATAATTTAGGGACATTGATGACATGAAATCAAATCTACAACTCATACTCTATAGATATATGAAAAAAAAATTGGGGGTCAATGGACTATTTAAAGAGCTAGAGTGAATTTGCAATAGGCATGTTTTTGCCCATATATGGCCTGTAGTGAGAGCTCACGCGCACACGTGCTCCAAACTTTAATGGGTGTTAATTTCGTTATTATTGGTCATAGAGAGCTAAATTGGGTATCAAATTGTTAGTAATTATATTATCAATGCAATGATGTAAAAAAAAACGATGTTTTGCACTGCGTTCAGGCATTACGCGCGGAAACATGCGTTGAAATGCTTAGAATGACCCGAAACGTACTCTACTTTGGTCAAAAAGTGATTTTGAGCATTTTCAAAATTTGACGCGCACGTCGTGACCTCCAGGTGACCTTTGATGACATGACCTAATGACCCTTAATCCAAAGTTGATGTGATGTTAATTTGATTGATTTTTTATAATTGATAATGGAGATATGATTGATAATGTGATTTTACAAAATGGTGCCTAGATGACGTCATCATGACCTGATGACCTTGAAAAGCTTATTCTGACGTGTCCATGACAGATCCTATAAATGACATGAAATTCAGCAAAATTGATTCAGCCGATTCGGAGAAAAGTTGGCGACAAACATAGGTGCGAAAAAAAATTCAGTTAAATGCTACATCACAATTAAAATACTAGATTTTAATTCGTCATGCGGACGAATTAGGTGGTCTGTCTTTATTCTCGCCATCATGATTACTATTACCATGTTAATGCAAATCAAATTTGATCTTCATGATGACAACGGAATGCTCATTATGGATGGAATACTTGTGAAAGACGGGAGATGATAAAGCACTGTGAAAAGGGTCTCTTTGATGTATGACAATACATGTGATATGAAAAAAAGTAATTAAAATCTGTTTTATCTTGCTAGATTTTAACTTTTATACCATTAAATTATCATTAAGGATCATGTAAGAGGTGGAAAAAAAAAATGGAAAAAAAAATCTTGTTTACCCCAGGACTCGAACCTGCGCCCTATAGAAAGCAAGTCACATGCGTTATCCATTGAGCCACGATATTCCCCATAGAGATTACACTTAAGCAATTTTGAGAATTACAAGTCCAATTTTGCAAGTGAAAAACGGCATGATCCCGGCATTTGATTAAAAAATGGAGGGCATATTCCAAAGCTTAGAATCTCAGCTACAACATACTAAAAGCTCAGGGAAAACTGACAAGAAACAATGGAGTTATGGCTCACGAAATAGAGGAATGTCGAATCTAGTTATGACAAAAAGTCAATTCCCATAGACATTACACACAAAATAAGGAAAAATGACATGCCTCTTTTCATCGCTGCTTTACGCAATGATGCATTTCTCAAAATGAAAATTCATGGTAACTGAGGAGAAAGAGTACATTCTAAACTAGGCGCCATTTTGATGACGTCATGATATAATTTAGGGACATTGATGACATGAAATCAAATCTACAACTCATACTCTATCGATATATGAAAAAAAATTGGGGGTCAATGGACTATTTAGAGAGCTACAGTAAATTTGCAATAGGCATGTTTTTGCCCATATATGGCCTATAGTGAGAGCTCACGCGCACACGTGCTGCAAACTTTAACGGGTGTTAATTTCGTCATTATTGGTCAAAGAAAGCTAAATTGGGTATCAAATTGCTCAGAATTCAATGAATTCAGAATTCAATTCAATGCAATGATGTAAAAAAAATGGTGTTTTGCACTGCGTTAAGGTATTACGCGCGGAAACGCGCGCGCAAATTTTTGAAATGCTTAGAATGACCTAAAACGTACACTATTTTGGTCAAAAAGTGATTTTGAGCATTTTGAAATTTTGACGCGCACGTCGTGACCTCCAGGTAATCTTTGATGACATGTCCTGAAGTTGATGTGATGTAAATATTGTTAATTTTTGATAATTGATAATGGAGATATGATTGATAATGTGATTTTACAAAATGGCGCCTAGATGACGTCATCATGACTTGATGACCTTGAAAAGCTTATTTTGACGTGTCCATGACAGATCCTATAAATGACATGAAATTCAATGAAATTGATCAAGTCTATTTTGAGAAAACTTGGCGAAAAGAAAATCGTTAAAAATAAAGGTAGAAATAAAAAGAAGAAATTGACGAAATTAAGAGGTGATCTGTCAAAGACAGACCACCTAAATATACAACGTTTATATAGCACTTAATACAAATGTTTCTAAGCGCTGCATACTGTTACCCCGGCTTTAGCCTGGCTCCCCTTAACTACATCCTACAAGACCGTCATCCAGGAGTCCTACAGGCCACGAGTATGCCTATTTGGCCATGTTTATGCTTCCACTTTTCAGGCCAGAATCAGCGTTTCCAAACGTGGTTAGTCCAAAACACGGTTGCGTCCATGCTTACTTTCATTTAAATGCTGTTTCAAAATGCCGATCGTAAACTCACAAAAAGGTGCGTTTGTAGACGTCGTTTGACCAGAATCAGGCTTTCTTGGGAGTATAAATAGAACCATGATCGTAAACGTGTTTAAATGACGTCATTTGGTACATGCTTCCAGTGAGATGAAAATCCGCGGGCAATACAGTCGTATTGCTCCATGCTTATCTCCACGTAATAACAACAATCGGAAAAAACTTTCGAAAGAAGCGCCCAATGTGACCTCGCTTTACGATGCGAAGCCAGCTGGAGATCATGATTTGCTCTGAAAAATTTAGCATAAACAGCACTCCCAGAACCACGTTTACGATCGGCGTTTTAAATCGACGTTTGAAATCACTGATTCTGTCCTCGCAATGGAAGCATAAACACACCCTTAGATAAACACTAGACAGAACAGACCAACAAGATAAACACAATATGATGTTGACCCAGAGACCGATATTAGACAAACAAGGCACATGAGTCAGACTCCAGACAAAAGCTGCCCACCAGACTGACAATACAGAAAACAAGCTCAGGAGACCGTCACTAGACAAGAACAACCCAGGAGACCGTCACTAGACAAGAACAACCTAGGAGACCGAAAAGATACACAGCACCATCAAATCGTCGGCGTTCATCCGAATTGTTGTATAAGTCAATTTTGGTCAAAAAATCGATTTTGAGATTTTTGCAGAAAATGAATGTACAAGTCCTATTCTATTCATAACTTAATTTCCAGGCAACAATTTATATTAGTTTCTGAGATATGAGATGCCATACAAATTTTTAATAAAATGCACAAAGCCCATTGGAAATGTGTACTGTAGCAGAGCGATACAAGGTTTTGACTGACCGCAATTTCAATGCTCAAGTTCAGCCAAACTGTCATATTGGCCATCTATACTGCATTGACTTTGCACGTGAAAAGTGATACATTTTGACCCGGGGGGGGGGGGGGGGTACTCGACCAAAAAAGTAGTAGGTAGGTGCGGCGGGCGAGACAAAAAATGGGGCCTTGGAGCAGACTTATTGTAAAAAGGAGGGTCCTCAGAATGGGCTTCAGAACTACAAATGTTTGTGAAAACGGGGTCCTTGGAATGGATTGCCCGCGTGTGAGTGCGTATGTATCCCTATGGAACGTGCATGCAGCTAGCCCGGCAGCACGGGCGCTGGGTGAGCTAGCCCGGCAGCATGGGCGCTTGGTGGGCTAGTGCAGAGGCGATGGTTGGACAGCGCTCTGCTGCTGCTTTTCACCAAAATTGCGGCTTAACGTAGCAGATCAATGCAGCCGGAGCGGCGTAACAGAAAATATGCTAAACTTTGGAGCGGATTTCTTTCTTCTTTTTTCTCGATAGGAAGACAATGCTATGCTTTGGAGCGGCTTTCTTTGTTCTTTTTTTCAATAAGACAAAAATGCTATGCCTTGGAACGGAAATTTGAGTGTAAAAATGGAGGTCCCTTCCGCGGCACATACCCACTATGCATTACATACTTAGTGCCCCCTCCCCCAGGATTTTGACTGACCGCACGCATTGAAATCGCGGTTAGGATTCTTATATTCCCTGGTGTCGTTTTTGGCATTTTTGTGCAGGGGAAGTCTAAACCGCTCAAACCAAAATTACAAGCATGGAACTCTTTTGCGATATTTTCTGATCCTTGGTTTTGTGTAAAAATAAGGATACCGTGTCAAGCAATTGTCTTGGTCTTTCCAACCATGTATTTTTCTAGCAATAAATATGTTGTAAGGCTGAAGTACTAGGTGTGAAAATTATATTAAACTTTGAAGTCGATTTTTTCTGAAATGGATTTGCACTGTCGTATGTGGATACGACGGTTCGGATGACTGCCGATGGATCAATGCGGCTGTGACAGCGTAACAAAAAATATGCAAAGCTTTTGAACAGAATTTTCTCTCCTTTTTTCTGAATAAGAAAATGCTATGCTTTGGAGCGGCTTTCTTTGTTTTTTTCTCATAAAGATAAGAATGCTATGCCTTGGAACGGAAATTTGAGTGTAAAAATGGGGGTACTCTCCGTGGCACATACCCACCACGCATTATACACTAAATACCCCCCCCCCCCATATGGAGGGAACAGTAAAGAGTGTTTGAAATCAAGGATTTCCATCAAAAGTGTTCAAGATAGTGACGGAAAAGTAAATACATGAAGATAGGGAAGGGAATAGATTGAAGGAAAAGTAAGGGAAAATTTACAAAAGGCATGAGAGACGGAAGGGGGGGGGGATTGAAAGGGGAAAAAATATACGTCATAGAGGACCATCATGAGGAAACCCAAATGCACTTCCTAAAAAATTTTAGACAGCCTGTACAAAAAGTTAACTTCATTTCAACACAAGATGCCATTATTTTTCTGGTCTGTCTTGTGGGTTGTCTTTGTCTCGTGTCGGTCTTTGTGAGCTTGCATTCTGTATTGTCGGTCTGGTGGGCTTCTTATGTATAGTGTCGGGGTCTGGTCACAAGGCCGAGGGTCCACAAGGCCCAGGGTTCACGATGCTGAGGGTTCACGAGGCCGAGGATCCACGAGGCTGAATTTTGTCAAATTGTATTTTCTTTTATCAGAATGTTAAGTTGCAGCTATTAACAGGCAATAGACTGTTGAATAATTTGGGGGCATGCTATGAAGACTTTAAGTTAAAATTTCCCTAGTTTTTAATGACAAATCCAGCTTGAAATATTTTGATTGGATTTAAATCTTTTACATATATCTTATTTCAAATAATCTACAATTAAATCTTGAAGTTATAATCTAAATCCAGAAATTGGCAGTTCAAAGGACCGTTGTATAAAACTTTTGCCATAAAAAAACTCTGGCAGACAAAATCATGCCATTGATTGCCAGAGTTTTTTATGGCAAAAGTTATATATATGCTACAGAGTCCCCGATCTTTCTTAAAAAGTGGTATATTTGACTCTCTCAACTTATGTTTGCCTATATCTTGCTGTCATGAAATTGAATAAAATTTACATTTCAAGAGAAAAAGAGAAATAAAAGCAATAAGATGATGTAAAGTAACAAATATTTATATTGTATCTAAACGGTCGCAGCGTGAACGCGGCATAGAAAACGGAAGTCCTTTATCTGAGCACATGGTCTAGATCGTTGTGCAGCGTGCGCTTTCTCCCTTAATTGACATTGACCAAAAGAAGGACAAAGAAGAGAAGAAAAAAGTGAAAGATGAATCAAGACTTAAGTATGAACAAAGAAATACATAAGAAAATTGATTAAGAAGATGAAAGAAGAAATGAAACCAAAATAAATGAGAAATTATAGAATAGACAAAAGACGGAGGAAAAAACAAACAAATAAATGATAAGATATAAGAAAGAAAGCGGAATAAGGAGAAAACAAAGAAATACATAAGATTTCGTAGAAAAAAAAGAAGAATTGAAATAATACAATATAATTGATAGAACAAGAAATGCATAAGAATTAATAGAACACAAAATAAAAGAAGAGTTTAAACATTAAAAAAAACAGAACTGACTGAAGAAAAAAAAGAAATACATAAGACTTGAAAGAAAAGAGAATGAAAGAAGAATTAGAACACATAGAAATACATAAATAAAAAGAAAATGGAAGGAGAAAACAAAATATGATACATGAGAATAAAGATAACGAAAGAATAAAACAAGAAAATACTTAAGAATTGATAGAAGAAAATATGATGAAAGAAAAATAAAGCAAAGAAATACATAAGAATTGGTAGAATTGATTGAAGAAAGAGAATAATTGAAAATAGATATAGATTTGATAGAAGAGAGAGTGAAAGAAGAATTAAAACACATAGAAATAGTAAGAAATCATAAAGAAGAAAATGGAAGGAGAGAACAAAATATACATTGGAATAGGTACGATCATAGCGCATATAGTGATTACCGCAGACGTTTGTTCTAATCTAAATGGCCCTTGCATGTGTACCTCTTGTATTGATAAGGAATTTCATGCCGCGTTCATTCCAGACGATTCTCTAGTGTCACACTAGAGAAAGACAGATCTGAACCTGAACAGGGTATTAGCATTGCAAGTGCCAGGCTAACTGCTATTTTGCCTGGCAAGATATTCCTGTACTATAGGCGGGGTTAGCCCACTTTCCAGAAAAGCTGTGTAAAATGAAAGTGGGCTATTAAACTTTTAACCCTGTAGTATAGGTGGGGCTAAATTGCCATTTATCCCCACCTATATAATTAGGAATTTTTTTGCTAGTATAAAAAGCATAAAGGCCTACTGAAAAAAACCCAACTAAAAGCAAGTGATGGAAGCACAACAACGCCTAAGAGTAATGCGGATAATTCAATAAAAATTGCGTTCATAAAATCTGAAAATAATCCACACTATTTTTACGAGCGCCTGTTCTGAAAAAGGAGGATAATCGTCATGGCAACTGCACACACCCCCTCAGATGCGGTTGCGTTGGAAAAGGGTGACCTTGTGACCGCTCCATGGCAATTATCCCCATTACTTTCGAAATGCGTTCATAAAGTCAAAATCTGGTCCCGATGCTGCTATTATGCGGATAATTGCAGTATCAAAATAATGTGGATAACTCTGGTCCTCCTCCGATTTTACAACCAAATTATGCTGCTGTTAGCCGCATAATTGGATTTATGAAAGGGGTATTATTTTGGGAATGTTTTATTTCCTGGATCTCCTTTTTAAAGACAGAATTCTATTATATATTTCCTGTGTATTGAAATTGATTCTTTTGTAGAATATAGAGCAAATTTTTACCAAAGATTCCTCCGCAATATGAATCTCTGCATGCTATGAATGATACCATATGTTCGGTTAAAGATAAATGCCAGTTGTGGTAACGATCTGAAATGACTTTTTACAGAATCCACGACCCAAGTGTCTGTATGAATAAAAAATATGTGCCAAAGAATTCTGGAAGAAATTGTGTAATTGCTGAGAAATAAGCAAAATAAGCGTGGATTCAGGCACTTCCGTTGGGTCTTTATTCCAGCAATAATAATACACCATTCCATGTGTGCCTATCTGTGTTTGCGATCTTCAGTGTGATCGTTTTTCAGCTTAGATTTTATAATTTCACAAAGTTCAATTTATGTAACTGTACCAGATCTAGATCCACGATGATAAAGTAATACTTAACCTTGGTTTTACAGACTTTCTCAGGAAATTAGTGGTTTACTGCAACTACTTTCATTTAGCTTTAAAGTGATTGGTTAACATTGGTTTGACTTTTAAAAAATCTGAGCTAGAAGGTCACACTTGTCACCTGTGTATGTGATATGTTCCAAAAATTAAGCCCAGAAAAAATTGCGTTCGAAAATGATTATTTAGTGCTTCAAAAATTGAAATATAAAGTAACCGGAAACACCATCTTAATTTCATCCCATACACTTATGCGTACTATTTAGGTGTCTATAAGACGCCTATTTACAAAATCGGGGTTTGCCCCTTAGTTTTAGCTTTTCATTCTCAATAATGGTTGTTTTCAGGGTTTATTAGCTCTAATACATGTACTTGTACACATGTTTCATCTTGGTTTGAGAATTTTTTAAATTGGCTGCTCACAAAGTTAAATAATACCTTTAAATAGTGTTTAAAAATAGTTCATCGTAGAATAAAGTGTATTACCTTGACAGTGATAGAATGAATGTGTTTTGTTTTTGTCTTCAGAAGTATTTTTGATGTTGTATTGTAATTCCAATCTTCATATGATCCGGTATTATATCACCTTTAATGTGTTTTCTTGTTTCATATTGAGTTAGTAGACTGTTGATTGGGAAACTGAATTTCTTTCTTTCACAGAGTCAAACAAATCCTTCTCTTGTATTTTCATAATTCAGCTTTCTTGTTTTGTATTCTGAACCATTGGTTGTTTTTGGTTGTTTCATGGAGCATTCTTTCAAGCAAACCTGTCACAGATAACTGCTCAGTCAACTTCATATCACATGTTCTTTCTATTGATCTAGATCATAATTCATTGCAGGAGATGTATTACCATATAAACCCTTGTATCTTAAGCCATCTTTATTTTATCTCCAAA
The DNA here is from genome assembly GCF_018143015.1 of Lytechinus variegatus. Taxonomy (NCBI): domain Eukaryota; kingdom Metazoa; phylum Echinodermata; class Echinoidea; order Temnopleuroida; family Toxopneustidae; genus Lytechinus; species Lytechinus variegatus. Next base: position 39,799,137 of record NC_054741.1, on the reverse strand, counting down.
TAATGATTTGGATGGATGAAAGATATGAGAGATACTTGAGATGGAGTCTTGACTGGTATGCTTATCAGATCTTTGTTTTCTTGAATCCATGTTCGCAAAGAATCTTAACATGAGACTGGCTCTGGTGTCATTGCAATGAGGATACCAGATGAAACGGGAAGTGCGTAAACAGTGGGAGAAGGTTAACAGAAGAAACAGATGTTTGCTAGGGAGGCCAGTTATCTCTCACCCCCTGAAGTTCCTTTCAAAATCACAATACCCACATTCAGTCTGAGGATAGATGGTTTGTTCATTTGTAAACAATTATGGAACTCTTATAAAAAAAAGTAGTAGTAGGTTTATTTGTAAGGTATCTTACATTAATTTATTATTATGGATAACCTACCTGATCAGGAGTCTGTTTCTTTATAGGAACTAAATTACATTAAACTTTGTCATTATGGTAACTACCATGGTAACAGTGCTCAACTGCACTGCCCTAGGATTGGCGGGGTTTCTTTTTATCTTAACCCTGGCCTATTACTCTTGGCACAGCAATTGCTCAGCTTATCCTGCTATTTTGCAGGGCCAAATAATAATAATAATCACGTTCTATAGGCCCCACCAATAGTGTGGGGTTGAGGAAATTTTCGCTAGCATTAAAAGCATAATACAGTATTAAGTTATTGATTGCAGTTAAAAGTGGCATGAAAAGGGATAATGTTCAAATCTAAAAACAGATGGGGCTATTATTTCATCCTGGTGATGTCATAATATATGACATAAAGAACCAAAATTTTGTTCTAGAAATTGCTGAACTTAATGCTTTTCCTACCAATTTCCTGGGGTTACTCTTTATTAGCCTATTTTTGTTTCACACTACGTTTTACCAAAGTGGGCTAGCATGGTAAGTATAATAATGATAATAATGGTGGCTACTTACATAGCGCACAGGTCCACCTTTCGGTGCTCATGGCGCTTTAAAAAGGCACTGCTATTATTATTACCCCGGCTAAGCTAGGCAACCGATTAAGGCGCACACAGCTTTTTGAGGAATTACTTCCTGCCGGTACCCATTTACATCACCTGGGTCGAGTGCAGCACACAGTGGATGAATTTCTTGCTGAAGGAAATTACGCCATGGCTGGGATTTGAACCCACGACCCTCTGTTTCAAAGTCTGGAGACTAATCCACTGGGCCACGACGCTCCACAAGACTAATCCACTGGGCCACAACGCTCAATATTGAGTGCAGTCTAGAGATCAGACTAGGACGTTACTTTGTTGCAAAAATGCAAGTTTAAACCAAAGTTGAAAGTACTTTTCTGTATACTCTGTAGAAATCTGTGCTGCTGCATTAGTATCAAGTATTATGGTACTATCTGCAGTACTGCTAACAAGCGGGGTTAGCCGGCATATTGCGGTGCTATGAACTGCAGTGTGAAACCAAACTGGGCTAAGGAAAAGTGGGGCTAAGCATTAGCCAACCACAGAAGTCAAAATCGCACGTTAATCACGCTCTGTGTGGCAAATTTGTTTTTTTCAAGAGCTGTGCGACAGTCCGTTAACCCCGGCTAAGCAAATAGTATAGGGTTAAGAAAGACAGTGTGAAACAAAAAAATCTTAGTATGGGGTTAAGGATAGTCTGGCGTTAAAGATAGCATGGCGTTAAAGATAGCATGGGGCTAATGAAATGCAGTGTGAGAAGCCATATTTATGGACATCTTTAATTAAAAATAAAACTGAAAATTGAAAACTTGACAGTTTGGGTCAAAAGAACCAGGCTTACACTGTGAAACCATAGCCTATATAAAATCAAAGACATGGGGTAATTTCCTTTTTTTTTAAATCTGGAGATGATGTTATATTCAGTTTACCATGCACATCAGAGGCTCAAGTGTTGATGAACCATGTTTATTTGATCCTGATCATGTTTTGTCATGTATGTTTGTTGGATGACATCAAATAAGCCAATTAAACATACTTAGCGTGGGGAATTAAACACTCCTCTGATTAATTTACCAGCTAATTGCACTATTTTCTTGAATCATATTGCTTGTCAGTATTGTTGACATTGTGTCGTACTTTGTGAAAGTATTTCCTCATTGGTGGTTTATTGAGTGCAGTCTAGAGATCAGACTAGGACGTTACTTTGTTGCAAAAATGCAAGTTTAAACTAAAGTTGAAAGTACTTTTCTGTATACTCTGTAGAAATCTGTACTGCTGCATTAGTATCATTCTGGGTCTCCATCATAACACCAAATATTAGTGCTTAATTTAAGGTCTATTTATATACTTGATTACATTGATCATTGTGTGCTTTAGGTATGAAAATAAACTGTATGGTCTTGGTGTTGTCTGCCCCATAACTTGACGATTTGCAGTTTATACTATTGCAAATTTTAAGTGGTAAGGGAATATCTTTCTTATAGAAATTGATAAGCTTTTTTGTTAAGAGAGGAGCCCGAGAGGAGCGCTCAACTATGTTCTGTATAGTCCTATGTAAGAATCTGCTACCCTGGTACACAAAGATTTTTATGTGGCAGTTTTTCATTATGATGTGATAACAGTAATTATATATTTTTTTTGTGTAGTAATGCAAATATGAAGTCTGCATATTTGATTGGCCAGGGCAAGTGTATGGTTGATGGCTGCCATTTGTGCAACAAAGCCAAGTTGCACATCCACGGCTGAAGTTAGTCTGCATGCACAGACCCTAATTAAAACTTTAATCACCAAGTGGGTGTCCAAAAGCAAGACAAGCACATATAAAATTTATTAAGAGCTATCATTACACAAGGCATTATAGGCTGCACACTTAGACCCTCCATTCATGTTCAAGGTTTGCACAGCAGACTAGGGTAAGTCCTTGGAGTTTATTTAAGGACCCCCTGTAATTCTAATGTTTAAGTTTCTATTCCATTTTTCACATTAAACTAGATTAATTTAATTTGTAATAGTGAATCTAGGTTCAATTACAATGTAATGATAAGAATTAGTAATTGATTTTTCTTTGTGTTTTTACATTGTCATATATCAAAGCAACAAATTGAGCGGTATAAAAAATTCATTATTAGCTTTCGGAAGTAGTTTCTGCTTTCTTTTTTTTTTACTAGAGTTTTATTCATTTTACAATCACAATATTTAGGGGAGAGTGGGGTAAATAAGGCCGCTTGTTAGTATTTTGCTCACTACTTGAGAATTTGTGTAGTATTTGAGACAGTTCCTGAGCACATATTTTGAGCATTGATGACATCTCACAGCCCAGTGCACATGGCCAGGAGGAGCACAAACCCAGCAGCGCCTCAAAATCAAAATTTGAAAGTATCAATACCACTTTATAGAGGCAAGTACTGTACCTATCCAGTAATGTGTATTAACTTTTTGTGTTGTATCATTGTGCATGCTAGAACTGTAGTAAATTTCACCACTTTTCCTCTTTTTTTTCTGACTGGATGCCTATGAACTCAACATGTCTGATGGGGCAAATGATTAATACATAATCAAAAGTCTATGATTGCATCTGTTAAAACATTAAAATGCAGTTTAGACATCACCACACTTGAATATATATAATGTATGTGTCTATGCACAATACACATGAATACACAATAGTATAACTGGCAATAGAAAACACAAGCCAAGAATTTTTTTTCATAGTATTGAAGAGGATTAATAAATTAATCCTATATGGGGATGTTTTGGTAAATAACTAAATGTTAATAATATGAGTGTTACTAGTAAATGTTTAGTGACAGTATCAAATCAACTGAACTATTTTTACTTCTAATACAGCAACATAAAATAGGTTTTTATCAGGCGGCCTCATTTGCCGTATTTCAATGGGGCAAATAAGGCCAACCAACAAAAATATTTATGGCTCATTTATATGCAAATTATGCTGATTAGTTCTAACATTTCTAATGATACTGTTGGTCTATTATAGATCTAGCAATAGACATCTCATCATGTTTCTACTGCTTTACATTAAAAAGATACAGAAGTTGAATTATAAAAAGGTGGCCTTATTTACCACACTCTCCCCTTCTTAACATTGCTATAATTAATGGAAAAAATCTGAGGTAAAAGTGTTTCTGCTTTTCATCTACAGAGCACATGTAAGACTTGAGGAGGGATATGATTGAGGCACAACAGTTTCTTGTCAAGTAATAAATCATGAAATGACTTGTGATGGGGTCATTTTGTGCTCTCCTGTCTGGCTCTTATTACCCCTAGGCTCTTTAAACTGACACCTGCTCCTGAACTTGGCTTTGTCTGAATATAAAAGAAGCCTAATTTGTTGAATTTTTTTTCTATTTCAAAAAGGTTTACTCTCTTTCTGAGAAAAGTTGACTACTGCTAGAGGCATCATCGTGCTGTGATTTTAAACAAGCTGAGAAATTCTTTGGACTTTGAGTAAGCCATGTAAAATTATCTTTTAAAGTTGTTATAAGACGGAAATAAATATCCATGAATTTGGTACCTAAGCAAAGATTACATCTTTTATTACCTGTTCTTTGACATATTAAATCACAAAATATTCTGGCTTCTTGATATCAATAGAAATGCCCCCAAAAGACTCTTCCATGAGTGTGAATTATTTAGATATCCAATGCAATTGTCACATCATGTGCTGGAGCTTGCATTTGAAGTAGTGAAACAGTTATTAAAGGACAAGTCCACCCCAACAAAAACTTGATTTGAATAAAAAGAGAAAAATTCAACAAGCATAACACTGAAAATTTCATCAAAATTGGATGTAAAATAAGAAAGTTATGACATTTCAAAATTTCGCTTCATTTCACAAAAACAGTTATATGAACGAGCCAGCAACATCCAAATGAGAGTCGATGATGTCATTCACTCACTATTTCTTTTGTTTTTTATTGTTTGAAATGTGAAATATTTTGATTTTCTCGTCATTGTCATGTGAAATGAAGTTTCATTCCTCCCTGAACATGTGGAATTCCATTATTTTACCATTTTGTGCTTCAGGCAAGGAGGTCCTAATCGTCAAATTCGTAAAAATTGAAATATTGTATAATACAAACAATAAAAAACAAAAGAAATAGTGAGTGAGTGACATCATCGACTCTCTCATTTAGATGTAACTGGCTCGTTCATATAACTATTTTGTTGAAAATAAGCGAAACTTTGAAATGTCAGAACTTTCTTATTTTACATCCAATTTTGATGAAATCTTCAGCATTGTGCTTGTCTGTTTTTTCTCTATTGATTCAAATCAACATTTTTCTGAGGTGGACTTGACCTTTAAGCAAGGTGAAATGGGGGGGGGAGAGGCACTCGACCACAAAAGTAGTAGGTATGTGCCATGGGCGAGATGAAAACGGGGGCTTTGCAACGGGCTTATTGTAAAAAGGAGGGTCTTTGGAACAGACTTATGAACTACAAATGTTTGTAAAAAATGGGGTCCTTGGGGTATCTGGCAGTATAGTTGCCGGGTGCGCTCGCGCAGAGACGATGGTCGGACAGCGCTCTGCGGGCCGCTTTTCACCAAAAATGCGGATAAATTTGGCTGGAACGGCATGACGAAAAATTTGTGAAGCTTTGGAATGGATTTCTTTTTTCTTTCTCGATAAGAAGAAAATGCTATGCTTTGGAACAGCTTTCTTTGTTCTTTTTCTCAATAAGTTAAAAATGCTATGCCTTGGAACGAATGAAAGATTTGAGTGTAAAATTGGGAGTCTTCTCCACCCCGGTGACGACATAAAACTGATTTGGAAGAGTCAACATATTTCGCTAGCATGACAAGGCTCGGCCGTAAAATTAGTGTACAGTGGGTGATGGGTCATATTAAAAGAAGGGTAGAAATGAGCAAATGTGAAATTTACTATCAATAACTGGGATATACCCATTTGATTTGCTAGTTTATTACGATTAACTTGCGTGCCGAATATAGAGTACACAATTTTCCTGTGCGCGCGCTGCATCTCCCTATTGACGCACTATCCCAAGATCATCGCGCAATTTGGCGTCCATTTCCTCTTTTACTTTCGCCTGCGGTCGAGTTCAGACGCAAAGCTAAGTACACTCTCCAAAATTGCAATTCTATTTTCGTTTTGGATACTTTCATTGTGCATTCTTCCCTGTTTTCAATCTTATTTCTTTAATTTAAGATTGTCGTAGCATTATCCCGTCGCGCGGAGCTTCCGTGATATTTATTTCACGTTTTTTGTTCCTCTTCTCGTGAGTTTGTTTTTTAAGATACGTTTACTCAACAGGCGGGTTGTCTTCGCTTCTCCGCCCCATAGCTCTGCGCCTTCCTGCGTGTCGCGGGCGTTGACTTCGCTCCTTTTTTATTCCTTTATTCTTTTTATTCACTGACTTCTTCGTTTATACGACTCTCGTCGTGAATTTATTTGAATTATTTTTTTCCACAGATAGGTTCTGTAGGACGTCAGGAGCGTCGTATTTCACTCTCGTTTCAGGTCCTTTGTCTCTTGTTTCGAGTTAGTTGATTGTTCTTTTGTTTCAATTAATCCTTTGTTCTTGTGTTTATTAATTGAATTAATTGGTTAACTTATTAATTATTTAATTAATTTTGATTAATTAAAAAAAAAAAAAAAAGAATTCTGACCTTGTCTAAAAAAAATTTCTTTCACAAGAATACTTAGAAATTTTTTTTAGGAAGCCGTCTTCTGTCAGCGTTCGTCGCCTTTGGCTCGGCCTTCCTTCTCGGGAAAGCTATTTTTGTCTTTCCCCCTTTCCTTTTTCAGGTCAGCTTCCGGTCTCCGGACTTATAAATATTTTTCTTAAACTTCTTGTTTAAAAAAAAAAAAAAAAAAAAGGAAATCTTGTTTCCCCCTTTTTCTCCTTTAGCTGATCCTCACCTCAAGAAAAATTATTTTTTCTTTTGAAAAGGTGGACACAAAAAAAAAAAAAACTTTGTGTTTTCTTCTTTTTAGGTGCTTCCCCCCTTTTCTTCTTTTCAGAATTTTAGCGGAAGCAGCTTCTTGTTGTGGTTTTTTCTAACGGACTTCTTTAGTCGACGCCTCCTCTCGCTCGGCTAGCTCTCCCTGTGGGAGAGCTAAGGAGAGGAAGACAGGCGCAGCCCAGCCTCTTGTCCCTTCTTCCGCTCTGGCGCCGGAGCGACCGAAGAAGAAGAAAAAGAAGAAGAGGAGAACCACAGACGTAAGCCCCGCTCCGTCGGGCGGTCTGTCCTCTGATTCTTTTGATGGCCAGGCCTCTCAGCTTCTCAAGCTACTCCAGAGTGCCTTTCAGCACTGCGGGTTTTTACCCCCACGGTAATACCAACCGAGCGGATCAAGCAGACATCGGCCATCCAACACGCCGAGGTGCCTCTAGCGATTCTCACGAACCGCCGGCTCTCGAACCCACGCAGGCTACGCCCGTGAATGCTCAGGTTCGGCCTCCCCCGGAGGTCCGTCCCCGCGAGCCCGGCCATGGCACACATTGCCACTCGAGCCTCTCACGTGCGCCTGCTTCCCTCGGGGCCCCGCCCGGCGAGGAGACGTGGGTTTGTTCCCCCTCTCTGGAGGCGGAACAGGCTGTTTCGGGGGACGAGTCCAATCTCGATCCACCCGGTAAACCGGCTCCCCAGCCGTCGGCTAGCACAGCCCAGGACGCCATGGAGATCCTCCACAAATATCAAACATATCCGGCTAATGAGCCGTCAGAGGGAGATACGGGTTCTCTTTTCTTCCCGCAGCCGCGGAAATCCGCCCAGGGTATTCCGCTTACGAATGATTTCAAGGCTGCGTACGAGAGGGCGGCTGCTCAGGCCAGCTCGCCCGCCTCCCAGGGAAGAAAACCGGTATCCTTTGGCAAGAGTTTTGCCTTCACAAAGGATGACACCGAGGTGTTCTTTACCCCTAAGACGTTCTCCCCCCAGCTTGACCGCATCGGGGCACGCCTGGGGACCCGTTTCTCATCCAGCCATTTTGCTTCTGTTGAGAAACCGGATGTTAGGTATGAGGCCTTGACTCGTTCAGCCCTCAGACTTACAGCCTTTCTCGGAGCCTTGCTCGGCCTTCGAGCACAGTCTTCCGAGTTGGAAGTAACCGCCAACGACGGTGCCCTTATTGACGAGGCACTCCTGTCCTTGGTAGGCGAGTTATGGATGCAGCTGGCCGCTGCAGCCACTACTGCATCCAACTCGCGTAGAGCTCGTGTCCTCAGCAGATTTGGGCATTGCGTCGAAGGACTTGCTCGAGTTCCTTCCTGGCGTCCCCCAATCGAACAAACACTTGTTCGGGGGCGAGGTTGCATCTCTTCTACAGGAAGAGATCGATGGACGCAAGCAGGCCTCTGAGCTTCTCAAGGACCTCAGAGCCTCACGTCCGACGGCTCCGCCCACGAAGAAGTCGGCCTCCAAGGCTCACCCTTCCTCTCGTCCAGTGGTGCCCCCGTCTCAACCCCGTGCTCACGCTCCGCCGAACCGCAGAGCTCGCACTAGACCTCCAGTGAGTGCCTCACGTGGTGGTCGGGGTAGAGGCAGCCGGTCAGCCTCTAAGGCCCCGGCTAAGCCCAAACAGTCTCTTTGACGGGTTTCCCCGAGCGCTGGGACCGGTCGGCGGTCGTCTCCGTCATTTCCTCCCTGCATGGGAGGAAATAACGGACGACGCATTCATCTTATCCGTCGTGCGAGATGGCTACTATATCGATGTAGAGGCCTTCCCGCACGGCGCGATTCGATCCGCCCCTTTGACCGTCTCCCCTTTTCATCAGCGGTACATCGAATCAGAGATCGGTGCTCTGCTGGAGAAGGAGGCAATCGAGAGGGTCACAGACAGTCCTCATCTCTGTCTCTCCTCTATCTTCGTCGTCCCCAAGCGCTCGGGGAAACTCAGGATGATTCTGAACATGAAAATGATCAACGAATTCATCCAGCCAGACCATTTCAGAATGGAAACACTGGCTTCGATCTTTCCGTCTCTGAAGGCATCGGATTGGGCTGCCTCCCTAGACCTCAAAGACGCCTACTTCCACATTCCCATTCATCCCGCCTCGCGGGACCTTTTGGGATTTCGCTTCAAAGAAGCAACTTACAGATACCGGGAATGCCTTTCGGCTTACGCCCGGCACCCAGAGTTTTCACTCGGGTGGTCACCGCAGTGGCCGCCCACCTGAGAAAACGAGGTCTAAGACTCTTCGTTTATCTCAACGACTGGTTGCTGGTCGCAGACTCAGAGGCCAAACTTCTGTCCCATCTATCCCTTCTTCTGCAGGTCACCCAGAAGCTGGGATTCATAGTGAACTGGGAGAAGTCGGATCTCTTACCCTCTCGCAGTCCCACTTATTTGGGCGTGGTTGTAGACCTGCCAAACCAGATCGCCAGACCAAGCCCGGACAGAGTTCAGGCAATCGTCTCGTTAGCTCGCGCTCTCAGAGTGCGCAGCTCTGTGAAAGCTCGCACATGGTTGAGACTTCTCGGGTACATGGCAAGCCTCGTCGACATTCTTCAGGATTGTCGCCTGCTTATGAGACCCTTTCAGAGATACCTCTTGCGTTATTTCAAACCGAACGCAGACTCTCTGCTTCTCCGGATTCCCCTGTCTCAGGAAATCCATCTCAACCTGGCCGCTTGGACACACACGTCCTTTGTAGCGAAGGGCAAGCCCTTCCGTACTCCTCTCCCATCAGCAGAGCTGCCAAGTAGTACGATTTTTCCGTATTTCATACGGAAATCAATTTAAAATACGGCAGTACGCTTTTTCATGATAAAATACGGGAAAAAACAAATCAGAGAAGAAAAGATATTCTGTGTGTTGCTGCCCTCTAGGTTCAATGAGTTATGCTTACATCAAGGCTTTCCGATTAGAATTTTCAATATCCTGGCGAATCAATGCGGGTGACAAGTTCCGAGCGCACACGTAGTTTACAAGCGCAAAGCAGCGGCTCAAATCGCAATATTTTGCCACTGGTAAATACGTCTGTAAGGATGATGACGTCATCCAAGATGGCAACTTACGTTGACCGACGGAAGGATCGAAACTGACGATGTTTCGATCATAATTTGAAACGAATTAGCCGTAACTGCGGTCTAAGGTACGATATTTCTGAATTTCATACATTTTTCCGTAAATATCGATGCAATTTCTTTTTCATAATGTGACATTTTATGATTTTATGTGCCAAAAAACGATCGAAAAAAAAACAGGTTTCCGTCGAATGTTGGATCTAACGTTACTGCTAATACGTTGTCTGTACGTACGGGCCTCCAAATTCTTCAGTCTATGTATTGGAGAGTGAGCCAACGGAGTTCAGCGGAACAACAAAAATCTAGACTGAAGCTTTCGGTCTCGTGTGCGACGGTGTGGGGCGCAAAATAATGTAAGAAGTGATCGAACTTTGCCATTATGCATGCATATTTATCTCATGGTAAAAATACGGATTTTTTGGTCAAAATACTGATTTTGGGGGATAAGAATACTGAAAATGCAAAATACAACTTGGCAGCTCTGCATCAGCCGCTCTGACCACAGATGCGTCGCTTACGGGATGGGGCGGCCATTGTGCAGGGGAGATGGTTTCGGGTGTTTGGTCGTTCCATCACACCTTACCCCATATCAATGTGTTGGAGATGAAGGCTGTCATACAATCCCTTCAACATTTCCAACACAGGTTAGTCGGTCGAACGGTCCTGATTCGCACAGACAACAAGTCGGTGGCAGCTTATATCAACCGCCAGGGCGGTACCTGATCGAGCTCTCTCAACGCCCTCGCTGCGGAGCTTTGGGAGTGGTGCCGCCGTGCGAAGATCGTTCCAATTGCCTCGTACATTCCAGGCAGCGACAACCTGATAGCCGATTTTTTGTCCCGGGGCCGGTGCCTACCATCCGAATGGTCGCTCCACCCGGAGATATTCCAGTCTTTCCAAGCCCTCTGGGGGCCCCTGGAAATAGACTTGTTTGCCACGGCTCTCAACCGGAAGTTACCGACGTTCTGTTCTCGTGTCAACGAAACAGAAGCAACTTCCCTGGATGCATTCTCCATTCATTGGGGGGATCGGAGGTGTTATGCGTTCCCTCCGTTTCATCTCATACCCCAGGTATTGAGGAAAGTGAAGGAAGACCAAGCCTGGCTTCTTCTAGTGGCCCCCAATTGGCCAAGGAGGTTCTGGTTTCCACAGCTCCTAGAACTGTTGGAGGGGGACCCGTTCACCCCCTGAGGTCAGACCTAGTATCTCAGCCTCTATCGGGGATCTTGCATCCTCGGCCAGCGGTCCTCCACTTGACCGCATGGCTGTTATCGGGCAGGACGCGAGAGCGTTAGGCCTTTCTGATCGTGCCTCTGAATTGGTGATTCAAAGTCGGAGAAACTCGACTCTTGATCTTTACAATTCTTGCTTGGGCCGATTCTCAGACTGGTGCGCCGCGCGGTCTGTTGACCCTCGCAGCGCTTCCCTCGCCGCCATTGCTGATTTCTTTGTTCACCTTTTCGACATCGGTCGTTCGCTTTCCACCATTAGAGGCTTCCGGTCGGCCATTGCCGCCTTCCATTCCGGATTCCCAGATGGTTCCAACGTCTCTAATTCCAGTCTTCTTTCTAGACTGATGAGAGCGTTTTTCCTAAAGCGACCTCTGAAGAAAAGTCTGGCTCCTTCCTGGAGCCTCCCGGCTGTGCTTAATGCCTTGGCTAAGCCTCCTTTTGAGCCTCTGGCCAAGAGCTCCTTGCATGACTTGTCTATCAAGACTGCCTTTCTTATCGCTGTAGCATCCGGTCACGCTTTGTGCATTTCTCCCGGTCACATCCGGTGGGAACGGCGTGGAGCGTGGAGTCCGCTTGATTCCAACCCCGTCTTTCATTGCCAAGAACCAGACTGCCACCTCTGGTTCGATTGAGTTCTTCCTAGCACCCCTATCAGATCTTTCCTCAGTTTCTGAAGACAAGGTCTGGTGCCCGGTCAGGGCCTTGAAGTGGTATCTGGATAGAACGAAGACGCTTCGCAACTCTGATCAGTTGTTTGTCACGTCACGCGAGCCGTATGCGGCAGCGTCGCGAGACACCATCTCCCGCTGGATCGTTGATGCGATCAAGTCAGCTGGTGATGATGCTCTCCTTTCTGACACTAAGCCGAGAGCCCATGACACTCGAAGTATCGCCACTTCCTGGGCTCTTTTTAATGGAGTCGCCTTGGATGACATTCTAAGAGCTGCCTTTTGGCGCTCTCCTAACTCCTTTACTTCCTTTTATTTAAAGGACATTCCTTCGGGAGAGGCCTTATTTGCCTTCTCTGCTCTCAAGGCAGCGGCTCCCGTGTCTTAGTCTCCCTTTTTGCGCACTCTTTTTCTAGACATGCCTCCCTTCACGTTGAATCCGTGTTGGTCTAGCAAATCAAATGGGTATATCCCAGTTATTGATAGTAAATTATGAAAATACTTACCATGATTTTCTTATTTACGAGATAACTGGATATACCCATTTGAACCCTCCCTCCTACCCCTCGCCTTGTGTGACAACATGTCTTGCTTGCAGGCTCATGAGAGGAAATGGACGCCAAATTGCGCGATGATCTTGGGATAGTGCGTCAATAGGGAGATGCAGCGCGCGCGCAGGAAAATTGTGTACTCTATATTCGGCACGCAAGTTAATCGTAATGAACTAGCAAATCAAATGGGTGTATCCATTTATCTCGTAAATAAGAAAATCATGGTAAGTATTTTCATAATTGTTGCATTCGTTGGTCGCTGAAATATACGCGCATAGAATCTGATTCATTGATCTAAACATGGAATTCTGATCTGCTCAATCTTCTGCAAAAATGATACGAAAACTAGGTAAAACTGACAGATAGTTTTGCAGACGCTGCTTGTCAAATTTTGTGGTCCATAAGGGGTAGGTTCAACCGTACATAATGAAACATTTTTTGTGTTAAATGGCTGGTTTTAAATTATTTGAACTCAGACACCTGTATCTTTGTATCAAATGTATTGATAGTTTAATGTAAGGGACTATATAGGCCTATGCAATAATGACAATTCAATTTATATCACTCTTAGTTATGACAGATATCTGATGTTATAAAGGGGCATGATATTAAACAATTTGGCAGAAGTGAAAGGAAAGGTAGGTAGGTTATCCATAATAATAAATTAATGTTAGACACCTTTCAAGTAAGCCAACTACTACTTTTTTTTATAAGAGTTCAATAATTGTTTACCAATGAACAAACCATCTCTGTCAGTGTCAGTCCAGACCTTCATTTTTAAAAAGTTCAGTATAGTAGTGTTGATTTCATGAATTCAATTTGTAAGTTGCGAAGATATGGTGGATTTTGTCACTCAGCATGGGTGATAATAAGATATGAGTTGGGTAATATGGAATTCTCTGTGTTCCAGTTTAACTCTAATTCTTTGGCACCTGGTTCTTGTTGCAGAAACTGATACCCTCCCTGCCCCCCCTTCTTGATTTTGACCATTAATTGGTATGTAGGTATTACGTACCCCACCTTTTAAGGCTTTCAGTCCCCTAACACAGTGACTGCCATTACTCCTAATGGCTAAAGAGTTTTAAGATTCTTGTATTTCTTGTAGTAATCATGTAAAAACATGTATTTAAAGATTTCTTTGAATTTTTCATGATTCAATCTAAAGGCAATTAAAGGTAAATGCTAGTTTTGGCAACGATATCAAAATGAGTTCGTGCAGAATCCAATGAAATGACCACCAAAGTGTCTGTTTGTATAAATAAAACTTACGTGCCAAAGGATTCTGGAAGAAATTGTGTAATTGCTGAGAAATCAGCAAAAAATCAGAGGATTCGGGTAGAGCGTGGGGGCCCGACATTCAAAGCAATAATTATACACTGTCCCCAGTGTGCTTATCTTTGTTGGGGATCTTCGGTGTGAAGATTTTTCAGCGTAGTTTTCAAGATTTCACAAAGTTCAGTTTATGTAACTGTACCAGATCTAGATCCTCGATGATATACTGACAATTAAGCCTTGTTTTACAGACTTTCTCATGAAATCAGTGTTTACTGCAACTACTGGAATTTCTCTTTAACACTAGATTTTAGGAGAAGAATGCATGATGAAAAAGGGGAGTAAAAGGAAACAGATTTTCTGTTTTTCATAGTTTAAAGGATAGTAATACTTCCAGTGTACAAAGTAATGTTTTGTGATTGTATTTTAATTTACCATTTTACTGTATGTGGTAGGCAGTTGGCAGTACATCAAATAAATCTTGTAGACCTTTCCAATCCAATCAAGAATCTTACAAGAATTGCAATTGATCATAAATTTAGTGCAGCATTCCTATATGGTTGACTTGTTGAGACAATTTCACAGGCACCTGTTTCTTGTTACAAAGGTGTCAAATTATCTCCATGCTCTCCCTATGGGTAACTAGGGCCTATATCATTACCCCTATCATGGCACCTTGCTGAGTCCTATGGTGCTTTCAGATCAACTCCATCACCCCAATACCTATCCCATAATCTAGGTGGAGGCAGGCACTTAGCCAGGGGGGGTGTGGTGGGGGTGGTCACCCCCCAAAAAACGTCCCCAAAAAGAAAGAAAAAAAAGGGGAAAAAGAGAGGAAGAAAGAAAAAGCGAAGGGAGGAAAGGGAAGAAAGGTAGCTTTGTGGGTTTTTCTTTGTATTCTTTATTTTTTTTCTCAAAAGAGAAACTCCTTCACTCTTGCTCCAAATTTATATAGATAAAACGCTTAAAGTGATTGGTTAACATTGGTTTGACTTTAAAAAAATCTGAGCTGGAAGGTCACACTTGTCACCTGTGTCTGTGATATGTTACAAAAATGAAGCCCAGAAAAAATTGCGTTCGAAAATGATTATTTAGTGCTTCAAAAATTGAAATATAAAGTGACCGGAAACACCATCTTAATTTCATCCCATACACTTATGTGTACTATTTAGGTGTCTATAAGACGCCTCTTTACAAAATCAGGGTTTGCCTTGTAGTTTTAGCTTTTCATTCTCAATAATGGTTGTTTTCAGGATTTATAAGTTCTAATACATGCACTTGTACACATGTTTCATCTTGGTTTGAGAATTTTTTAAATCAGCTGCTCACAAAGTTAAACAATACCTTTAAAGCTTGTGTATAGTTTTGGTAAATCCACCAAAATGCACCTATCACTATTCCAATTCATTGCTAGCTAATATGAATGGATATGCCCTATAACAGTTATGATGTGGAGGATATGAAATGAAAATGTGTTTTACAGGATAAATTTTGCGATTTTACATGGAAATTTAACTTGATCGGGTCACCCAATCAAATTAAAATATCTGTGTGTTTTTGTCTTTCAATTAAATCCTATTCCAAATCATGGAATGGGCTGAAACTTTCAAGATATATTCTTTGTAACTTTTGGATATCGAATCACTAAATTTATAAGACATGTAAGATAAGTGCTTGAATGTTGGGGGAATGAACATCGAAATCTTAACCTGAGGTTAAGTTTTTGAAATGTCATCATAACTTAGAAAATATATGGACCTAGTTCATTAAACTTGGACATAAGGTCAAATATGTATCACCAAACATCCTGCATGAGTTTCATGTCACATGACCAAGGTCAAAGGTCATTTAGGGTCAATGAACTTTGGCCGATTTGTGGGTATCTGTTGAATTACAATCAAAACTTTAAAAGTTTTTGGATCTAACTTTTGAAACTTGGACATAAGTGTAATCAAGTATCACTGAACATCCTGTGCAAGTTTCAGGTCACATGATCAAGGTCAAAGGTCATTCAGGGTCAATGAACTTTGGCCGAATTGGGGGTATTTGTTGAATTACCATCATAACTTTGCAAGTTTATTGATCTAACTTTTGAAACTTGGACATAAGTGTAATCAAGTATCACTGAATATCCTGTGCAAGTTTCAGGTCACATGATCAAGGTCAAAGGTCATGTGAGGTCAATGAATTTTGGCCACATTGGGCATATTTGTTGAATTACCATCCTATCTCTGTAAGTGTATTGGTCTAGTTCATAAAACGTGGAAATGAGAGTAACCAAGTATCACTGAACATCTTGTGCGAGTTATAGTAGTTTTCAAAGTCAGCAATGCTGCTATATTGAACCGCGTGATGCAGGTGAGACGGCCAGAGGCATTCCACTTGTTGTATATATCAGTAAATGGTATGAAATCATTTGTACGGTGTTCGTAAAGGTATTTGTGACTCTAGCATTATATGTCTATGTCGATTTCACTTTTAGCTTTGGTCTGGGTCTTTAATATCTTTGCCATTATGCTAAACGTAAGAAATGCATCTGATGCGGAAAACTACACACAGTTGCTGCGAAGCTGATTCGCAGCAACTTTGTAGTCTATATAGACATATTGCTGCCGTTTTGCGTAACAGCATCAGACTCGTTCAGGCAAAAAGAAAAGCTGCTGCCTCTGCCTAGATTATAGGCTATCGAATACCTGTTAATTTACTAGAACTTGTAATCGGGTCTCAAAATCCCATAATTTCTTTCTGCATTCGTAACCACAAGAACCAGACCTTTTTAGGTTTCCAAAGTTATTAGCATGTGCAGTATGATCTTGAGTAGCAGACAAGGAATGCAAATTGAAATTGCTGGTTCAACGAGCTAGCAACATAAGTGCACTATCGCGCCTGCACCCAAAGTACATGCTCGGGTATGAATATTCTTGCAAAATGCCTTCAAACTGCGAGAATAACCAGGGCCTTAGAAATTCTCAGAAAACCATTGAAATATTCTTGGAATATTCTTGCAAAAATCTCATAATTTTGGAGAACACCTACTTTTTAGTGTGTATATTCCTTATGTAATTTGTATTTTTCATTGGTAAAAGTGATTATCCCTCCTAATCATTTCATTTTGTTGTTCTTCATGTATTGATTCAATGGGGGAAGTACCCCAAACAGACAACAGAGTGTCAGCGTGAGAATCATTTTGCTTATACCTCAGTCACATTTGCTCTACGGCGGCCGTACAGCGATTAAAAAACAGCCGTTTGGATTTTAATTCAAACCACCTATATGTAGCTGGTACAAAAAAATGTTTAATCAACTGTTTTCGACTCACCATGACAAAGGTGTCTGAGGTATTAGGTAGGCTCTTATATGCTTTTCACACTGCACTTTTTGTCCTTAACCCCGGGAAGTTGGTGGGGCTAAGGGGGGGGTCTTAGCCCCACCAATTTCCCGGGGTTAAGCTTAGCCCACTTCGTTTTCACACTACGTTTTAGCAAAGTAGGCTAGCATGGTAAATGGTACTGTACTATCTGGCCCTGCAAAAAAGCAGGGTTAGCCGGCTTATTGTGGTGCTAGCACCACAGTTGCGTGCTAAGAGATGCAGTGTGAAAATGAAACAGGGCTAAGGAAAAGTGGGGCTAAGCATTAGCCAATCACAGAAGTCGAATTGCACGTTAATCTCGCTCTGTATGGTAAAATCATCAATATTCTTGAGCTGAGGGAGAGTCCAGGGTTAAGGCATTAACCCCGGTTGAGCAGATAGTATGGGGTTAAGAAAGACAGTGTGAATCGAAAAAATGATAGTATGGGGTTAAGGATAGTCCGGGGCTAAGTATAGTATGGGCTTAAAGTTGAATTAAGAAGGGGGTGAGTTTCCATAGATATGGGTTCCACACACAATATATAGTATATATCAGTTGTGCAACAGGAAGCATGTCACAAAATCCTCTGCCTTCTCGATATTTTGCTTTGAAAGGTCTATGAAATTAGCCACCTGTCAGAGCCCGAGAGATGAGTGTACAGAAAAATCACACTGTGAGTGTGACGTCACGGGGGGGGGGGAATTTAGTATAAGAGGTGCCCGGTTGTAATACAGAAATGCTATGCAGAGAAAGATGATTTTAATTTTTTTTTCAAACCAACTCAAATCAAACAAATAGGAATCATATGTACAATCTTTACTTTCCCTGTATAAAAAACAGTATGAATAACTATCATGAACTCTTAAATCATGATGTAAGATTGCAAACAGTGAGTAATTGAATGATATTTTCACTATTTCTCATTTATTTTATCGCAATGTTCGATCAAGTGAGTAGCTGGAAAGTAATTCCGGTGGCTAGCTCAGCTCTGTGCGCGCTGCACGCCTACAACACCCAGACTGTGTACTTTAGTGGGGTCTGTAGTGGTCTGGTATGTTGACCCGCAGTTCATGACCATGCAGCGATCCCCTGGCGTCTTTTTCTTCTTTCCTTTTGTCTTTGACTCCATTTTTATATCCTCTGGATCATTTCCACCCATAGCTCATTCCACAGAACAATCTTGAATCAAATGTACGTACTATTCTTCTCGGCCTCCTGAGTTGTTTTCTATATTTAATTATGCTAGAAGTAGAGGTCACCGTCACACATACAAACGCAATTCGCAAGTGAGTTGAAGACAGCAAGAAAGCTTTACGGTACGGTAGCTCGACAGCTAGCTGCACCGGAGCGGGCGGCCGGGCGGCCAAAGCAATTCCGCAACCAATTGTGGTTTTTGCAAGAGCCGCGTCACACGCGGATAAATATATCATGATAACACGTCTGCTACGTTATCGACAGGTGAGAAGATCTCGATCAAATTTCATATTATTCGCCTTGAATTTATTCCTTTAGGTCTATGGTATCATTCTGATGAAATTTACATATTTGGAATAATAGTATGGCCATAAATATACTTTTAATCATTTTCTCTTTGCAAGTTCTCCGGCTCGCAGATACAACTTCAACTGCAGTTTATTCCATTATGACTTGTTTCGCCACTGACACAGTCCCGAACGAAAACAAGGCATTAAAATCGTCTAAAAATCGCTACAAAGAAGAACAGTTTTAACAATGTATGGACATATTATTGACTGTATGTCTTTGAATAATTATTACTTCCTTTCAATATCGTTCACATGAAATCAATAGCGATGAAATGAAGTTTTGACACAAAGGTAAATATGATCGAAGGCGTACGTGCATAGTACACAAAACAAGCTGCCTTGTTTACTACACCGGGACCGAATACCCCCGATGACGTCACAGTCAAAGAACACCCGTCTCGGTAGGCATTGCAGGAGCGAACTCATAGAAAATGGAAAGGGATAAATCGTTCAAATTCACTTTTTTGAAAAAAAATGGGGGGTCGAATCACAAGTGTTTGGGGGGTTGTAAGGTTGCTATTAATGTAAATATCTCAATATTTGGAATCGTCTTCTTAATTTAACTTTAAGGAAATGCTACGTGAAAAGCATATTAAAGGTAAACAAATTATTTCATGTATTTTTTTTCTGGGGTACAACTTTTCTGTAAGTTCACACCAACAAGATCAGAAGCATTTTGAGGTGAAGATTTAGTCCCAAGACAGAGAAATGGCTTGCTATTGACCCTCACATCTGGAAGAAATTGACTAGAGATGGCCTCTGGCTTGGTACAAGGTCACTAACAAACAAATGAATGTTTCTCTTCACTTACAGCTGTCACATGGTATGAGTTCCAATCTACACCTCCCACTCCTTCCATCCACTGTCTGCTTTCATTTCCAGTCTAAAAACCTCTTTTATACTCACAGCTCAAAAGGATAAGAAATCTACACTTATACCCTTTTTACACAGGCTAAAATTTCCTTAACCCCGTACTATAGGTGGGGCTAAATGGCAATTTAGCCCCACCTATAGTACGGGGTTAAGCTTAGCCCACTTTCTTTTTACACAGCATTTTTGCAAAGTGGGCTAACCCCACCTATAGTACGGGATTATTTGGCCCTGCAAAAAAGCAGGGTTATCCCACCAATTGCGGTGCTAAGAGCAATAGTACGGGGTTAAGATCGCATGTGTAAAACGAAAGTGGGCTAAGCTTAACCCCGCACTATAGGTGGGGCTAAATGGCAATTTAGCCCCACCTATAGTACGGGGTTAAGGAAATTTTAGCGTGTGTAAAAAGTGTACGAGTGAAGTACTTGTACTACGAATGATCGACAAAAACCACTAGTCCGGGGTTAGCGAGTTTCGTGTGTAAAAAGCAAGCATTCCTTATCCGGGGTTAGCAATAACAATTTGGCATGTGTGGAAAGGAAAAAAATAGTACGGGGTTAAGGATAGTACGGGGTTAGCGAAAGTCCGGGGTTAAGAAAATCCTGTGTAAAAAGGGTATTACACCCGTTTTCATTACACTTTCTAAAACTAGTTTACTGGAAACTGGTTCAGGAAACAACATTGGAATATCACTGTTCCCACTTGATCACCCGCAAGTGATTTTCAAAATCACATAAAGCGGTCTTGTTGCTAGAGGAACGCTCTCAGTAAGGTCACATGTTTCGCGCGAAATTCGAAACTACAATGTAGACATTCACCACACAGTGTGGAATAGCGCCCTCAAAATGTGTGTAGACCACTCGGTGTATAATGCGTGGTGGGTATGTGCCGTGGAGGGGACCCCCGTTTTTACACTCAAAGATATAGCATTTTTATCTTTTGAGAAAAAGAACAAAGAAAGCTGCTCCAAAGCATAGCATTTTCTTTTCGACAAAAAAGAAGAAATCCATTCCAAAGCTTTGCATATTTTTTGTTACGCCACTCCGGGCGCATTGATCCACTACAATAAGCTGCAATTTTGGTGAAAAGCAGCCGCAGAGCTGTCCGACCATCGCCTCTGCGCGAGCGCACCCGGTGCCCATGCCGCCGGGCTAGCTGCATATGCACGTATGCCCGTTCCATAGGGATGCATACACACTCACACGCAAGCGACCTGTTCCAAGGACCCCTGTTTTCATAGTTCGAAGCCCGCTCCAAGACCCTCCTTTTTACAATAAGCCCCCTCCAAAGCCCCCGTATTTTGTCTCGCCTGCGGCACATACCTACCAATTTTTAGATCAGGTGCCTGATTGAAATAAAATATTTGCATAGTTTTGTGTTGCTTCTATGAAACCCCTTCTAAAATCTAACGGCTGAAAGAAAATCCAATGACTACTGCATATTTGTAGTGTTGGAATGTTAGACATACTGGGTAATTCACATTATACTGACCTTTTACCAATACCAAAGCTTCAAATGAGCTTTAAATCTTCTTTAGTAATTTAGTGGTGAAGGCTGTCAATGAATATCAATGTGACTTTCTTTAAAATAACTTGGCAATCTTTTGCAAGACACTTATCTTCACTTACCTCTCTCAACTCATACCCCTTTCATAAACCCCATTAAAATGAATTAGGCGGCTAATAGCAGCATAATTTTGTCGTAAAATTGGAGGAGGACAAGAGTTATCCGCATTACTCTGATGCTGCTATTATCCGCATAATAGCAGCATCGGGACAAGATTTTGAGTTTATGAACGCATTTCCAAATAATGCGGATAATTGCCATGGTGCGGTCACAAGGTCACCCTTTTCCAACACAACCGCATCGGAGGGGGCGTGTCCAGTTGTCATGGCGATTATCCGCCTTTTTCAGGACGGGCGCTTGTAAAAATAATGCGGCTTATTTTCGGAGTTTATGAACGCAATTTTTATTGAATTATCCGCATTACTCTTAGGCGGCTAATTGGAGGATAGGTTTATGAAAAGGGTATCAGGTGTTGAAATTTGATACCTGGAAGGAAGAAATTATGCAGCACTTTGAACATTGTATATTTTGTTTATTCTATTTCATTTTTTTATTTTGCTTTGTTGTTATTTGTGGGTGCTTTGTGGTCTAGTGGTTCTGACTCTCACCTTTCAAACAGTGTTGTGGGTTCGAATCCTAGCATGGCATGTTTTCCTTCAGCAAGAAATTTATCTACACTGTGCTGCACTTGACCCAGGTGAGGTTAATGGGTACCCGGCAGGATTAATTCCTTGCATGCACTGAGCGCCGGTAATGGTAGCTCGAGCTAAAAAAGCTGGGGTAATAATAGCAAGCGCTTTGTATCCTCAGGCAAAAAGTGCTATATAAATCAAGCTATTATTATTATTTATTTATTTTTTCTTCTTATTTAGATAAAACTGAAACTGAATTTCACTACAATTACCAATAGTTTTTAGTTCCACAGCTCTCTTTCTAAATTTCCCGTCTTTCAGCTTACATTGTCACTGAACCCCCTATCCCACTCTCTGTCACTTATCCCCACTCCCTCTCTTTCTCCACCCTATATCCCCCTCCCCCTCATTCTATCTCTGTCTCTTTCACCTCTCTATTGATGTCCCTATGGTAGGAGCCAAGCCAGACATGGTGGCAGCGGGCTGGATTTGGGAGGAAGGGAAATCCCCCCAGGTGATGTCAGGCATTCTGCTTCTAATTACAGTTTAGACTCAATACAAGTCTCAATATATAATTTGCTGGTGCTATATAGGTATCCTGATCAAGAAGATATCACCAATGATATATGTTACCTTTATAGTCCTACGATATATTCATACTGCAGTCACATTTTCCCCTCTGGTGTCCGCATGGTGAGTAAAAAACTGCCATTGTAAGAATTTTTATATGACTCACACAGGAAGCTGGTATAAAAATTATACAAACTGTTGTTTTCAGCTGGCTGTATACTGCTATTGTAGGCAAAATGTGACTGCGCCATTAGACACAACATTTGAACCGATCTTAATATATAAGAGGGCATTGGCTTAAGAGTTCGGATTATACAGTTTTTGGCTCAGAATAATGTAAAGATAATGTTTATTCAGTTTTGGAGGTTAGATTTTATTTTAACATGCAGATTTTCAATCAGAGCAATTGTTGTTGAAGCAAATGTTTATGGAACCATATTTAGTAGATTTTATATTGCTTACTGAAAATTTGTTTTCATTTGATTGATCAAGAGCCCTTCACGTGATTAGTCATAATTTCCCAGATAAATGAAATACATCGGAGATCAAAATAGTTTGTGATGACAGAGTTGAATACTTTTAAAACTATTTTACATCCTACTGAAAACCCCCTATCACTCGGACACAGTGCACAAAGGGCTGCCCATACCGGGCTAATCTATATAGAGATCCGATGGCGCAGATGATTTATCAGGTTCCGCTAGCACAATCAGCTCTGTTAAAAGCGCAATGCTTCTGAATCACAAACTTTCTGATAATTGAAATGTCAATGTGAAATCGCATCTTGCTTGTTTATAATGAATCTGCATGCTGAAAATTAAATTTATAATGGCCATCATTTGATCATTAAATATTCTTGTTGCTCGATTTTGGTTCAGTGGGGTTTGTTCACAACCAATAAGTGAAATAATTGGCCCTCTCAGCAAACACCACACCACCCTGAGTATGCTTGGGGGCCGACATGTAGGTGCTTTGCGCAGACTATCCAGGAACCAGCTAGCTTAGATGATAAGCCAATTTTGCATAAATTAGAGTTTAGCCAATCTAGATTTTGTCAAGATCATATAGATGGATCAATAAGGACTAGAATACAAATATTTTTCATTCAGCGTTAATGTTAGTATATTCCCTCGGGGCTTCCCTCCTCCAGGGTTGGGCTCAATTACTTTCTTCAATTACAATTGCAATTACGTAATTGAAGAAAAGTTAAATTACAATTACTTTTCAATTAAATTACATTATTTTCAATCAAAATTACCATTTAGTTTTGTCAATTACAATTACAATCCAACTACATTCATAAATCAGATCAATTTACATCTTGTATTTAGCACCACCCATTTTGTGCACTTCTTTATAGCAATAGTGTCTCTTCTTTCCTCCCTATCATGAGAAAGGATACAGTTTCATGCAAGAGAGCACTATATAGCTAAGGGAAAACAGAAATAAGCAATCCAGAGTAAATCTAACAATAAATTAAGTAATAAAGTAATGTAATTGAAAGTAATGTAATGGTAATCAAAAGTAATTGACAGTAATTTAAGTCAATTACGATTATTTTCCCTTTAAAAATATCAATTACAAATCCTCTGAACAATGTTAATTATGTAATTGAGCTCAACCTGCCCTCGGACAAAATAATTCCACTTTACTATTAGTATAGTATATATTTAGTTGTGAGTGACTGACGGAGGGGGGAGGGGGTGGGAGTGGATGTATCGAGCATGGTGCAAAGAGAGTAAATTAACCAAGGGAACGTAAGGTGGAAGGGGTGTGATTTTGAAATTTGGAAGGGGCACAATTGCAGTGCTTGCCTAAGCGTAGGGTGCTTGCTTCGCATCGCATTGGCATCATATTTTTGTAGGGCCTATACAGTGCGTATAAAAAAAAACGGGACAGTTTTGAAAAGTCTATAAAAAATTTGTTTCAAAATATTATATCTATATTTTGATGTTAATAGATGCTCTGCGATCTTGTCCTTGAAATGCCATTTAGTAAGATGAAATTTGTTCATGCTTGAGCGAACACGGGACGTTTTTGTCGGGGTTTCAAAAAGAGGCTTGCGCCAAAATGGCAGAAATGAAAAAATTGATGATTAGACTTTTGGCTAACCAGCAGACTTTCTCTTTTCATTATCTTTGCCGTAATTTTCGAATAATGCTGTCAAATTTCATTTATAAATTTATGTATTTACCTGAATTATTTTGTTTTTTCATTCAAACTTCTTTTACCTTTGTATTTTCCTTCATAAGTAAGAAAAGGACTTTTTGTCAACCCAAGCAAAAAGATTTGCATTATTATTAATTGGGAGAACTTTTAATTATTCAAATCGTATTTTATTATGTGTTATGTTATGGTACCTATAACAGACATGAATCCTATTTTCAAGGGGTTATTAAATTCCTCACCAAGTTTAATTATGTGCTTGACAGGACAGATGGGAAAGGATTCATGTCTTTCAATAGCAATGGTGTATTGAGTCAATTTTGAAGGAGCAAGATTTGGCAGATCGGGTAAAATGTATCAAAAAGTTGTGAAGCGAGCAAGCAAAAATTTCCACTTTTTTATTAAAATTTAAAATTTTGTGACCTTGACATAATATTCAGAAAATGATATCATATTTCACTTTCTATGTTTTCCGTTATTTTTCTTTCCACCTTTTTTTCTTTGTCATGACTTTTTTTAATTGGGGGGGGGGGAGAGCACCCCAAGCCCCCAGCCATCAGTATGCCACTGTTCAAAGGCACTATAACCTTTGTAGCACATAATGAAAGGATTCAAAGAAAAAAAAAAACTTGCTCTCCCTAACTTCGATTTAAAAAAAAAAAATCTTGCCTAATGAAGGAATATTCAAACCTAAAAGAGAACATATTAGAAAGGAACAAAAACAGAAATATTCAAGCAAATAAGTAGATTTAGACCGCAAAATTTGAAAACAATGGCAAAGATAATGAAAAGGTTAAGAGGAAGCCTGCTCATTAGCAAGAAGTCCGACCATCATATTTATCATTTTATGCCATTTTGGTGCAAGCCTCCTTTTTAACCCCAGACAAAACCATTCCGTGTTTGCTCAAGCATGAACGAAACTAATATTTTTAAATAACATTTGAAGGATAAGACCCAAGAGCACCTATTGACACCAAAATATAAAGATCATAATTTGAAACAAAAATTTTATAGACGACTTCAAATCTGTCCCGATTTTTTTTATACGCACTGTATATGCAATAGATGCAGGATCAAGATTTAATTACACAGAAGTCACAGCAAACCATTGTCAAATTGAATTGATTTTCCAATGTAATACATGTATTTCAATATTATACACCTATCAATTGTAAGACGCACCCCTTGACCCCGGGGATGGTGCGTCACTTGTCAGATGTGAGTCGGATTTCCATGTACCATGACGCACCTGTGTGTCTCGACTGTGACGGACCTTTTCTTACGATGACTGTGCCTGGACGAAAAAATATGACGCACCAGTGCCAGATTTTGACTGACCATCGACTGTCTCCATGACGCACTCCGTCAAGTAAATCTCCGGCTCCGCGGGCCGGGCGCGGCACCAACGTGCCGCCGCTGTACTGTATACGATACGACATCCGCGTACATCTCTCGCGAAGGAACCTTGCAAAGTACTATGGAATAACAATACCCATTCAGGGGGCGAATGCACGAGAGGGTCTTTGAAAGGACCGTCTTTGGTATCGCCCATTTTATGAGGCGCATTTTAATCATGAACTACCGTATTTGCCGGCGTATAGGCAGCACTATCTTTTGATGAGAAAAAGAAGCAAAGTCGGGGTACGGCCTAAAGCGCGAACGCTGAATATGCGGTCAAAAACAGCACGTATGCGTACGTTTGGGACTACATACAGTGACGCTTCCATTGTAATGGTAGTTAAAACAGCGCAATTATAGGATGAAATAGTAAAAAGCAAGACTTAACTAAGAAAACATTTCAGTACCGGTACGTGATAACTTACTTTTCAAATTAAATTCTATTTGGGACTAAATTTGTTTCCATAGAACGTAACAGAGCTCAGAGACCGTGCAACTCACTGACTCTGTCTGGGGCCGGCATTCCCGGCAATAGCATGTGTAATAAGTACGTTTGCAATATGTTGGTAGACTTTTGTCAACACAACCTAATTGTAATGAATGTCATTACTTTTCATGAAATTATGTGGAACATTGATTTAACACGTTATCATTTTTATCTTCCTTGCAGGAGCCAGGAAGATTAACAGCACCTCGCTCTAGATTTTTGAATTTATTTTTTACATCATCATCGATCGTAATGGAAAATAAAATGAAAATATTTACCTTTTGATCTTTTCTTTTGTTTTGCATCTCCAAGTCTCATCTCGGCCAATAAATAATAATAAAATCCTACCTTGCGATGTGTGCTGTGGTCTGCTGCGGGAAATGGCGGCAGTGGTGATGATTGGCTGGTTGGTTGTGAATACAAATTATTTTGGATGAATTATGTGATGATAATGGTGACAATAATGATATAAGTACGATTGTGTCAATGAATTGCCATAAAATGATAATTAAAGTTACAACATTGAGATGAGTGATTTAGATTTTTACTTGTTAGGCATTATGGATTATTATGATGGCGACGAGGATGATGATGATAGAGCACGTTTATGTTGACAATAGTAAATGATGATGCACGATTTGCGTGCGACGATAAAGATGACAAGGTGATACACGAAGTTTGCATGAAATTTGATATTCTATTGCAGGTGGAAAAATAGCGTAAGTATTAAAAAGAATCATGCCGCCTTCAATATTTTCCCGCTGAAAGAGACCGAGGGAACATGACAAGGTATGTCAATTAAAATTGCTTTGTGCGTGAATTAATAACGGTCTTTTTCAAGACCACAAACTTCCAAGAAAGATTCAGTGTTCATCTCCGGGGGGGGGGGGGCACTTCCATTCATGAGTGGATACCATGCGCGACCATGGGGTTTCGAAAAGCACCCTAAACACGTAATTTCCATATTCTGAAAATGCACCCCTTAACAAGTATTGGCGTGTGAAACCCTACCCTTAACAAGTATTGGAAAACGATACTCTTGGCAAATATTCCCTTAAACAATTAAGTACAGGAATGTTTTATTGTTACAGGTCCTTTGGTCGTCGGCTTTACCTAATTTGGTTTAGTACGACCCCACCTCCTACACCTCAGATCAGACTCTAAACACGAAGTGTTGGGGCAAAAAGGACATCCTTTACAAAGCATTTTAATTTTGTTTTATCATCCCCGCAAATTCGACCCTAAACACGTAATTTTCCTAGCGAAATAGATACCCTTTTTTCTTATTTTTTGTGTTTTTGACACCCTTGTACGTAACGTGCCCTATCGTGAAAAAGACATCCTTTTTACATGTTTTTTTTTGGTCGCGCATGGTATCTACTCGTCAATGTAAGTGCCCCCCCCCCCGGGTTCATCTTTATTCATAGGCGGCGGGGGGGGGGCAGGTCCCCCCAAAAAATTGAGATGGTGGGACGATCCCCCCTAAATTTTTAATTGATAACTTTTTTTTATTGCTTGTCAATTTTGTTTCCTGCATCCCCCTCCCCTAAATTCTGGTGGACCCCCCTAAAATGTCTCTTGTCCCCCCCCCCTAAAATTTAGGTTGATGACCTTTTTTTTTGCTTGTCAAATTATTTTACTTACATTTGTCCATCACTAAGGTAGACACCCTCTAATTCTTTGGGCTTCCGCCGCCAATGTCTTTATTTCACTTGGTCTTTACCTCTCTCTCACTCTTTATTTTTTCAATTCAATTCAATTCTGTGAAAATGATACATGACAAAAGTCCGAAGAAGCATCATATTTACAAAGTAAAAATGTACATGTATATTATTAAAAGATTACAATATATCACAATTCTAGTGCTTGACAAATAACAAATAAAGCCAGAAAAATTAATTTGGACAATCTCAAAAAAAAGATTATTGATTGAAATTATAACATTGTAAAACTATCATCGTCAAAATCACATCAGCAAGGTTGCGAGTATTAAAAACATATATAAATAAACATTTACACTTTTAAAATATCATATTTAAAACAAGAAAAATAGGCATGTATACAAAAAAATTGTAAATAGCAAGACAAATAAAATAATATATAAGTCCTATAAAAATATAAAACAAATCAATGTTGTGAATAATTGCAATTTCAAATTAGTTTGAGCCTTGTATGACAGTCATAAAACTAAAGCGATATAAATACGATGTTACAAGATTGGTATGAAGTCTGGAATTAACCATGTGATATACTGTAGATAGTACACCACCAGTCACAATCCCAATTGACCACCCGTTTACCTGCCTAAACCAGAGAATAGCAAATTCAGTGCACTGAATCCAATGTTCTCCGGCCGAAACAGGCAAATAGGTAGTCAAAGAAATGTGACTGGTACATTATATGCTTTATAGTAAAAAAAATAAACGAACCAAAAAATATTGAAGCCTGTGGGCAGAATTACATATCGAATAGTCGTATTACATGTAGGTGGAACTCAAGTAAGTAAAAAAAGAACATTGGAATAAAAAGGTGACAAACCTAACATAAAATCAATAAGATTAAAGATAAACAATAAAGGGGAGTACAAAAAGTGCCCGGGGGGGCCACTTCCATTCACGAGTGGATACCATGCGCGACCATGGGGTCTCGAAAAGCACCCTAAACACGTAAATTCCATTTTCTGAAAATGCACCCCTTAACAAGTATTGGCGTGTGAAAACCTACCCTTAACAAGTATTGGAAACAAAACGGCACTCTTGGCAAATATTCCCTGAAATGAACCCCTAAACAAGTATATGAATGTTTATTGTTACGGGTCCTTCGGTCGTCGGCTTTACCTTATTTCGTTTAGTACGACCCCAACTTCTACACCTCGCTCAAATCGGACTCTAAACACGAAGTTTTGGGGCAAAAAGGACATCCTTTGTAAAACATTTTAATTTTGTTTTATCATCCCACATATTCGACCCTAAACACGTAATTTTCCTAGCGAAATAGATACCCTTTTTTCATTATTTATGTGTTTTTGACACCCTTATCACGTTACGTACGTAACGTGCCCTATCGTGAAAAAGACATCCTTTTTACGTGTTTTTTTTGGTCGCGCATGGTATCCACTCTCCAATGTAAGTGGCCCCCCCGGGAAAAAGTGTTACAGTTGCTAAAAAAATAAAGCTGCATATAAAATTACATTATATTACAGAGTTCAACAATTGCACAAAGTGGGGGATTAGCGACTGTTGGTATCTTTTTGTTCTAGTCCGAGGAATCTCAAGATGATGTGCATTTCTTAGGGAAAGACCAATTCTAATCCTACGGGTTTCAGGCAAGAAGTGGTGATGTCGTTTCGATTTTAGCAACGAGCGTGCAAATCCTTCAACAAGTTCACTCCGTCTGTCTTTAAGAGATGTCACATTCATACTTTGTAGAAGTTCAATGTATGTCAAGACATTTGGCCAGGCAGTGATACGCAGAGCCCTCTCCTGAACCCACTCAATGCTAGCGGATGTTGGCAGGTAATGCTAAATGCCCAAACAGGCACGGCAAACTCAATCAATGGCCTGATGTACATCTTGTAGATTATTTATCTCATGAGACATCACCGACTTCAATAAAAAAAAAAACATTGAAACACTGCCCGTGCTTTTGTATTTATTTAAAGGACAAGTCCACCCCAACAAAAACTTGATTTGAATAAAAAAAATTCAACAAGCATAACACTGAAAATTTCATCAAAATCGGATGTAAAATAAGAAAGTTATGGCATTTCAAAGATTCGCTTCATTTCACAAAAAAAGTTATATGAACGAGCCAGCTACATCCAAATGAGAGAGTCGATGATGTTATTCACTCACTATTTCTTTTGTTTTTTTAGTGTTTGAAATATGAAATATTTTGATTTTCTCGTCATTAATGTGAAATGAAGTTTCATTCCTCCCTGAACACGTGGAATTCCATTATTTTAACATTTTGTGCTTCAGGTAAGGAAGTCCTAATCGTCAAATTCGTAAAAATTGAAATATTGTATAATTCAAACAATACAAAAGAAATGGTGACTGAGTGACATCATCAACTCTCTCATTTGGATGTAAGTGGCTCGTTCATATACATGTAACTGTTTTGTTAAAAATAAGCGAAACTTTGAAATGTCACAACTTTCTTATTTTACATCCAATTTTGATGAAATCTTCAGCATTGTGCTTGTCTGATTTTTCTCTATTGATTAAAATCAACATTTTCTGAGGTGGACTTGACCTTCAACTTTATTTGTACGAAAAGAAGACGTTAATTGAAAGAAATAAAATATATTCGCCGCGATTGTTTACCGTCGCAGCGCTTGTTTATCTCCGCCACTCTTGTTTACCTCCGCAGCGCTTGTTTACCTCCGCAGCTCTTGTTTTCATCCGCAGCGCTTGATTACCTCGATCGGCCGTTTCTTCACGTCGATGGTGGATTATTTTCCTTGCGTCGCCTTGGCGAAAAAGATGAAATAGTAAGAATTACAGCATGTGTGTTTATTATTTCCCATTCCGCGGCGATTGTTGAACAATATTCCAACCAAGATTTTTCCGACTTCGCCGGGAATTCTGTCATGCATTTTTTTTTTTAAAAGATGATTCGCAAAATGGGGGTGCGGCCTTTACGCCGGCAAATATGGTATTATTAAGCAACGGTTTTTGTTCACCAACAAATGAATAAAATATGTTGGCAGGCATTAAAGAAAACAATGTCCTACGGCGCATCATAAATAAATCCGCAACACGAAAGACGTCCTTTGCAAAGAACACCCCCCCCCCATGAGAATCAGTTTTTGATCTGAGAGGAACGACGTACGAGACGCGCGCTGCAAGAAAAACTTGTTTTTCATCTTGAGCCATCGTGCGGGCTTGCGGGCTGGATATATAAAAATGGATCTAAAGAAAAGTGAAATAACTTCTTATGCAAGGTGACAGAAAATTCAAGACAAGATTTTAATCCAAGGATGAGCATGCAGGGTTTAAATATGAACGCCCGACGACGTGAGTAAAGTGCGTGGACAGACCCGTTCGTACCATGCTGAGGCTTTATGACGCACCCCGGTAAAATGACCGACTA
Organism: Lytechinus variegatus; assembly: GCF_018143015.1. Classification (NCBI taxonomy): domain Eukaryota; kingdom Metazoa; phylum Echinodermata; class Echinoidea; order Temnopleuroida; family Toxopneustidae; genus Lytechinus; species Lytechinus variegatus. Next base: position 39,767,797 of record NC_054741.1, on the reverse strand, counting down.
CGACGCACCTATTCTCCATGCTCTGACTGACCAATTGCCTCCATGACGGTACCCTGAGTCACGAATTTGTTGGTAAATGACCCACCCATGACGCACCATTCCCGGGGGTCAAGGGGTGCGTCTTACAATTGATAGGTGTATTACTTACATTAAGTATTAGAAGAGACTATCAGGAGCATATCCTCATTGAACATCTGTGCCCTATTATCCCTCTATTCCCAAATTGGCATTTGTTTCCTATTTTCCGTTAATCCTTTGCCACTTACTCCCTTAGCTCTGCTGTCAGACTTTCAATATTCATTTTCTGTTCTCTCTTCTTTTCCACCTCCACACATATTTGTTAGGTTTGATAATAGGATAAGCTTCACACAATTGTTATCACTTTTTTTCTCTCTTACCCCCTTCTTTTCCAGTTCTTGCAGGCAGCTACGCACTCAAGGGATAGGGTTTCTGAAAGAAATGTGGCATGATTCTAGCTGATCTGTATTGCATGTATGGAGTGGGTCCACGAGGCCAATTATTTTTCCAACAAAGCTGAGGGTCCATGAGACCAAGGGGCCATGAGGTGAAGGGTGCACGAGGCCGATTTTTCTCATAAGGGGGTGCTGCACCATCCCGAGTTTGCTCAATCTCGAGATTTTAGCCCGATCGGCCCTCTTCGCAATTAATCTCGAGATTCAAGAAACCCCGTCTCCACAATCGCAAGAAGAGCGATTCCTGCTCGAGCGAGGCAACAAGCCCGATATTCCGAGCATGCGCACTTTCGATCTTTGAGTTTCAACGGCCCGCGCTTTTGAATAATTTCCCGCGATATGCAATCAAGTACATGTACTCTTTTCACTAGCACTTTCGCCGAATTTGACCGTTGTTATGCAACAACCCTCTCAGCTCAGCCGCGCTATAATTATAAGCGAGTGAAGTATTCTATGATGGCAGAGAAGGAGGCAAGGACAGAGAGAGAGGGAGAGAGAAGGAGGAAAGAAATGCTATTTGCTCACATTTTGCGAAGGAATAAGACGACACTGCTGTCAGTGTTGTTATTGACTATGAGCATCGTCGATAATGAGCGCCTCCCCCATCGGTCTGGTCTCTCCCAAAATCCATTCACTGGGGGGCTGGGGGGACACCATCGTTGCTGATTGGGGAATTGATGAACGCTATTCGCGATATAAAGTTGACTTTCACATGCGTTCGGTACGATCGCGATGTGTTTATGTTTTGACCAAGGCGGAAATGGAAGGCGAATTGCATTATGGACTGACGTCATGAATAAATTACCTCGAGTCCAATCTTGAGTGCGTCTGCACCTACGAATTAGCGGGATAATTCGTAAAATTGCGTGCTATTTTGCAAATAAACCCGAGTTGACTTGGATTGCAATCTCAAGATTAATCCTACGAACTAGCACGATAATTGCGTCTGCATTACAAACAATCTCAAGATTTTTCAGATCGGGATAATTTGCTGGATCAGAAATAACGCGCTAATTTAAAAACTCGGGATGGTGCAGACGGCCCTATAGTTTTTTTTGTCTCGCCCACCAGAGGGGAAGGTAAGACTTGGGGATCCAAATGTCATCCGTTGTCCGTCCATCACAAACCTAATGACACATAACTCCTCAACCATAGGTTGCTTTTCAACCAAACTTGGATGGTAGATGGACTTGGGGGACCTACATGTTATGCTGGAGTCGGAGGTTACATGATAAGGTCAAAGTTCATTTTCAGGTCAACATTAAAGTTTAAACGCAAGACTCTCTTATGACACCTACCTAACTCCACAACCGTAAGTCACTTTTCGACCAAACTTGGATGGTGGATGGACTTGGGGAACCTGCATGTTAGGCTGCAGTCGGAGGTCACATGATAAGGTCAAAGGTCATTTTCAGGTCAACATTAAAGTTTAAACGCAAGACTCTCTTATGACACCTACCTGACTCCGCAACCATAGGTCACTTTTCAACCAAACTGGGATGGTAGATGGACTTGGTGGTCCTGCATTTTATGCTGCAGTCGGAGGTCACATGGTAAGGTCAAAGGTAATTTTTAGGTCAACCTCGCCTAACTCCTCAACCGTAAGGTGCTTTTCAACCAAACTTGGATGGTAGATGGACTTAGGGGACCTGCATGTTATGCTGCAGTCGGAGGTCACATGATAAGGTCAAAGGTCATTTTCAGGTCAACATTAAAGGCAAGCGTTATTCCATCCCAGTCATATTACAATGAAGTTTTGATACAATTCTGTTGCATGCCCTCGTGAATCACGATATTTCTGGTTATTTTTATATGTGGGCGAGACACAAAATTGCTTTTGCCTTGTTTTTTTTCTGATGTCATAAACCACAAAACTTTCTTACTTTCCTCTTAATTGTTACTTTTCTATTGAGCGGAATAAATATATCATATGTGTGATATCAAATTATAGCAAATACAAAATCAAATCCATTTATCTGAATCACAAGGCATTTAGAATGCATTCAGGGCAATTGAAGGCCATTTAAGATCATGAAAGGTCAAATCAAGTCATAAATATAAGCAATGCAATATATAATGCGGACCATCTCATGTTTGAAATACAAACAACTTTCTAAGTTATGCCAATTCAACAAATACCCCCAACACCAAAGTTTGTTGACCTTAAATGAGTTTGATTTTCCGGTTAGGGTTTGATTTTAGTCATGTGACCTGAAACAAGCACAAGATATTCAGGTATACATTGTTACTCATGTCCCAAATTTCATGAACTAGATCTATAAACTTTTAAAGTTATGATGACAATCCACAAATACCCCCAACATTATCAGAGTTTGTTGACCCTAAATGACCTTTGACCTTGGTCATGTGACCTGACACTCGCACAGGATGTTCAGGGATATTTAATTGCTCTTATGTCTAAGTTTCATGAACTAGATCCATAAAATTTCAAAGTAATGATGACAATTCCACAAATACCCCCAACATGGTAAAAGTTTGTTGACCCTAAGTGACCTTTGACCTTGATCATGTGACCTGAAAGTCGGCCAGGATCTTTGTGATACACTATCACCCTAATGTGCAAGTTTCATGAACTAGGTCCATATACCTTCAAAAATGTGACAAAATTTCAAAAACTTAACCTTGGTTAAGATTTTGATATTGATTCCCCCAACATGGTCTAATACCCCTTTCATAACCCTATTATGTGGCTAATAGCAGCATAATTTGGTCGTAAAATCAGAGGAGGACCAGAGTTATCCTCATTATGTTGATGCTGCTATTATCCTCATAATAGCAGCATCGGGACCAGATTTTGACTTAATGAACGCATTTCCAAATAATGCGGATAATTGCCATGGTGGGGTCACAAGGTCACCCTTTTCCAACACAACCGCATCGGAGGGGGCACGTGCAGTCGTCATGACAATTACCCGCCTTTTTCAGGACGGGCGCTCGTTAAAATAGTGCGGATTATTTTCGGAGTTTGTGAACACAATTTTTATTGAATTATCCGCATTACTCTTAGGTGGATAATTGGAGGATGGGTTTATGAAAGGGGTATGAGTTCATTACCACAAATGACCTTTGACCTTGGCCATGTGACCTGAAACTCAAACAGGATGTTCAGTAATACTTGATTACCCTTTTGTCCAAGTTTCATGAACTAGGTCCATATACTCTCTAAGTTATGATGACATTTCAAAAACTGAACACTGGTTAAGATTTCAATGTTGAAAGTGTAAAGTATTAGCCTACTGATTATTTTGCTCAAGTTTCACATCACTTGATCAAGGTCAAAGTTCATTTAGGGCCAATAAACTTAGTATTCTATTCTGTTATTATATGAGTGGTTATTTTATGAATGATTATCAATTCGATTTATTTTCAAAATCAGCACTGCAGATATATTGAATTGCGTAATGCAGGCAAAACTGCCAGAGACGTTCAACTTGTGTGAGCATGTCTCATCATTTCTCACATCATCCCATCTTTAAAGTAGCCCTGCTCCTAGCGAGCCATACCACCAGCCAGACATTGTGTCGTCATAGTTCTGCAACCAGGATTACCAGCCCATATGAGGGAGATGCCTCGGGGGATTCCAAACCAACCCCAGCTGAATATGGGCAACAAGAAATATTGTCAGAAATACAAGGATTGAAATTATCACCATCTGGTTGATATTAACATGTAGCTGGGGAAATACAATTTCAAGAAAATTATTCATTTCTAAGTCTTGTCAGATATTGAGTTATACCAAGGATGGAGGCCGCCTATTCCTTTAGTTGCAATGATAGCCTAGTCTGGATATAATCTATTCCTTGTGGTCACATTTTTACTGGAGTGGATACTTTTGTTCTTTACTTTTCAATCTACCGGTATTCACTTTTTTTCTCATGCCAAATTATGACACCGACATAATTTGGCATGAGAAAAAAAGTCAAATTTAAATTTGGAGGTTTTGTTTGTATAATAATCAGACAATGTCTGATCAAAGGTTTTAAATGGCAGGGCTTTGTGTATTATACCCCTTTCATAAACCTATCCTCCAATTAGCCGCCTAAGAGTAATGCGGTTAATTCAATAAAAATTGCGTTCATAAAATCCGAAAATAATCCGCACTATTTTTACGAGCGCCCGTCCTGAAAAAGGAGGATAATCGTCATGGCAACCGCACACACCCCCTCTGATGCGGTTGCGTTGGAAAAGGGTGACCTTGTGACCGCTCCATGGCAGTTATCCGCATTACTTTCGAAATGCGTTCATAAAGTCAAAATCTGGTCCCGATGCTGCTATTATGCGGATAATTGCAGCATCAAAATAATGCGGATAACTCTGGTCCTCCTCCAATTTTACGACCAAATTATGCTGCTATTAGCCGCATAATTGGGTTTATGAAAGGGGTATTAGATTTATACTGTGTATATAAAATTTGCCATGTGTGTGTGTGTGAAATATTATCTCTCTATGCTTATATCTTCTATCTTTTTCACAATATTTGATCATCAAACACAACAGAAATTCTTTCCCAAACCAAAAATAGAGCAGAATGATGTAAATTTATTTGACAGAAATGAACATCTGGAAAGAGTTGATGGTGAAAGTACATGCCCACCTTCAACATCATCACAAGTATCCTCTCTTCTTTGCATTCTCTTTGAATTCCAGCAGGGCAGGGCCCTATAACCCAAAGGTTAGTGATTAAACCACTAATATCAAAATGTGCATACGATGATCTTGATAGGCTGTTCCATTTAGTGATGAATCGCTAACCTTCGTGTTACTAAGCCCAAACAGATCTTCCTTAGAACCTCAATGTCCTGGTATGCCCTCCATACCAGGACAATGCTCCCATTACTATCATATTCATAATACCCTAGATATAGAAATGAACCATTAAAAATGCATCTATTTCAGACAATATTGATGTCGATAGTAGCGCTTACCTTCGGTCAGAAGTTGATTTTCATTTGGGCGTAAAATTCCACAGGATTGATGAAATTTAACAGGATTTTTTTTGATGGTCAGACGACAATCGCACATTATAGAAAGCTGAAAATCATGTATGGAAAAACCGGATATGAATTGCGCATTGCATTCTAGGTAATGAAGTGACTTTCCTTTTGGCAATCAGGGCTAAAACATGACCGTCTTTGGTCGAAAGAGGGCCAGTGATCGATCGGTGACGATCAATGGCCGAAAGGAGCTTGTGTAAACAATCGCCCAGGGCGGTCGTCGTAAAAAACGCGTAAAGAGAAAGTTAAGGGTTAGACAGCGATTTTGACAGCTGGAAACAGGTGGTGGTCATAAAATGCTCTCGTTGAATGTCCATTCGTAATAGGTCCATGGTTTGTGTGTGCATTCGGTCGTCTCTGTAGTTTATTCAATGTCTTTGTATCTGTTAGTATACAAATAGCGAAGCGAATAGGCATGAGTGCGATGGTGCGAGATTTCGCATGAGGTGAAAGAAAGATGCTCTATTCAACTCGGCTAACGCCTCGTTGAATAGAGCGTTTCTTTCACCGAATGCGAAATCTCGCACCATTGCACGAATAAGATTATTCGCTATTTGTGTTGTACAACGCCTTGGTATCTAGCGAAAATATGAAAAAACAAGAGTTTTTCCCTCCAGTAATCAATGAAAAGGGAGCAAAAATATTGAAAGCGAAAAGCAAAATCTCACAAGCTGGGCCCACTACAAGCGCACATGATGGTGGACAGCACAGCATTGCGCATTTAGCCAGCGGGCTGTACGCGCATTGTCACCTTATTAAATGAAATCGCATTGTGACGTCACCTCGTAAAACCGTGCAGTGGTACGTCTTGTGTGCAACGGTACGAATGTGTGACATTCAGCCTCCCATTTGATCGCGTACAACAAGCTAAGTAGGCGTTGTACAATAGGTTTCATTCTATTTGGTTTGGTGGTGTAATGAGCCAAACATACATGTAAAGAGGGAGCACAACATAACATGTTGGAAAATTTTGGCCTTTTAAAATGAAAATTACATTTTATGATGCAATACCTGTTTCACCCTCATCTTTTTGTTGTTCCTTCTTTTATTTATTTATTTTTTTTCTTGGCCATGGATTTTTTTTTTTTTTTTTTTTTTTGGGGGGGGGAGGCACCAAAAGATCTCCAATGTATACTTTAGCAATTTGGATTTCTTAAGTTTTAACATGTTGGCGCCTTCAGCGTCGTCAACTTTTGCTTCTAAAAATGCTATGCATACATATCAGTCATTTTGACCATTTTGTTCAGATTTCTTTCTTATATATCAGTACCATGTTTTACTGCCATTATCTAACACTCCAGTGAGAGAGAGAAAGCTGATTTTTTTCTAATTCTTTTTGCATCCAAAGTAAAGATTTAAAGGTAAATGCTAGTTTTGGTAACGATATCAAAATGAGTTCGTACAGAATCCAATGAAATGACCTACAAAGTGTCTGTTTGTATAACTAAAACGCATGTGCCAAAGGATTCTGGAAGAAATTGTGTAATTGCTGAGAAATCAGCAAATAAGCACAGGATTCGGGTAGAGCGTCGGGCCCGACGCCCTAAGCAATAATTATACATTGTCCCACGTGCGCTTATCTGTGTTGGGGATCTTCGGTGTGAACATTTTTCAGCGTAGATTTCAAGATTTCACAAAGTTCAGTTAATGTAACTGTACCAGATCTAGATCCTTGATGATATACTGACAATTAAGCCTTGTTTTACAGACTTTCTCATGAAATCAGTGTTTACTGCAACTACTGGAATTTCTCTTTAACATTGCCCAGGTAAATTATCATGGAATAGACCTAACAAACATTTATACACAGATAAGGGTGTGTTCAAAGTCGGTTTCCAAATTTAAACGGCAACCTGAATCATGATTGAAAATGTGATTAAAAAATGTGGCTATAATGAGAAACAAAGGGTATGTTCAATATCCTCCGTTCCCGGTCCTAAAAGGAAACGTCTTTCAAATCATGATCATGTTTGTTTTCTGAGTTTTGTCATTTGAGTTTGCAATCATGATTTATTTTGCCGTTTAAAATTTCAAAATCGAGATTGAACACACCCTTAGTATAAGTACTAATCTTGAAAACGGGCATACTGAAACTTTCTAACTTGCACACTCATCACAAGGTACTGTCTGTTTGCATGATTTTCATTGTTGTTGTTGTTGGTGGTGGGGAGGACAAAAACGTACATGACCATGCATATGCCATTATTGCCCCTGCCCCCACTCTGTATGTCTATGTTCTGCAACAGAAATTACCGTTAGTAGCCTTTTTAATAGTATAGATAAAAACTTTAAATTTGTTTTCATTTTCACAGAATTGTTTGGATGTTTGGAATTTGCAATTCATTCAATTTAATTTCACCATGTGAAATGGGATGAGGTGGATGATATGAAGTGTCTAGACACATTTTTGGTTGTAGTGTAATTTTATAGGGAGACTGATGATGTATGTTCTTAGTGATGACCCCATAGTATATGGGTGGCAAACTATCACCTGTTTCATCATTTCCATAACTTTTTTTTATGTACATAGTAGTCTGCAGTTTTATACTTGGTGTTCTGGAGGCCCATTAGCAATCAAACTTTATGTTGTTTGTTTCGATAAATGCCCCTGAAGTATATCTCAATTCATCAGGGCTATAGTATAAATCAAAGATAGATTTGAAAATACAGTAGGCCTATTTTGCAAGAAAAAAGAAAAAATGAAAACAAAAGTATGCACATAACACCAACATGGAATTTTGATTTTATACAAACAACCTCCAAGATATACAAAGTATGAATCGTTATTATTTCTCTCTGTTATGTTTTCAGTGAGGTCCAATGCGTCATTGGATTATCCTGTCATATTTTTCTTGTGCATCTTGTACACTTTTCTATTTTGTAATTAATTGATTTAGGACCCACACTTCTTATATAATTGTAACACATATGGGTATAATGTCTCATTAGGTGGTTTCAAACCGCCTCGATCACAAGAATCCCTGTTAAATTATGAGAACTTTTTAAGGCTAAAAAATACCCGTTAATTATTCCTGCATTCACACCGCCCCGAAACACTTCCTTCGGGATAAGTTCCCGAAGTTATGAGCATGCACAGTGTGGTCTGATAAGCAGGCAAGGCGGGAGATTCAAAATCACTAGCCCAGCAGCCACCCACGCCGCCGCGCCCAACGACACGCTGGGATAAAAGTTCCCGTAATTTGCTTTCACATCGCCAAAATACCTGCGACCTTGGAAAAATCCCCACGAAAGTTCTCGTAATTTCGCCAAGTACCTACTATTTAGCGGGTATTTTCTTTCGGGGAAATTACGCGTAGTTTGCTTTCACATTACCAAAATACCTGGTATTTTCTGATCGGGGTAAATTTCCCGATCAGAGAATACCTGGAACTGGCGAACTTCGAGGCGGTCTGAAACCACCTTTACTGTCGGCATACACTTTCAATTTAACAAGTCAAGAAAGTAAAGACAAAATAGTGGAGTGTTTCTCTGAGGGTGGTATATCCACCTGTTATCCAAGGTCATATCATCTAGAGGCTAAAGGAGGAAATTTCAGTTACCATGACAACAGTAATGGAGGTTGCTGAATACCCCAACCCTAAACAAGTTTTATATGTATTATAAAGTTAGTCATATTCTTTACTTGAATTTTTTCTATATTCATTAATTTCAAATTTTCTTGAGAGTGATTTTCTGGTGGTTGGACTTGCATGGAATCTCGTTCATAAAGTCTGCTGGTCCTTTTTTCTACTTGCATTTATGACATTTTTTTTGTCACAGATAAATCATGAAATATTATATATGCCTCAATATAGTCATACATATATATGTATGTATATATATATAATAAAGGTATGAAATCAAAGTAGAATATTCATATTTATTTGGTAAATTGCAACAGAATAAATGTCAAAAATCTAATTGAAGATTGCTGCTTATGCTTCTTAGGCCGTTTTTATGCTTCCACTTTTCAGGCCAGAATCAGCATTTCCAAACGTGGTTAGTCCAAAACACGGTTGCGTCCATGCTTACTTTCATTAAAACGCTGTTTCAAAACGCCGATCGTAAACTCACAAAAAGGTGCGTTTGTAAACGTCATTTGACCAGAATCAGGCTTTCTGGGGAAGCATAAACAGAACCACGATCGTAAACGTGTTTAAATGACGTCATTTGGTACATGCTTCCGGTGAGATGAAAATCCGTGGGCAATACAGTCGTATTGCTCCATGCTTATCTCCACATAATAACAATCGGAAAAAAAAACTTTCGAAAAAAGGCGCGCCCAATTTGACCTCGCTTTACGATGCGAAGCCAGCTGGAGATCATGATTTGCTCTGAAAATTTAAGCATAAACAGCACTCCCAGAACCATGTTTACGATCGGCGTTTTGAATCGACATTTGAAATCGCTGATTCTGTCCTCGCAATGGAAGCATAAGCACACCCAAAGTTACTATATTTGTTTCTGGTGCATGTGAGTGTCATCTACAGTGATATAAGGATAATCAAATGATGTGTCAGGCCTAGATAAATGGATTAGTGAATAAATAATAAATAAATACATGTAGAAAAGGATAAATGAATTAAAAGAAACTATGAATGAATAATTTTATAGATCAATTCATGATATAAATGGTCAAATGAATAGATGAATAAATGAATAAGTGGGTTATATCTTATGTCCACTTTTTCATCATGGAATCTTATGAGTTATGAGATCTGTAAATGAGGCCCATATTTCATAAAACAATTATAATTTATCAATTGATTAATTACTTAAGATTAATATTTGAAAAAAAAGTATTCCTATATTTTTTATATTTTCCTATTCTTGCCATTTTGGGACTTCACTAAATTTTCGACAACTTTTTTGGAGCAGGATAAGAATTATTCTTATTTGATGAGTGAGTTGACACCTGACAATCCATACAGGTGTGATATAAGTTAAACCAGGTTTAACTGAACATGACTATTCAGAATACCACCCTATGGCCCATATTCTGAAGTCAGGTTTAACTTAGACCATGGTCTAAAGTGTCAAAATTTCATTACATTGTATATTTCTTATGTTTATTGTGCTTTTTCCTGATTCCTTAATGTTGAAGGCAATAATCTTATTCATACTTCCTAGAAAATTTAGAATGATTTAAGAGTCAAATGAGCTGAAATATGATTTCTCTCCTGTTAGTAATTTTTCAATTGGCTATCCATACTTAAACCACAACTTTAAACCTGAGTTTAAGTTAAACCCCACTTCAGAATACGGGTCTTCATGTCTATACAAGTGGTCATTATTAATATTATAATTATGTATATTAAGATTAGTACTGACCAACTTTAATTTGGTTTACCTTATTTATGTTGATATAGTATTGAAGTGTGTACAAAGGTTACCTCTCCACCTTTAGAGTGATTTCATGTGGGTCATGATAGCCCAAATGCATCTGGACAATATTTCAGCAGATATACAGAAGGCAATGTTATTGTTTATTTCCAAACTCATGCCAGATTGCTGTTATGATGACAGTTTGTCAAATGCCTTCCTTCTCAAGACTTGACCACCCTGATGCTACAAGGTGGATGATGCAGACAGCAGGGTAGATATCAGCTGAACAATCTATCAAGTGTTTACACCATGGTTTCAGTGTTTAGGGTCAAATGATGGCCTCGCTTAGGTCTTTTGAGAAAACACAGGTGGTAGCAAGATGATAGATAGTTTGTCTTGCACTTGTTCCCTCACAAATTTGATAGTAATGGGAGTTTGTAGGAAGGGAGTTGAAGCAAGGGTGATCAGGATGAGAAATGAGGTGGAGATGGAGTTTGACTTTTGAAAAAAAGGAGTAATGGGTAAATCATTTCCCTGTTTCTGTAAAAAAGCCCACAACAGAATATCCCTTTGTAATGTCAGTTTTGAAAATGCAGTGGTATTATTATGGACTTCAGGTTATCAAGTTTATAGTCCCTCTCCAAGATTTTAGTCTCTAGAATCATTCTAGCTTGCTTTTACCCCATTAAGATCTTTCTCTGGTGTTACACTCTCTTGTGTTACATCTTTCTCTCTCTGGTGTCTTGAGCGAACATGGCATGAAATTCCCTATGAAAACATGTGGAGTGAATGGGAGGACCGTTTAGATTAGTAGGAGTGTCTGCGGTAATCAGGAGCATGCATTGTGATGGTATGGTAATGGAATGGCAAACAAACAAAAATACTTTTTTAGTAAAAAATACAAAACTTTGAACCTGGAAAAATCTGTAGATATTGTTTTATTTCAAAATCACATTGAGTTATAACCCTCTTAGAAGAAATGACCCAATTAAGTGTGAAAATAGGGCATACATACTTTACTTAGTTAACTTTTCAGTATGGTTGAAGTTGGTTATTCAATTTGTGTGTGGAATTTAGAGCGGAGCAAATGTCATGGAACTGTCGGTAGAAGAGTGAAATAATAATCACAGTCACTATTATGCTTTTAGAATTGCCACTATTCTAGTGCTTAATAAGTTCAGATAATAGTGAATTCAAGGCAAAGGGAATAAATCAAATAGATATACATTTCATCAATATCTGATAGTGCTATATTGAATAAGTTAAATTATACTAACATTGAGTGCTGTCCTTAACTCTATTTTCTGAATATTTTATACCTGAAGGTTTGATCAGTAAATAACCCAATAACACAAACATATTACATCTGCAGTGTGTGGAAATGACTGATATAAAATATGTTATAGGCCTAATGATTAAACTGTGTTTCATTGAGCCCTCCACTTCCTTTGTGTTTTCATGTTTTTTTTAAATAGGCCTAAATTCACGTAGTCAGCAGATATTTCTGATCTACTTGGAAAACAAAAGGAGTTTAGATATCATTTTCGTCTCGACTGCAAAGCAGAGCGAGCCTTTATACCGACGGGGTGGCATCAACATTGAAATGTTAACGGAAGGTTAAGTTTTTGAAATATAACTAAATGAAGTATATGGACCTAGTTCATGAAACCTGGACATATTGCTAATCAAGTATTACTGAAAATTTGACCAGAGTTCAAGTCACATGACCAAGATCAAAGGTCATTTAGGGTCAATGAAGTTTAGCCATGTTGGGGGCATTTGTTAATTTGTGATTATAACTTCGAAAGTTCATAAATTTTGTTCATGAAACATGGACATAACAGTAATCAACTATCATTGAACATCCTGTATAAGTTTCAGGTCACATAACCAAGGTCAAAGACCATTTAAGGTCAATAAACTTTGGCCAAATTGGGGGTATTTTTTTAATTGCCACCATAACTTAATGAAAGTTTTTGGATACAGTTGATGAAATGTGAACATAAAGGAAATCAAGTATCACTGATCATATTGCCCAAGTCTTAGGTCACATGATGTAGAACAAATGTCATTTAGTGTCAATGAACATAGTATTTTATTATTATGTGATTGGTGTTTTTTGTGAATCATTATTTTATTGTCGTTTTCAATGTCAGCAATGCTGCTATATTGAATCGCGTAATGCAGACGAGACTGTCGGAGGCGCTCCACTTGGACAATGCCATTGGATTTTACAGCTCGAACAAACTGCCAAATAGAATCATAATGAATTTCTGTTAGTTTTTAACATAGAATGTAAATTAATTGGCCTGTATTCTGAAGTCTGGGATAACTTAGGGCATAGTCTAAATCGACGCTAAAATTATACGAAGCCAAAAATGTCAAAAATTGTTTACATTCAATATTTCTAATGTTTACTTGTTGTATGGGCCAAATGATCAAAAGCCCTCTAGTTTTTAACTAATGTTTCAGTTGACCCTGAGGAATTTTCGATATATTGAAAAAAAGGGGAAAAAATACATTGATTAGGAAATGGCTTGATCCTGCATTGCAGTTAGCAAAATATGTAATTTAGAACTCTGGTTTCATCATGCTGCGTAACAATTGTACGAGCCGCGCATTTAGCCAAACGCACTGCAATAGCAGAGCGGCGAAATGCAAATGCGATTTCTGAACTTCGAGTCGAGGATTGAACAGTTTTATTTATTTATTGATTGATTTGTCGTTTTATTTTAACAGGGTAGCCCTTTCAGTTACAAGAACTGCTCGACCAAGGGGCCCTGTATCAGCAGAAATTAAAAACATGACAAAACAATTTCACATAAAAATCGTCAACAAAATGAACATATATGAGAAAGAAAAATGTAATACATAAAAGTAAAAAGAAAATATCAATATCACTATAAACTTATAATAACAGAAAGTAACAGAAACAGTTTTATTCCAAAGGACCTGGATATTACCCCAGCTTCAGCTTGGCAGCCGTAATTACGTACAGCTACCAGGTATAATTGCTACCAGGTATGCCATGGCCGGGATTTGAACCCACAACCCTCTGTTTCAAAGTGTGAATACTAATCCAATGGGCCACAATGCTCCACGAAATGAAATATTGAAATAGCAACATTTCTAATCTATAATTATTTGTTACTTTATATCATCTCTATACTATTCAGTTGTCAATTAGTCATACATTTACCACATTACCTTAATAGGATGTGCCAAGTTTGTAGCTTATAACTTACGTGATTATGAACTCAAATTTTAAAATTTGCCTGTTTACTACCAGAAAACTCGAATTTCGTGGAGAATACCTGGTTCTCAAACTAGTTTTTCGAAATCAACGTCTGCAAGGGCTTATTCTCAATATTATCACTTACTAAAGTTCATGAAAATCTCATAGGAACATCACTTTATCATATAACACATAATTTTGATTGTGAAAGATGTGACTGCTTTGAGAAATTGCCCCAATGATGCTTATACTGCAAACATGTGCCAAGTAGATAAAAAAACTCTTCCCTTTGTTGATTGTTTTCATCTTTAAGTAAAATCTGAAACTTGCGAACAGAAAAGAGAATTGATAGATGATAATGCATTTGGCAAAAGAGTGCTTATGCAAGCTCTTAGTCCCATAGATGTATTTTCCTGACTAAGAAAAGGTGCAGGGTGTTATGTTTTTGTAGACATATGGGTTTTTGTTGTTGTATCATGAAAATGTGATAACCAGATACAAGGAATCAGTTACAGGCAAACATGTTCTGTTTGCTTTACCAGATGTAGTTGCCCACTCATGGATGCTGTATTCTTACTCCAGATGAAATGCCAGGTAGACACTTATAGACATGAATATATTTGAAAATTAGATATGTAGGGGTTGGGGGAGAGATCTTTGTCATCTTCTTCTAACAAAATATAGAAATAAGATATGTGATAGAGCAGTATTTACTTCATGATTTGATCATCACATTGAACTTTCAAAACTACTTTGCCTTTTTTTTTACAGCCCTTTTCAATCGCCACTGGTCACTTTTTTCTGTTTCTTAAATTTATATATCAATAGGAAACAGAATGCAATGACAAATAAGTTCAGTAGCTTGTAACTTGTTTTTTTGTACTAGGTTTGTATGAAGAGGATCCTGGCTTTAACTGGGTGTTGTGGCGTGTGCCTGTATGCCAAGCTACATGGGGAAACGACAAATTGATACTGAGATTCATGATACCAGCCATGGTCACATCTTTCAGATGTTGAAATTCAACTTCGATCCCATTTCAATCCCACACACTCAAACATGGGATTTGAAACGCTAACCTACAGCTTCCAACCACAAGACCTGCTGGATTATTTCAGCTGTTGTATGTTTATATATCTAATGCTCATGTTGTCTTCTTCCCCATCTGTCTCTCACATGCCCTATCCATTCTCATCAACAGCACCATTTTGATTGTAAACATGTGCTCCTTCAACTAGATGGGTTTGAAAATAAACATGGCTGCCAGTTGGGTTGCTCTGTAGACCATTAGTATCGACCTTGAGACTGACTCCAGACTCTTTGTTTGTATGTGTAATGTTAATTCCCCCCTCATGTTTCGGAAGAGTCCTGGTGTCTGTATATGAACATGTTTGTCACTATCACATGTGGAATGTATTATTTCATGTTATTTAGGCCAACATGTCTGCCTCTCAATGTCTTTATTCATTCTTGTAAAATTAGAATTTTACTCTGTAATTGTGTTCACTCTACATTTATCTGCACTTTACACTGTAAACATTCCTGCTCTGCATTTTTTTTGCCATATCAAAAGTTCTTACTCTTTTTTTTTCAATGTGTTCTTGAAACAAATCATTATATATAGGTGTTATTACTCTGAATCCCAATAACTTCAAACCACTTATGGTGGCCATATCTGGGGAGGGGGAAGGGCTTCCAAAGAAGATTAGAGATAAATGCCAGTTGTGGTAATGATCTCAAAATTACTTTTAACAGAATCTAGTATAATGACCACCCATGTGTCTGTATGAATAAAAAATATGTGCCAAAGGATTCTGGAAGAAATTGTGTAATTTTCTATGCTGAGAAATAAGCAAAATAAGCGCGGATTGGGGCATTCCGTTGGGTCTTTATTCCAGCAGTAATAATACACTGTCCCATGTGTGCCTATCTGTGTTGGCGATCTTCAGTGTGATCGTTTTTTCAGCTTAGATTTTATGATTTCACAAAGTTCAGTTTATGTAACTGTACCAGATCTAGATCCACGATGATATAGTAATACTTAACCTTGGTTTTACAGACTTTCTCACAAAATCAGTGTTTTACTGCAACTACTTTCATTTACCTTTAAAAGCACCTTTTTAAAGCCCCCCCCCAGTTAGTCCAGATCGAATTGATTTATACCTCAGTCACATTATTCAAGTTTGATTAGGTTTAAGATGTATTTGTGATTTGTTTTTTGGCTATTTTAGCCAGGTTGCCGGCCAGACACCTGTGGTCATCAAACGATGGCCGGGGCTCTCAGGTAGCTTCGGAGGGGTGATTGGACAAAGATAACTGGAAGTTAAAATTTGTCAATGTCTCCACAGATCTTTCTAATCACCCACCCATCCTTGACACATCTTTTAAGTATCGACTGGTGTACCTAGCATCGGAGATCAAGTCCTTTAGAGCAAACATCAGTCAGACAACGGTCCATTTTAGGGTGTGTTTATGCTTCCATTGCGAGGACAGAATCAGCGTTTTCAAACGTCAATTCAAAACGCCGATTGTAAACGTGGTTCTGGGAGTGCTGTTTATGCTTAACTTTTCAGAGGCGAAATCATGATCTCCAGCTGGCGCCTTTTTTCGAAAGTTTTTTTCCCCGAGTGTTGTTATTACATGGAGATAACATGGAGCAGTGCAACTCTATTTGCCCGCGGGTTTTCATCTCACCGGAAGCATGCACCAAATGATGTCATTTAAACACGTTTACGATCGTGGTTCTGCTTATACTTCCCCAGAAAGCCTGATTCTGGTCAAACAACGTTAACAAACGCACCTTTTTGTGAGTTTACGATCGGCGTTTTGAAACAGCGTTAAAATGAAAAATAATCATGGATGCAACCGTGTTTTGGACTAATCACGTTTGAAATCTCTGACCAGACATTAGTCACTAAACGACTGATGTCTGATTGGTATGTGTTGATGTAGGATCAAATGATGGCCATTGTGATTGACATCGGCCGGACATCAGTCGGTGACCACAGTTGCATCGGGGCCCTTTATAAACTGCATCATTTTGCATGGACGACTTCCAGCGTGAGGGATGGTAAACTGGTTGACAATCACCTTGCAACGTATGATATCCGTAGAACGCTCTACCAATAATCGTACGATGTCCGGTTCATCGTCTGGCTATCGCACAAGCACCGTAGGATTAATTGGGGATTATTATCTGATGTCTGGTCAGTGTCCAGATGTTGATCATTGCCTCCCGGGCTGAAAACGGTTCCGGTTGTATGGACAGCCTTTTAACGATGGCATTTGTTTCTGCGATGTTTTATGGATCATTTGGCCGGTGAAGACAGTTGTTTGATAAAAAATCACTCACCCCACTTGCTAACCCTGATGAAAATATGTGTAAGGGGGATTTGAAAATGTGTGTACTGTGTGTCCATCAATATAGTTGATTGGTGCTTCATTGTTGAAAATGGTTACAACTTTTAAAATCTTTTTAAATGCCCTAATCTCTTCCTTATGTTTCAATGATTCAAAAAAATATATAATTTATTTTTTTCTTTTCTCTCATGATTCTTTTATAATAACATTAAATACATTTTCTATTTTAACTCTGGTTCTGTTGAATTTGGGAGTTTTTTTTTTCATCGAGGAGTTTCCTTTAGTCTAACTTGAATGAACATATGATTTTCTCTGCTATATGAACTTTTTTGTATGATGTGCCCTAACATTTTTTTTGGTTGATGTGGTTCACATAACATTTCTTCTCTTTCTTTCCATTGAATCTACATGTATCGCATCATTGATTATCACACATGGTTTCCACTTGTGATAATACACTGCATTACCGGATCCGTGTGAACATAATGTCTCCTAACTTCCCATCTGTAGAGATAAAATGTTACCAGCTGGGCTCATGTTAGCATCCAAATGTTACCAGGTTATGAGCTTTTAAAAAGTTTGTTAAACTTGTCGAGACAACAATAAAATCATACTACCTTAAAAGAAATAGTTTTGTTCAAAAAGATATTATTAATTATAATTTCTACGAATCAAGATATACTAATTAAAACAAAGTTAGGCTTCATTTGGAGCCTGCTAGGTGCATAACACTACCACAGTTTTGAAAAATGTGAGTTGAGGCTTGCTTCATGGATGTGGTTTAAACCCTATCCTGGTTTTGAAAAGGCCATTGTACATGATATTTTACCAATCCACACATACCAAGGACTTAAAAAAAGGGACCTTCTGCCTTCTTTTTAGGCGCTCGTCATTTAAATAGGAGGAAGGTAATGATAACGTTTTTATATTATGCAGGGCCTGCTGGTAGAGCAGTTTCCCCAACTGACGTAGCTATCCGGGCCCTGGGTAAGTAATATATTATTATTCTTTTCCTTTCAATAGAAGTTTAGCATACATGTGTTAATGGAAGCATTATTTGTTAAATAACATATACTTATGAGCATGTTGATTATTTAGAGCAGTGATTTTTGTGCAACTATATACTGGCTAGTTGTATAAATTTTTGAAGTATGAATGCCAGGTAGAAACATAGAATAAAATTATAGAAAAGTAACATTTAGGGGGAGCAGAAGGTTTCAGATCTTGTACTTAAATCTTTTAGAATTACTTCCAGGCAATGCGCACCTGTTATTTTTTTTTCATATTCTCATATGAAAACAAGCAATTGGAAAGGTACTGAATATGATTTTTCACTCACATGAATAGGGATCTGATTTTTTTAAGGTAATAAATTTTTATACAATTCATGTAACATGTAGAGTAGGAGCTTTACTGTATGGACAACAAAATGATTGTAAACTGTTTCATTGAAATTTTCCTGAGATTTAGCAACCAGTAATATTTGTAGATTTGATTCATTGTAATTCATATATTAAAATGAGTTCATGATAATACCTTCCAATTTTGTCTCTAACATGGGAAGAACCCTGCAATTGGTCAAATTCTATACCAAGTACCTATGCTAGCCATATGCCCTCCATCAAGAACATTTTGAGATCATACTCCTAATTATCTAATCAATCACTGCAGGCCTTATCCACTCACAATCTTTGAAGCATGGGTCTAGACCATGTTATGATAAATTAAGGGTGCGTTTATGTGCCACTTTTTTACCCTAGAATCATGATCTGAATCATGATCCAAAGCACGATTGTGTTGAGTCAAAAGTGAAAATAAACGTCTTTCAAATCACAAACATGAAACACGGAAAAGGGGGCGTTCGGAAAGACGTTTCTGTAGAATCACGAACGAAAAAGGTTGTATAAATGTAATTGTGATTTGAATCATGATGTCACTGTGTTGGGGTACTTCCCGCATGACTCTTGCCAACTGGAGCATGAGATGTGCACTATGCTCAGTGTATCTACATATATGTGCTATGCATGCATTTCTTGTAACATGCATTTATTTAAGTTCTGTGCTGGTCACACTGGCTGCTACTTTCCATTTTTTGGGGGTCATGGCTTCAACTTCAAGTTCTAGCAAAAGAAGTAACTGGACAGATGATGCTCAAGCTCACTCAATTGTTGAGTTAACAGTACCAATAAGGCTATGCTGAAATTTACCTCCAAACACCATTTTCGATAAACTGACAAGATGGATAGAAGTAAACAAAATGAGGTATAATAGACTGAATTCTGGAAGCAAAAGGCTGATTTTTCAAGAGCCGAAATACGTGGAAAAAGTTGACCTATACTTCCTGGGTCAAACTGCGGCAGATCCAAGGAGAAACAGCGTTGGAATAGAAGTCGTCTAAACCCTGATTCTGTGGTATTGTGATTCATGTTTGTGTTATGAATCATGATTCAAATCATGATTCTGACTTGAGGTCGCATAAACACAGCCTAAGATATGGTATCAAGAATTTTCAATTACCTCCAGGTCTTTAGAATTCACTGACATGGCAAAGAAGATATTCCCTCGACAGCAGAAGGTTGGAGATTCCTGTCATTCAACAAAGCCTTTATGCCCTTTTAACTTTCAAAAGATGATATGTTAAGCCAGTGATAATGATTTGGGCATGGGTAACATGACAAACCGCAGCAATCTTCTCCGATGAATAGTTTATTCTCCATGTCAAGATTATTATGTCAGGCTTGAGCAAGAAGGTGAAGCTGTGACTGATTCCATGATTTCAAACAATTTGCAGAAAGATGTTTGATTTCAAAGAAAAAAATCTTTATAAGGATAGTATAGTTCTAAGAGATACAATTTGTAAGACATGAAAGACATTATGTCATAACTAAAGCAGAGAATGGACTTAATAGCCCGTATTCTGAAGTCCGGTTTAACGTAAACTCAGGTTTAAAGTTGTGGTTTAAGCATGGAAAGCCAATTATTACATAAATCACTAACAATAGAGATATCATATTTCACCTCATTTGGCTCTTAAATCATTCATAATTGTCTAGGAAGTATAAAAAGATGATTGTCCTCACCATCAATGAATCAGGAAAGAGCACAGTAAACATAATAAACATACAACTTAATAAGAATTTTTACACTTTTGGCTTCCCATAATTTTAGCACAGAGTCAGACCATGGTCTAAGTTAAACCTGACTTCAGAATATGGGCCAATATGTTTAAAAAAAACCTATAAAATGTACATATATATGTATGCTCCATCTCTGATATAATTTGCAGAAAATATTTTTATTAGAAAAAAATAAATCTATGAGGGATAATCCGATTGCACTTCTATAAGTCACATCATAATGGATGTATCAATCACAAAGAGCTTCATGTGATGAAGAAATCACTTGCAAAATATTTATCCATCTCAATATGGCAGCATTTTCAACATTAATAGATATTTCCTGTTTGTAACCTGTCACTGCTGTGGTGAAATACTGGATTTTAGCTTTAACATGAAGTACGCCTGTAATAGTGATCAGAGTGAATTAAACATACCAGATATAATACCTTAGATCTGGTAGCCAGATGAGGTAAGCCTGGGGAATAAGAACTCAAACGTTGATTGTCATTTCAGACTTTCCATTAACCATCATCTTTGAAATCAATTTCTTTTTTCCTTCTCTCTTTCTTCTCTCTTCCTTCTCTTGCTTGTTTTGTCTATCAGTCAATCTGTCTGTTTGTCTGTCTGTATCAAAGTATCTCACACATTACTTCAAACCCTGTTTTCTCCCTCCACTAATACCCTTTTCATAAACCTATCCTCCAATTAGCCGCCTAAGAGTAATGCGGATAATTCAATAAAAATTACATTCATAAACTCCGAAAATAAGCCGCATTATTTTTACGAGCGCCCGTCCTGTAAAAGGCGGATAATCGCCATGACAACTGGACACGCCCCCTCCGATGCGGTTGTGTTGGAAAAGGGTGACCTTGTGACCGCACCATGGCAATTATCCGCATTATTTGGAAATGCATTCATAAACTTAAAATCTTATCCCGATGCTGCTATTATGCGGATAATAGCAGCATCAGAGTAATGCGGATAACTCTTGTCCTCCTCCAATTTTACGACCAAATTATGCTGCTATTAGCCGCCTAATTCATTTTAATTGGGTTTATGAAAGGGGTATCAGAAGCTTTGTAAGATCTGGCCATTGTCAAGGGCAAGTAATTGTTACAACACAATGGCTTGCCCCCCCCCACCACTGATCAGTGCATTAACATTGCCATAAATATTCTGCTATTCAATATGAGGCTTATTAAAGGAAAATGAAACCTTAAATATTATACAGATATTGCCTACCTAGAGTTTGAATATAACATTTCCTCTCCCGGAGTTATATTTTTCCCAAGGGATTATATTTTGCCCGAAGCGCGCAGCACTGAGGGAAAATATCCCGAGGGAAAAATATAGCTTCGGAGGGGAGTTGAAATGTTATTTATTAAAACGATAGACCAGGCAATATCTGTTATATTATGTAGTATATGTGGATTCGCCATCAGAAATTGCATTCATCATCTGGCTCAAACCCGAAGTTCTTGCTACAGCTCTGATCCATCTACGTCATAATATATTTTTTTTGGAAAATACATCAAGCGCGTTCTTCATGCAATCGACGCGTTAACATTAGCGCGTACATCATATAAACTACCTTGGTACGCAACTTGTATGCAGCGAGTGACGTCACCTTAGTGAATATAACGCCGCAATTGAAAATACAACGCAGTATATTCACTAAAGTGACGTCAAAACCTAGAATATAACAAATGCGATCCTCGCAGCTATGGTCACGTGATGGCGTATTGACCTATCACTGATTCGAATCTACATAACCTATGTAATATAATACAATATAATATCATTGATAAATACAGGATAATCAAAATGAATCCACTTATACCCCAATCCGATTTTCCGGTATGGAGCACCCACCTCTTCATAGTTGGGCTTCTTCAGGTTTGAAAGTCTCTGGATGGAGATTAACAGTTTCGCAGGGTTAGTTCAAAATTGGGACGTCAGTGATGAAGTACATTTCTAAGTAGTTATCTACATTTGCCTATTATAGATTCCATTTTACCAATGATAAATAAAACATAAAACTCAACAAATATTGTTTGAAATTTGTTTCATATTACATAATACAGTAGTTTCAAAATACGATTTGATGAATTTTGATAATAAATTTTGTGATTTTGTAATTGTAAAATTAGCTAGAATTTAATTCTCTCTTTAGCTATTTTGCCAATTTGCAAATCGTAGATATGGGTGTAAACTTCATTATCAAAACTCATCAAATCATCTTTTGAAACTATGATATAATACTTAACAAATTCTGAATCATATCTTTTATGAGTTTTTGTGTGTATTTGATTTATTATTGGTAAAATAGAATCTATAATAGACAAATGTATATATTTTCTTACAGATATAATTTGTCGCTGATGTTACAATTTCAAACTATAACCCTGCGAGAATGGCAATCTCCATCTAGAGACTTCAAACCTGAAGAAGCGTGAGTTTGAAGAGGTGATGCTCCATACTGGGGAAATAGGATTGGGGTATAAGTGGATTCAATTTGATTATCTTATATTTTTCAATGATATTATGTTGTATTATATTTTGGGTTTCATTTTCCTTTATTGTATAGGCCTGCTATTACGAATGATTTTCAAAACATTATTTTGCATTTGTTTTGGTTTATTGATCAGATGCCATATGTATATTCCCCACCTTCATTTCTCAATTCCTGTTCTCTCTTTTTTCTTCTTCACCCCCCCCCCCACTCTATTTTCTTCCCATTTCTTCATTCTATCCCGATGAAATCATAGGTCCTAGATGTCTGCCCTCTTTAATGTTTGAAATAATACTGGTATCAGATGATTATCTGGAAGCCACATGATTGGAAACGGTCTGGTTGACATTACATGAGAAAGGTAACGAATCTTACCAACAAAACTAAAATTCGTAAAAGTCTACCCTAACAGAAAGTTTATTTTAATGACTAGAGAACAATCTAACAAACATGCACAAATTCTTGGGATGTAAACTAAGAAGTGACATTTTAATTGTTCACTTTTTTGCAAAAAACAGTATTACATTTTCATGTATAGTAGAACAGTGAACATGAAAAAAAAGTTTTAGCAAAAATTCATAAAAGAAAAAGAGAAATATAGATCTGTAAAGTGTTAATTTTCTGATGTCACGTGTGGTATTCAACATAGAATTAAAACATAGGGCAGTAGCTTACATATGACATGACGATAATTAACTGTTAAAATTCATGATTTCTGATATTCTCTGATTGATTCTTATCAAACATTCACTAATATGTTTAACTCAATTGGGGGGGGGGTTAAAACCAAATTTGATGTTGAGGAGGACTAATTCTGTAGAGAGCTGATCCTTACCAGGCTTAGCCCAGTGCATGGGACTAATGGAAAAATGCATAAAGGCTGCACTCACAATCGAGAATAGACCATGTTTAACCCTATCTAGGCTGGGGTATTTGGGAGTTCATATTGCCATGTTCTAATTTTTGGCATAGAAACTCATTGTGATATCAGATCAATTTCTTATGAATTATATTGTTTTTTGCAATTTCTTATGTATTTCTTTGTTTTTCGGACACTTTGTTTTTTCATTGTTTTTTCAATGAAATTGGTTGAAGACTCATACAAAAATAATCATACATTCATGATTTTGGTTGAAAACACAATTTACATTGACTTTGTACATGAAATCACGTTTTTGAGCAATTTTTGGACGTGCAGTTACATAACATTGCGTAATTTCGGAACCGCATTTGCACAAGACTTGACAGTAAATAGTCAGCGGCCAGCGCGGTAAAAAAAATTTGCGGAGCGAAAATATCGTGCAACTCGTTGAGCGGTGCCTCGGAGGCCCCCCCCCCCCCCCCCCCCGGCCTAGATAGGGTTAATGCTTTCTCTTTTTGTGGATTGATATTTTTTAATTGGTATATAAGAATCCTGACAGTAATCAAGATGGGAGTTGAATTTATTGGTATTCTGATAATGAAGTAATCTTCACATAGGCAAGGTTGGATTACCCTTGAAAGTACATTATACATAGAAACATTGTTGGCTTTTCCTAAGGAGATATCATATCTCTTAGGTTTAGCTTAAAGATAAATGAAATTAGTTGCAGTAAACACTGATATCACGAGAAAGTCAGTAAAACCGAGGTTAAGTATTACTAAATCATCGTGGATCTAGATCTGGTACAGCTACATAAACTGAACTTTGAGAAATCTTGAAATCTACGCTGAAAAATGTTCACACTGAAGATCACCAACACAGATAAACGCACGTGGGACAGTGTATTATTATTGCTTTGAATGTCGGCCCGACGCTTGACCTGAATCCCATACTTATTTGCTAATTTCTGAGCAATTACACAATATCTTCCAGAATCCTTTGACACATTTTTATTTATACAAACAGACACTTTGGTGGTCATTTCATTGGGTTCTGTACAAACTCATTTTGAAATCGTTACCACAACTGGCATTTATCTTTAAATAGTATCAATATACCTACGTGTTATCAATATAATACTATAATGGTTTCTTAATAGTGGATTCGTCTTGACCTTATTGTTTATATATCTCTGAATCACGATTTCACTTCCCTTTAACATTGTCTTTCATTTCCAAAGATGGATTAATCTTGGCCTACACAATGAATCAAGTTTGGGGTATTTCTTAGAAATGATATCTGCTTAGCTCATTATTGTTAGAGGGGCCTCCAAGAACCATCATCATCACTCACTATGTACATTATGTAGAAGGAGGCAACAATTTGTTAGTTATTTGGTCTTGAGTTGTTTGTAATTTGGGAGCCTGTGGGGGTCTATTGGTGAAAAGTCTTCTCCCCTTCAATTTCTCTCTTGCTCACATTAGGTAAATTATGAGTCTGGAGTCAGAAATAGTTGATTATTGCTGACGACCTAGAGTTAATCATCATGTAAAATAAATATTTCTTTCCCAACCTGGTTATTTCAACAGTTCTAATAAAAGGGTAGCATTATAATTCCTGGATTCATTGTTTTTTAAATTCAATTACTAATTTACTATCAATGTTTTGTTGTGTTGGTATTCTTTAGCCTGTCTTTAGCATGGAACTCCCCTTGTCTAATTTTTTTTATTGCCTATGTCCACATCTTCATTAGATGACATACTAAAGAATAAAAGGTTTATTGTTAGCCTTGTTAAATGGATGTTGGAAAATTGTGCTTTCTGAGCTGTAAACCTTAAGCCACTAAACAACTAATATTTAGGATGTGTGAGACTAATCCCATGTTAGATAATGGATAACATTTGTAATGTTAATACCTTACAAAATTGTTCTTCCGTATTTTTGGTAAGTCTAATTTTCTATGTTCTATTGATTGGTACTTTATTTTTCATAAAGCCCTGCAGATAAAATTAATATGATGTGGATAGTTTATAGCATGTGTAGAAAAGATATAGACGAGTACATATTTTTATGAGAAAAGACTGATAGCTATATTATACCAAGAGAAAGAGGGGGGGGATTCGTTGAAGAATGTTTTCAGACAACCAGACTTGACTCTTGTAGGGATATTGTTAGGATTATTTATATGCATTGCTCTTATGCTGGATACATTTAGAGCACTTCATGTAACAAGGGAGAAAAGAGAGAAACAAAGGACTACCCTCTTCCATGTATTAATGAGAATATTGCTGATGTAGAGCTCGGCTAAAGTCATCATATTATAAAATTCAATTACCACTGCAGATGAATTTTGAATAACCTGCTAAAAATTGGTTGATGTTTTCACAGCATGGTGTTATTTGAGGAAAGTGCTGACATGTTAACTCCTGCAGTTGCTTAATTGGGATAGCAGTCACAAAAGAAGAAAATGAATCTGAAGTTTGCTGAAGACTGTACAGGAGTTGGATTGCAAAACACTCGGGTTTGCCATCTCACTTACAACTCCCTGCTCAACTTAAAGGCATATCTTGCCTGCAATTGTGCAACTTGGTTGCCGGAACTTGCTCTAAAAAAAAGATCTGTTAATTTGCCTATATTTAGGTCTTTATATATGCATTAGATGTTAACATGAGATGCTGTTATCTTCATGAAAGTTTTATTATCACCAATATCACAAATGCTGATGTGAATTTAATAACAACTAAAATTTAGACGTGCTTAGCCAGCAAAAAAAGAGAAAAATCAAACAAGCATTTTAGAATGTTATATTTTAAATTTTTGCTTATTTTCACAAAACAGCTATATTCATATCCTGATTGGTATGCCAATAAGGAGACCGATGACATCATCCATTCATTATTTCTTTTGTATTCCATTATATGAAAACTTGTTTCTCTACAGCTAAGAATGCATGGAAAATGCTCAACAATATGCATGTAATCATAATTGATCGTAATCAGTTATTTCTCTCGACATTTTTTTTTACTTTGTCTCTTTTTATAATATAATTTTGGTATTCTATATTGCAATACCATGGTCCATTTTCTTTATTCTACAAAAAAAATAATTTATAAATAAGGTTAAAGAATGAAGATTTTTAAAATGTAAAAATTAGAAATATATCTTCTGATCTTTCATTGATTATTCAGTAAAAATGGCTTACCCAAAATGCTATCAACTGGTATGCCATTTTTTTTTGTGTGTGTGTAACCTTCCAATTTAGGGGATGCGATTTATTCGCGTTCATGGTTTATTTTTTGGAAAATATGGTATACATTTACATGACTATTTACATACTCATTCATATTCATGAATCCTATGGCCAGTGGTGTTTGAGGTGGAAAGTGTTGATTCAGAAATTATACGTTTTTTAATTAAAAAAAACATCCACAACTTTATTGTGAACATGATACCCTTTTCATCAACCTATCCTCCAATTAGCCGCCTAAGAGTAATGCGGATAATTCAATAAAAATTGCGTTCATAAACTCCGAAAATAAGCCGCATTATTTTTACGAGCGCCCGTCCTGAAAAAGGCGGATAATCGCCATGGCAACTGGACACGCCCCCTCCGATGCGGTTGTGTTGGAAAAGGGTGACCTTGTGACCGCACCATGGCAATTATCCGCATTATTTGGAAATGCGTTCATAAACTCAAAATCTTATCCCGATGCCGCTATTATGCGGATAATAGCAGCATCAGAGTAATGCGGATAACTCTTGTCCTCCTCCAATTTTACGACCAAATTATGCTGCTATTAGCCGCCTAATTCATTTTAATTGGGTTTATGAAAGGGGTATAAGATTGGTTTGAATTTTGAAGATATTTGGCAAAGTGTCAAACTGTTACCTTCCTTTATGATTTTTTCTTCTTTATTTTCTATTGCTGAAATGGCATGGTCAAAATCGTACAACTTGTAAAAAATGTATCTAGCAGGACAGGATACAGTACAGGTATGGCATGTATAATAGCAAGATTAAATGCTTCGATAGACAGGAAATAATGGAAAAGAGAAAAAGGGAGGAGAGAAAAAGAGATCACTGAATTGAAGAAGGAGTAAGGGGGTCTTGGAATACCAGAAGTAATTAAGAATCTTGGCAATGTGTTTGCCATATGTTCTATGCTGAGTGAAACATATGACTGCCAGTCTGACAGATAACTGGCATACCAGCATCTTGGCCAGATAGAGGCTTCCACTTCTTTTTGTTTTGTTTTGTGATGGTGAGTAGTGACGCTCCAAGCTGCCTGCCCTGCCCTGGCCACCCCCTGTCTTCTTGCCTGTCACACCAGTTTGGATGACTGATGCGAGGATCTTGATGGGATTGTATGTTGACTTGAAGATAATTAACTACATGCCAAGTAAACGATGTTGATCAATACAGTAATGTTATGGATAAAGAAGTGATATTGATTTTTGATTAATTTGAATATCTATTAGATCTTAGATTTTGTTTCCATGGTTTAGTAAAGGCCAAAAAGTATGATGAGTAATCTTTGTGCTCATCACAAACCAAAAGTCAAGTGAAAGAACATTTTGTCTACCATTGTCCTCTTGCACAATTTGTCATAATGAATAAAACGATATAAGTAAATTTTAAAAATCCCCAAATGGTGAATTATTTATCAAATTAAAGCAGAAAAGAACTGTAGTTTCTGTGAAATTTGCATCAACCTTTGCCAGATAAGATAAGATTTGCATCGACCTTAGCCAGTACAAGCTTAACATAGTTTCAGTGAGAAAATCTCGTTCGATTTCCAATCTGTTAATATGCCCTCTGTAAATTCAAACTGTAAAACACCCTTCCTCATCAGAGGTCACTAGTTTTTAACTTGAGATATATCTTAGAGGTTTTATTTGAACTCTCTTGAACTCTCTTTGCTAGGTGATTGTTTTTAGTAGCAGGAGACGCCCCTTAGACATTACTTTATCAGTCAATCACCTAGTGGTCCTGGCTACAGTACCAGGAAATATCATCAAATAGGCGACAAAACAACAAGAGAGACAGAAATAGAGAGAGACGGGGGGGGGAAGAATTAACAAATTTTCAGTGCTTGCTCTTTCTGTTTTTGTGCTTGGGCTAATGGCAAATCCATACCCACATATTTCTGATTTGTTAGCCTGGCAGGCCCGCAGTGCCTTTTAAGCCAGACAAATAAAGAAACAAGAGCCCAATTTTTTAACATGCTGAGTTGATGAAATATCAGCTCTGTGGGCTTTCTGTATTTTGCATATATGGATAGGACCAAATAAAAATGAAAAATCAGAAGAAAGGTTATCGGGTGATATCTAAAATGGACCTTGTAAAAATATGAGCAGATTATTTTTGTCATATTTTTCATTACTTTACATTTGCTCTCCCACCCAGTTAGCAGCATCGTCCTTGTTCATAATCTTGCTCCTTTTGAAGGAGCAATTTTGTAGATGTTTGTCATTCAAATAAAGTCATGAATCAATATGTAGAACACAGTTGATTAAAAGGGAGAGTTCACCCTGAAATCAAGTTGATTTGATCAAAGAAAATTAGAGTAACGTGTTTATTTAGGTTTGATAAAATTCAAACTAATAAAGCTAATGATTTTCCGACATCACATACTAGCAGCACCCCCATATGATATGAATTCAGTCAATTTACATTTTCTCAGAAAATTTGAAATGATATTTAACAATGAGCTCTGCATCCAGTTCTGTTGCTTGGCAACGGATATTATACTTTGTGTGATTTCTCAAGTGCATATGATATAGTACAGCTAATCTCTTAGTCCAATTTCAATCTCATAAAATATAAAATGTTTGTGTGTAATTGTTTCGCTTTTTTGCTTTTTCTAGCATGGTTTTATATTTATATCATCAAAGGTCTGTAAGTATTGATCAACCACGTAGCCAGGATTTAATTTTGGAGGGGGCGGTTAGTGCACGCAAAGCGTGCTAACACTTCTATTCGTGCGCTCCCTTGGGGGGAGGGTGCAGGAAAGGGGATTTTTTTTACATCTCATCTAATTCAAATCAAAAGAAGGTGTCTCTTGCGTCTCAAGTACCCTTATCAACTTGAATGTTAACTTGCTATGATTAAAACAAAATTGTTTTTGAAAGAAATTATGAGTGCCCCCCAAAATGGGAAAAGATTGAAGAATTTGAAATAACTTCTCTTACAGCGCAAAGCGTGGAAGCTTAAAAAGTTTTATTTAAAAAAAATAGAAGAGAAATTATTATGCCTACCTTGTTCACATCAGATTTTATTGTAAAAAGTGTATTCACATTAAATTTCTTTAACTCAATTCGCAAAACAGAGTAGAAGACGGTTATATACAAGAAGAAAATAGGAGCTATATTCCTTCCTGCGAGTATTAAAAAAAATTCTCTGAAACTTTAGCCTGTTAAAATGTGAAAGGGATGATGCAAGCTAAAAGAGGGACTTTTCCCTTCCCATGCGCGCGAAGCGCGGAAACCTCTGTGATTTATTTTGGAAAAAATAAATTGTGTAATTTCGCTCACATTAAGCGCTTCCTTTTGATTAAGAAACTTCAGAGATATTCAAAATTTCAAATCAATGGCACAAAACAAGACATGGATGTGCAGCGATATAGAATAAAGTATAATATCATACTTGTGCATACTTTTGCATATAGCACGGCACAAATTCAATGCCTCCCCCTTTGAGCAGATACTTTGCCAAAAAATTTTTGCTGAAAAGCGGAAGAAATAGCATTTGGGGACTAGAGGGAGGGACTGTAATGCTTACCTGCTCCGAACAGAAGAGCCAATTTTTTGTGTCAATGCAATATTTGAAAAAGTACTTGTCATACTCTTTACACCCATGTATACTTTATAATTCCTGGCAAGAATATACGATTCCCACAGCTGGGAAGGGGAAAAATGGAGTCGAAAAAGGTGTAGGAAACAAAAGGGAATAGCAATTTTGATATTTTTCCCATGCAGAGCACGGAAGCAAAATTTTGAATGAAGAGAGATGAGCGTCTCGTTTAGTTTTTTATTCTTTTAACCAAAAAAGAAGGGAAAAGACAACAAAGCTCTACCTTTCTTCCCTTTTCTCCTTTCGCTTTTTCTTTCTCTCCTTTTCTTTTTGGGAGCGTTTTTTTTTTGGAGGGGGGGCACTACCCCCTGGCTACGTTTATGCGCATTTTTCAACAACAAAAAAAATGCTTCTTCTTCATTTGTTGACCGATTTTGAACTTTTTTGCTTCCATCTGGTAGAGCTTTATGAGGTTCACCAAACTTCTACACAGAAATTAGAAATTTTGACCAGAACAATTTTCAAGCTAATGCATGCAAAATTAATTTATGCATATTTTTAAAATTTCACATAAAATGCTTCTTTGTTGACTGATTTTGATTATTTTCTTCCATCTGTTAGAGCTTCATGAGGTTCACCAAACTTCTACACAGAATTTTGACTAGAACAATTTTTATGCTAATTTATGCGAAATTAATTCATTCATATTTTTTAAAATTCACATAAAATGCTTTTTCTTCTTTAATTGTTGACTGATTTTGATTTTTTATCTTCCATTTAGTAGAACTTCATGAGGTTCATTAATCTTCTACACAGAATTTTGAAATTTTCTGTAGAAAATTATTTGCTAATTTATGTGAAATTTATTCGGAAATCACAGAAAATGCCTCTTCATTTGTTGACAGATTTTGATTTTTTTTTCCATCTGGTAGAGCTTCATGAGGTTCACCAAACTTCTACACAGAATTTTGACTAGAACAATTTTTATGCTAATTTATGCGAAATTAATTCATTCATATTTTTAAAAATTCACATAAAATGCTTTTTCTTCTTTAATTGTTGACTGATTTTGATTTTTTATCTTCCATTTAGTAGAACTTCATGAGGTTCATTAATCTTCTACACAGAATTTTGAAATTTTCTGTAGAAAATTATTTGCTAATTTATGTGAAATTTATTCGGAAATCACAGAAAATGCCTCTTCATTTGTTGACAGATTTTGATTTTTTTTTCCATCTGGTAGAGCTTTATGAGGTTCACCAAACTTGTACACAAAATTTTGAAATTTTGTCTGGAAAATTATTTATGCTAAATTATGCAAAATGTATTCACACATGTAAATCACAAAAATGTTTTTTCTTCATTTGTTGATCAATTTCAGTTCTGTTTGATTTATATGATAGCTCGAGGTGGTAATACAAAATTTCAACACAGAATTTTGAAAATTAAGTATGCTAATTCATATATTTTCAAAACTCACAAAAATTATTTATTTGTTGATTGATTTTGATTATTTTTGTTCCATCTGAGAGCTACATGAGGTTCACCAAGGTTCTACACAGAGTTAAGAAAGTTTGACTAGAAAGTTATTTATGCTTAATTTATATGAAATTTATTCATAGATCACAAAAAATGCTTCTATGTCATTTCTTCATCAATTTCAATTCTATATCCTCAATTTAAGTCACCAGTATAATTCACTACAGTGTCAACTGGGCTGAAATTGAAATTGTGTTAAATTTCATTGTGAGATGCTGGATGAGCTCCACATCATTGATGTGCTAGTTTGTCACTATTATCCTCACCATGGTGGAAATTATGGCTATGTCAAGTAGCTCCATGCAATGACTAACATTTCAGAAATTTTTTGATGTTTAAATAACAGTCAACCATAACAACACTCGGAAAAAAACTTTCGAAAAAGGGCGTGCCCAATTTGACCTTTCTTTCCTGCTCAACGAAAATGGTGCGAAGCCAGCTGGAGTTCGTGATTTCGCCTCTGAAAAGTTGAGTATAAACAGCACTCCCAGAATCACGTTTATGATCGCGTTTTGAAACGACGTTTGAAAACGCTGATTCTGTCCTCGCAATGGAAGCATAAACACTCTTAGTTCACATGATTGAGGTTAAAAGTCACTCAAGGTCAATGAACTTTGCCCATGTTAGGAGGTATTTGTTGAATTTTCATCGTAACTTTGAAAGTTTATAGATGTAGTTCATGAAACTTGAAAGTAAGAATGATCAAGTATCAGTAACCATCCCGTGTGAGTTTCAGGTCACATGACCGAGGTCAAAGGTTATTTAAGGTCAATGAACTATTGCTATGTTGTGGGTAGTAGTTGAATTGCCATCATAACTGAATGTTTATGGATCTAGTTCATAAATGTGGACACAAGGGTAATCAAGTATTATGATCAAGGTTAAAGGTCATGTATGGTCATTGAATATAGTATTTTATTATAACATGAATGGTGTTTTTTGTATTTATTAAGGGTCAAGTCTACCCTAGAAACGTTTATTGGAATCAAAAGAGAAAACTGGTGACACAGCAATTGCTCTGGGCTTAATATCATCTAAGATGTAGGGTTAGAGTTAGGGTTGCAATAATGAATACATTACGTCAAACTTCCCTTTGAAACAATACCGCAGTTCGGATTGCGAACTGCGGTGTTGTACCCCATTTTCCTTTTGGATCTCCTAAAACTCATTTCCAAGCCCTTATCAACCGCGCTTGGCCAAGTAATCCAGGGGTAATCCCCGCTGTCTCAATTTCACCCCCACAGGCCAGTATATGAGCGTTGAGCAAAGGACGAAAAGATAAACAACAGCTGCGCTATTACGTAAGACTTCTCTGCCTGTAAGAGGACCTTCGGAATGAAATTATTGTATTCCATATTTAATCACGTTTTCAAAGGCATATTGTATTCAGTAACCCAATGTTAGTCCATTTTCAATTTTGAACGAAGAAAATTGACCTCGGAATAAGGAAAGTAAGCGAATAACAATGACGGCATTCTTACAGGGACCGCACTCAGCGCTGCGCATGCATCCCATCGTGTGTGGCCCCCTGCTGTGACTGTATATGCCGGGCTGTTGTTTTATCTTTGGACCAACATCAAGAAACAGGTGTTTTGATACTTAAACTGCTTTCTTGAGGCAGTTACGGCTGGAGAAGAGAATTGATGAGAAGGGGAACTGGGGTATAGTGTTCTCAAATGGAAGTTTTTCGTCATGAGGTTTTTATGTAAGCTTTAGGGCGGGGTATAGTGTTGAACCCAGGAATGAAGTTGGTCATTCGATTAGTGTGAGCAGTTTAGAGTGGAGCAATCACCGCTGGAGTAAATGTCATGGAACTGAAAAATCAATCATAATGCTAAAAATTTCATTATAATTGAATGAAAAAGAAGGAAATGACATTTTAAAGTTTTGCATATTATCGCAAAACAGTTTTTATATGCATGACTCGTTGATATTCAAATGAGAGAGTCGATGATAACCCTCACTTACTTTTTCATTGTTTAAATTATACAATATTTCATTTGACAATAGTGAACAACTTGACTTACTTATATAATGTTAAAACAGTGGTATAATTTCACATTTTCAGGGAAAATAGAACTTTAATACTAAATAGGTTCATTATTGCGGATTGAAATAATCGCTAGAGGGTATTCATTTGTCTCGCAATCTACTATGGTCAACAAGGAAATTCGTGATCACTCTCGCAAAAAGTGTTCACTGGCTTTCTAGGAAATTCGTGATCACTCTCGCAAAAAGTGTTCACTAGCTTACAAGTTCACGAGCTTTCGAGTGCCGCTGCAACTCTTTATCAAGTGACATTATAATTGAATGAAAAAGAAGGAAATGACATTTTAAAGTTTTGCATATTATCGCAAAACAGTTTTTATATGCATGACTCGTTGATATTCAAATGAGAGAGTCGATGATAACCCTCACTTGATAAAGAGTTGCAGCGGCACTCGAAAGCTCGTGAACTTGTAAGCTAGTGAACACTTTTTGCGAGAGTGATCACGAATTTCCTAGAAAGCCAGTGAACACTTTTTGCGAGAGTGATCACGAATTTCCTTGTTGACCATAGTAGATTGCGAGACAAATGAATACCCTCTAGCGATTAAAATAGAACTTTGTTTCACATTCATGAGGAGAAAACTATTATTTTTTATATAATAAACAGCAAAAGAAATAGCGAGTGCATGATGTCATCATTCCCCTCATTTGCATACTGACCAGGATGTGAAAATAACTGTTTTGTGAAACTTTAAATTTAGGGCATTTTTATATGATCACTATTTGGAAATGATTAGAATGATAATGTCAAAGTGCATAGCTAGGCCTATGCTGTATAAATGTCCCTTACACAATACTTTCTAGGCACTGAAAAGAAATAATGGCAATTTCAAGTTTTATTTCTTTGAATAAGCAATTATTAGTTAGTGATAGTCCAAAGCAGAAGTGTTTAGAATGAAATTACTTAAGAACTCTTTTTTTTGGGGGGGGGTGGGGGGAGAGGAGTAAATATGTTTGTCTAGTAAAGGCAAACATGATACATGATAAAGCAAAAAATAGCTATGTAGGTCTGGAAGTAGGTTAGCATTGAGCTAAGCAACCAGCCAAGCTAGATTTATCACATTGGAGTATTAGCATTGACAGCTGTGTTGCCTCACACTGGTAAAGGAATTCAACGGATTTGCTGCAGCTGTTCCAATCTGTGATGACAGTGGTGTGCACAGGGAGAGGGACTAAAGCCAAGTCAAGGAGACAAATGCTGCAAGAGGCTTGATGTGTGTGAGTTGTCCTGATGTGTAGGTGGATTGCTAAGCAGTCAGGGGTTATATTCTCAGACAACCAGGCAGGCAGCCCCTCAGCAAAGCTCAATCAGTGAGAGACTATCCTTCGATCTGGCAAGCAGTCAGCAATCTTACCCCCCTGCTCCCCTAAAGGCAGCTAGAGCCCTGAACAGCAGCAGTCATTACACGCTCACGCACCCTGTGCACCCCGCAATGCTGATCAACACTGCACCACACGTGGCTTGCAGCTCAGCTCCATAATCACTATCCTTTTATCTACCCCCCCCCCCCCCCCCGTCCTCTCCTTCCTCTTCTTCTGTCTCTCTCATCTCTCTCACACTCACTCTCACACTGTCACAACATTCCGATGTACACGCACCGCTCTCGTCAACAGCCTTGCAGCATCCTGCCTGCTTCGTAATCTACATTGACAAGTCGCAGGGTCGCAGGCCCATGACAAACTAGTAAAGTTGGGGAGGAAGTGTCCTGGTTGAGTATATGACACTCTTTGCCTGTGCATGCATCGAATCAGTTGCTTCCTTGCTGCTTGTCGACACATGTTCAGTTCGTATATTCATTGGCAGGGGCTGCTAATTAGGACACTCATTATTCTCATCTGGCTTTGATGAGCTCTTCTGCTTTCTCTTTCGTTACTACTACACTACGGCTGAATAGTATGGTCATTTAGCACAATCTGAGGAAAACCACATCTTGTCTAGATTTACACCTTTGACTTGATAGCCTTTCAATTGTAGACTTCATAAGATTCACCTGAGCTGAAACACACTGCTAAACTTGGAGAAAAATAGGACATGTATTATTTAGTTTGGACATGTAGATCCGAACATACAACTTCAAGTTTCATCTGGAAATGCAGGGTTTTGAACATGTGTTGAAATAATATTGATTCTCCAGTATTTGATTTTGTTGCTGGATACCTGAGGCTGTAATAAAACTGAAATACTGCAATATCTACCATCCAAGGATTTATTTACGGAATATCAAATTAGTCACTTTCCACTTCCAGTCTCACTTTCTACTGATCAGTCAGAATAGGACAAATCATCTTTGTTCATTCATGTTTGATACTATTTCTAAGAAAGATAAGTTTATATTACTATACACTCCCAAGCCTGTCCGCTGATTGACAGTCTAATGTGAATGGAAGAGCTTTGATTAACATTTGTTTTAAACATTGGAAAAATAATTTGGATGAAATCAAGAGTGATTTGATGGTCAACATGAGGAAAACAACAAGCCCAATAAGTCCTACCAAGGTCAAGGTGAAAACTGAAAGGGATTTGGACACCAGTCCTCCATCTGCTGCCCCTGTCCCGGTGCCCCCTCCTGCTGTAGCACCATCCTCCTTCCCCCATCTTCCTCACACCCATGTAGCAGGAACCAACAACGAGAGAAGATCCTCCCCTCCCTCCTCCGGTCAGGAACATAAGCCCATCACACTCTCAAAGCTAATGAGGGCTCGTGCTCAAAGGAATGAATTCTACTGTAAAGGTACGGGAGTCTTTAGCTTTGATCTGGAGTTGCATCGTCAGTCAAGTAAGTTAAGGTCATGCTAGAAAGAAAGAAGAATGGATTGTCTTCTAAATAATGAGAAATTTCAAGGTTTAGTACTCGTATATAAGAGTTAATTGTAAGCAGGTCAAGTAATGCAATATAATTCATATGTCCCTAATCTGATCATCTGGTTTATTTTGAATAGAGTGCCTGGGAATTGATTTTATCATGTTCAGCCATACTGAGCCTTATTGGACACATTCAAGTTGAAGTAATGATCAGGCCTGACTATTTTTATAAGCATGTTAAGTGTCATAATTCACACAATGGTCAGATGCATAAAAAGTAGCAATTGCTTCAAGCACAAGCAATTGCTTATTGCTAGCAAGGCAAAAGATCACGTCTTAGTAATTGCTTTATTATGTATGCATTACATTGCTTGTGCTTAAAGTGACTTCAGAAAGCAAGTTTAAACAATAGCAACGTCATGCTGGTGTGAACATGACTCACAGACTAAAGATGGGATTCAAATACAAAAGGTGTGGCAGTGCAAAATACTGCTTCTCCCATGTAACATCTTTTTCTTATATGTGATGTCAAACTATTCTTATAAATAGATTTATGTAGTTGCCATTCAGTTTGCGCTTACTAAGAAGAATACATTTACATACAATTAGGCTACTGTACAGTAGGGTTTTATCTCGGGTGCATAAACATTATAAATGCAAACGCCCTGATCAACCAAACGTTCAAGCTGTTATGATGGAGCTTGAAAAAACCCAAGCAAATGCTCAAATGCACAAGCAAAATGTTTGCTTTATGCATCTAGATAGGCTTTATAGCAAGAGCTTAGTCATCAAGCAAGCGCTAGCAGACAGCAATTGCTTGAGCTTACTAGCCAAAGCATTTGCTCACCTATTTTTATGCATACGAAGCAAGCAATAGGTAAGCAAAAGCAATTGCTACTTTTTTTATGCATCTGACCCAATGATTAATACAATAGGATGTAGAAGAAGAGACTTCAATATTTCATCCCTGATTCCATGATACAGTGTCAAGTTAAATCTATCTAGTTAATAAATAATATTTTTTTGTAAAATGATAGGCATACAAGTTGACTTGCTTAACATTTGTAAAATGCATGTGTGTAGGCCCATTTGATTTCTTGAGCATCTGCAAGAAATCATTGGATTGAATATTCAATTTCAAAACAGGATTTAGCTGGCTCATTTGTTGGATATCCCTCCCATCATGAATATTTGATGGGTGTTCATTATTTTCTTATATCTTAAGAATACTCTTAGACAAACCTATTCTAATGCTTGCAACGTTTCGTATCCATTGAATTTCCTGAAAAAAAGCAAAATGGCTGATGTAAATGAAATTTTATCCGGTTTTGTTTCTTATTTTGATGAATATGTCTCTATCCATCATGCATACTAAGTACCATTAGATACCCTAAAATAAAAGGGTGACTTAGAAAAGCTAAGAGGTGTGTTTTAACATAGCAGGAGTCTGCATTGATATGGAAAGAGATGAGTAAGACAGTGAGTGACCTTACACTATCAACAGGGAATAATGGCATGTAAAGTAACCAACACATCATCAGTTGCTTTAGAAGAAGTGGATTTACATAGGTAACAAATGAGGCTTAGATATAGCCCTAAATAAGCAGTCATATTAAATACAACTCATGAAAATCGTGGATAAGAGATGTTTTTTCTAAACCAAAGTTTTGAAAGATTTTGTTACCTGTCAACGACTCCCAAGAGATAAATAATCTGCAGGGAGATGAATTAGATATGAATAAAAAGAGAAAAATCCAACAAGCATAATATTCAAATTTTCATCAAAATCGGATGTAAAATAAGAAAATTATGACATTTTAAAGTTTTGCTTAATTTCACAAAACATATTCACATCCTTGTCAGTATGCAAATGAGGAGACATCACTCACTCACTATTTCTTTTGTATTTCATTATTTGATATATGAAATATTCAAATTTTTTCCCTGTTGTGTGAAGCAACGATTAATTCTTCCCTGAACATGTGCAATTAGCATTGTTTATTACTCTTTGGTTCAATCAAGTTGGTTCTTATTGTCAAATCTGTAAGAAATGAAATATTGTATAATTAAAACAAAAAAACAAAAGAAATAGTGAGGGACATCATCGACTGTCTCATTTGCATGTCACTGAGTTGTGCATATCACTGTTTTGTGAAAAGTTTAAAACGTCATAACTTTCTTATTATACATTTGATTTTGATGAAATTTTCTGCACAATGCTTCTTTGATTTTTCTCTATTCAAACCAACATTTTTATGGGTTGGACTTGACATTGGAAACCTGTCGTAGAAAGGTATTGAAATGATAGTAAGACGTGTGACTGCTGGCTTGTACAATGTACATTTAAATTATAATTCAAGAGGAACTGTAGTGTCGTAGGAAGAGC
The DNA here is from genome assembly GCF_018143015.1 of Lytechinus variegatus. Taxonomy (NCBI): domain Eukaryota; kingdom Metazoa; phylum Echinodermata; class Echinoidea; order Temnopleuroida; family Toxopneustidae; genus Lytechinus; species Lytechinus variegatus. The sequence continues at coordinate 39,728,329 of NC_054741.1, read as the reverse complement.
GAGGGAGCGATGTATTCCATCCCTCCTTGCCCAGTGATGAGCCATTTGTATCTCTCTCTTGTATTGTATTACCTTTACCTCTGTCTTGTATCATTCTTATGTTAGATTTGTAATGGAGTCTTTTCAGGGCTGGTGGATTGGATGTTATCACTTATTGTATCCTCCAAACCAGTTCACTAAAGCTATCTGATTTCTAGAAACTGCCATCAAGTTGTTTCAAACGGGAGAAGGTTTGTGGGTCAGACCATCTTGTATCCTGATCAGGATTTACGCAGGATTTGGATGCGAGTTGAATGTCCAAATCTTGGTTTCCCTTGAGCCCTTACTCAAAATATCCCTTACTTGGAATAGTGTAGGGCAAAGAATTCTTTCTCTCTGCTGATCTATGAACAGTATTATTTCCTAGTCAATGGCCACTACTTTTACCCACTCTCATATGTTTTCCCCCTTATCCTGATGTCATGAAGGATTCTTTAACTGTCCAAAAGCAAGTTCCATTTAAAGTATAAATGTATTGCCAATCCCCCAAAATGGGCAAATTATATATCAAATTAAAGCAGAAAATAAGAACATGGTGGTGTACTTGATTAATCATGGAAGACAATGAAAGTCAGTTCATTGATAGTTTTAGAGTTCTCTCTCTAAATGCTCAGCAAATTGCCAAGTCTATATGCAGTTGCTTCTAAACATACATTAGTTATTTACTTTATGCTGGTTATTTCTATTTTTTATGCTTATTATTTCTTATGAAGTTATATAAATTAGAGGTTGGATTAATTGGAATTGAATTCTACCTTAGTGTCGTCCTTGACTGTAAAAAAATGTTTTATACGATGATAGGGGCACGTTGCTGGTAAAATATTTGTGCTGCGCTAGCACAGCTAGCTGTACTGTAGGACTCGTTTAAATGCACGTGCAGCACAGCTCTCAGCAAGCTAGCTATGTTATTGATGATTTGTTACTTTGTTATAGTACCGCATGCGAGCAACGCATGTTGTTGATCTTTTACATCTAATTTTAATTTACCTCAAATAGGCCTATTTGCGTCAAAGTTTTTATCCTAATAAGAAAAAATAATTATAGTTTCTATATTTTTCTATGAGAAAAGAATTTCTGGAGTTTCGTAATTTTGTCAAATTAATGAGATCAAAATTCAGTCTAACACAACGTGTCAGTATCTATCCCATGTGAAGTTCATTGTCAATGCATATCGTCTGCTGCTATTCGTGAGTTGATTTGGATTCAGATATTATTTGATTTGGATATTTCACTTGTTTGTAAGTACAGTCTAAGCTTTATTTTCGGTCTCATTTCGAAGCCAATTTGTTTTTTGTATTTGTGATTAAGTTATGGTAAATCGCTAAATCTCAGTTTTGTTTTCTGTGGGACGCACTGTATAATAAGACCATATTCATAATCTATATATTTCTCCTTTAATCTGTAGTTTACATAAGATTTGCTACGAGGCTCGGGGGGGGGGGGGCCACTTCCATTGACGATTGGATACCATGCGCGACCATGGGGTCTCGAAAAGCATCGTAAACACGTATTTTCTATTTTCTGAAAATGCACCCCTTAACAAGTATTGGCGTGTGAAACTATACCCTTAACAAGTATAGGAAACAAATTAAACGATACTCTTGGCATGTTCCCTGAATTGACCCCCTAAACAAGTACAGCGATATTTTTATTGTTATGTCACGGACGTCGGTCGTCGGCCTATCTTCACTCACATCATTGGGTTAGTACAGCCCCACCTCCCACATCTCGCCCCAATTGTACTCTAAACACGTAGTGTTGACTCTTGGGGCAAAGCTACATCCTTTATAAAACATTTTAGTCTTGATTTTTTACACCCTTGCAAATTTTACCCTAAACACGTAGCTTTTCTAGCGAAATAGATATCCTTTTTTCATTATTTTAGTGTTTTTGACACCCTTATCAAGTTAAGTATGTAACGTGCCCTATCAGGGGTCCGTTGCAGAAAGAGTTGCGTTTAAACGCAAGTCAAAAAAATCAATCGCAAGTCCCAAATGCGCGCTGTTGATTGGTTGAAATTCAAGTTGCGCATGATTTTCAGAGTTGCAATTGATTGCAACTCTTTCTGCAATGGGCCCCTGGAGAAAGACCTCCTTTTTACATGTTTTTTTGGTCGCGCATGGTATCCACTCGTCAATGTAAGAGCCCCCCCCCCCGGGTATGGGGCATAGAATTTTCACAAAAGGTCGGTACCCTTTAATGTTGCGCTTCCCCTGTGAACTTCGCCAGTGAAGGGGAAAGTGTCCAGTGCGAAAGGCACACAGGAGCAGTTCTCCAGCGCAAACTAGAGCTTCCACCTGTAACATGGTTTCCCTCGCAAAGTTCGCCAGTGAAAAGGTCATTATGAAAGGTCACCCAATAATTTCTCTGCTTTAGTGAAGTCAAGAGGTCAATTTTCATATCCCTAAAATTTCCTGACCTGAGATTTTGTGCGAGATTTTGTGCGGTGAATAAAGCTGGTGGCCGATCATTCCGTATAGTTAATACCCTCGAACATTGATGCAGTTTCTTTTTTACTTAACAATATTTATTATAATTAAAAATGTCTTTTACAGGCTGAAAATGCACTGAAAGTAAAGTAGTCTTTACAATTTTCTTTTCGTTCATTTGGCAAATGTTGCAGTTTGACCCAGGAATTATAGATCAACTTCTATTTAGGGTTTTAATTAATGGCAGCATGCAGTATAGCATGAACACAGAAACGTCTTTCCAATCACCCTTTTTTCTTGTTACATGTTTGTGATGAGAAACTTATTTTTTCTTACTTTTGAAAGAATCACGCAACCATGATTCTGCAGAAACAACATTCTTGTTTCTAGGGTAGAACTTTGGTGCATGTCGTACCCTTTGATGCCCTTTTTTGTACATCAGAGGTTAGTGAATCATCACTGTAAGCATGGAAAGTCATAGGGGTTAGTGATAATGTATAAGAATATAGTTCTTGCGAGAGAATCAATGATTATTTTCTCCAATGTTTTCTTGCTCTCTTATTCCTGACAACTTCTAGTTTCATTTTCTTTTTTAACTGTTTGAACTGAAAGAGAAATGTGGTACACCATAATCAAAGCTGTGATTCTGATTTCTGTTCCTAGTTTGCTTTGAAGAGAATATTTTCTGTACATTATTTCCTGGACAGATGGTGTTAGTGTGAACCAACAGAAGGGATCAGGCTATTCTTAGGGAAAGTTAATTTGATGGCAAATATTCTTCAGAAGTTATGTAGCAACGTAGCAATGTGCTCTATTGGGAAATTACTCTCTCAGCAAGACAGCAACTTATTTTTAGATACTTTGCCGGAGGAATAGATTTGTCTTGGCAGTTTTTAATGTGTAGTGATGTTATATCTTTAATTTCACCCATGAATTGGCAGACTTGGTTTCATTCAGATATCTTATGACTGAGTTGTTTTTAATGACGTATTCATCGTATTCATGTCATAGTTCGTCACACATTCCACTCTATACAGGTATTTTCATAGTTGGCTCTAGTTTGATTCATATCAGACAACCTTTGATTTTTAAATGAAATCCAGCTTCTGCTTTATTTCGTTAGGCCAATGCCTATTTATTTTAGAATTCTGCAAAACTTTCTGGGTTGTATTTAACCATCGATAATAATTATGTTCCCCCACTTTTTATCTTTTTCCTGACTCTTCAAGTAAAGTTATGACTCACTAGGCATCCCCCCACCTCATCTATTCTTTATTCTCCCTCAATTCTGTATTCATGTCTAGACAATTTGAGATATATTTTTACGAGTGCCATTAAAGGCATGTATCCCGAGTTGGACTTGTATGGGTTGCCAATTTGTCCGAAAAATGTTTTGTCTCACGAAGAGCTTGACAAGTCAGGGTGCGCCCATCACCTTCCCCCCTAGATCAGCACCTGCATTACTTTCTGGGGTTTTTGAAACTGCTCATTTGTTTGTACCCCTTGTTCTCCCCCACCCAACCGCGTCTCATCTACCTTCTTACCCCTTCCATCTTCACCCCTCCCCCATCATCTCTGTTCGTAGCATCTTTGCCTCTCCCTGGTGCATCACTTTATTAGCAGATGTCCAGATGGTATGAAGATGCAGGGGCACTAATCATTACCATGTCAGCTTTCTAGATTGAGGGTTAGTTCACACTCCTAGCATTTTGGCTACTCCCTTCCCAATATGGTTTATCTATGTGCATGTCTGTTTTTGTTTATGAATATTTGTTTCCCTGAAAAATGATCCAGTCATAATCCAGACCAGCTGTATTGCATACACATGTTTACAACTTGTCAAATCTTTCATGCAGTCCAATTCACACAGGAATGGTATAAGGCCTGCTATTTGAATATTAATTGTATTAACATTTACAAAACATGTAATTTTAGATCCTATTTCTTTGTAGTATGCAGTAGTCATTTTCATAATGTTAACTGTTTAGACTGAAGAAATGAGGAATATCTCTCATGAGATTGATGTTCCCCTTTGTGATAGATGAATTCCTGTAATGCAAGACCATAGTAGGATTCTGAACCGTTAAGGCAGTGTTGCACCAGCCTGAGTTTGCTCTATCTCGAAATTTTAGCCCGATAGGCCCTCTTCTTGATTAATCTCGAGATTCAAGAAACCCTGTCTCCACCATCGCAAGAAGAGCGATTCCTGCTCGAACGAGGCATCGATGCATTATGGTCTGATGCCATGAATAAAATAATCCCGAGTGCTTCTCTGCACCTGCGAATTAGCGGGATAATTAGTAAAATATCTCGCTATTTTGAAAATAATCCCAAGTTGACTTGGGATTGCAATCTCGAGATTAATCCAGCAAACTAGCGTGATAATTGCGTCTCCATTACAAATAATTTGGATATTGTTCAGATTGGGATAATTTGCCGGATCAGAAATAGCGTGCTAATTTGAAAACTCGGGCTGGTGCAGACCGCCCTAAAGGGAAGCGTTGATGTAATATAGTGTGAACACACTGATGATAGATGAGGAGAGTTGATGAATAAATGGATTACACAGCCAGCAGATGTGAGTACAGACTGTCTACAGTCAGGAATTAATTATCAAGGGCCATTGCACAACTCATACATTCTATGTTTCTTTTTAATATGACTATTCTGTAAATCTTTGATTTCATGTAAACTTAGTCTCTGACTGGGGAAATATAAAAGGACTTCCTTGAAGGAACTACCCTAAATAAACAGGTATTGTGGAAGAAAGTTCCAAAAATTGAAGAAAAATAAGGTCTTTTTATTGATCAGTTTGTTCACTGCTTCATTAGATGTGAAGTAACTCTGAAAGAAATTATCTGTTTGATTTATATTGGCTTTTATACAGGGTTTAATGTCTGTTGCCAGTTGAACGGTACATTTTTTTTTATATCACTGCATATATTATGCCAAGTTTATTTTCAGTAATGTTAAAATCATTTGTAAACATAGATTCAAAGGACAATGAAAATTTCATCCAAATTTTAGGTTGAATAAGAAAGTTATGACATTTTCAAGTTTTGCTTAATTTCACAAAACAGTTATATGTCCATTCTGGTCAGCAAATAAATGAGGAGCCTAAAGATGTCACCAACTCAATATTTCTTTTGTATTCTATTATATGAAATATGAAATATTTTGATTTTCTCCTTATTGTCACATGAAAAGAAAAAAATTATTCCTCCTTAAACATGTGGAATTACCATTATTTTATCAGTTTATGGATAAGTCAAGTTGGTTGTTATTGTAAAAATTAAAATTTTGTATATAATTCAAACAATAAAAGACAAGAAATGTGAGTTGGGACATCATTGACTCTCTCATTTGCATATCACTGACTTGTGCATATAACTGTTTTGTGAAACTTTTTAAGCGAAACGTAAAAATGTTATAACTTCTTATCCAACATCCAATTTTCATGAAATTTTCAGCATTATGCTTGTTTCTCATTCAGTTCAAATCAACAATTTTCTGGGGTGGACTTGACCTTTAAACAGAAAAAAGGATTAATATACTATATGAAAGAAAAGGATGCAAACTGAATATCAATATTAACATTTAATTCGTAGCAGTTATCTTTAATATCTGACCTAAGTGCATGCCTTCTCCAGCACTGATCTGTTTTGCTCCTTTTCTGATACCTATATCTCTCTGTATCTCTTCTCTTATATATGCAGTGTCTTTGCATATCTTTTGCATTGCAACAGTAATATTGTACCATTATTACCCAGCATGCACTCGCACATTTTTCATGTAACACCTACACACACTTGTCCTCCTGGGTGCTTTTAAAAAGAGCACTTTCCCGCGTGACTCGTCTTGTCCGTTATATGGCCTCATGCCATGTGTATCATCTGGGACAGATGGTCGCATGTATAGCGCCCTCGCAATGCATTATCAATACATCCTTTGAGTCTAGCACCTCCGACAAATCGAATGGCACTGAATCTGTGCATTTTGTCACTTGCTTCAAAAAGATGAAATAGCAGTCATTTCAAGCACTGATGGTCTCAAGTCGCAGACCTTGATTAAGAAAATTGTCTGACTACAGAATAATAGAATATTTTGGTCCATGCTATGTTAAGCATGTTTTATGGGTGCATTTTTGTTTTATCACTGGAATCATGATTTAAAACACGTGAAACTAAGACATTTAAACAGAATCATGGTAGTCAAAAGTAAAAATAAACATGTTTCAAATCACAAACATGAAACACAGAAAAGGTGCGTTTGGAAAGACTTTTCTGCCGAATCACGTTTGAAAAAGGTTTAATAAACATAATGTTGATTTGAATCATGATTTTATGATATAATTTTGTTGGCCTATTTTGGTGTTTATGCCAAACTGCGTGCTGCCAGTTGTATTCTTCGCTTTTTCTCTACACAGTAGCCATATTGAAAATTAACGTTGTGTGTCTTTTGCAATTAAATCTGCATCGTACTTGACCCTATGAGTGGACATATAATTCCTGTATCAAATTGTGCAAGTAATGCGATGCGAGGCTTGAAGTGAGAGAGAAAAAGCATGGGAGAGAGGGTCGATTAAAACCCTTATTTTACAGTTTTCATGATTTATGTTTAGGTTTTCTATCAGGCTTCATGTTTGTTATTCTTGCTTATGATGCCGCATAAATGCAGCCTATACTCACAGCACATTGGGAGAAAGGAAGCTGTGAATGAAACCATTTTTACATTACAGTTTCCAAAGAAAATCTTGAAAATATTAAATCATTTTATATTACTCCATTGAGTTTTTATTGCATTTGTCTATTATTAGAAGGTCATGGAAACAATTATTTTCCAAATTAGCATCTCACATGAGTTAGGTGTTGTTAGATCTTCTGATTCATTCATTTTATGCATCAGTCTATTACTATTGATAACCCATTCTCTGTCCATTGTAATTCTATCTGACATCTCATACCCCTTTCATAAACCCATCCTCCAATTATCCGCCTAAGATTAATGCGGATAATTCAATAAAAATTGCGTTCACAAACTCCGAAAATAATCCGCACTTTTTTGTACGAGCACCCGACCCGGAAAAGGCGGATAATTATCATGGGAACTGCACACGCCCCCTCCGATGGGGTTGCGTTAGAAAAGGGTGACCTTGTGACCGCACCATGGCAATTATCCGCATTACTTTGGAAATGCGTTCATAAAGTCAAAATCTGGTCTCGATGCTGCTATTATGCGGATAATAGCAGCATCGAAATAATGCAGATAACTCTGGTCCTCCAATTTTACGACCAAATTATGCGGCTATTGTCCGCATAATTGGGTTTATGAAAGGGGTATAAGATGCTATGGGTGATCTAGAACTTGTGTAAATCCATCTACATGTGATACTTGGTAAAGGTTATGAATGATTAGCTACTCATTTACCTTTCTAAATTACATTCTTCTGTTAATGATGAATATTTTGATACAGCCACTACACTGTAAACTGATCACAAGTAATGTAGTTTGGACTTGAAGTGTAATTTGGTATGGTTTTGGTGAATAGAAATGGTCAGGAGCGATGCAGATTTGAAAAATCACAAGTAATGAAGAGCTATAGGCCTACCAATCAATACATTCAGTTTTGTGCCAAATTTGATTTGTTTCATAGTACATATTTGATTTCATTTTATTCATCATTAAAAAAAACAGTGCTTGTGAACAAAAAAATAATTTTGAAATTCTTGGTTCAAAACTTCAAATCATTTTTCACAAGTGTGTGATGCCCCACACTGTTATTTTAAAATTCTGTTCTGTAAAAGATGTTAATGCTTAAGTAAGGCCTATTTGTTTCTAATGTGATTATTAAAATTGAGCAGTTGATTTTGATATGAGGAAGTTTGCACTCATGTGAACTGTGTTATATCCCTGACACATTAGGTGGTTTCAAAACGCCTCGATCACAAGAATCCCTGTTAAATTACGAGAATTTTTTTTAGGCTGAAAAATGCCCATTAATTATTCCTGCATTCATACCGCCCTGAAACATACCCTTCGGGATAAGTACCTGAAGTTACGAGCATGCGCAGTATGGTCTGATAAGCAGGCAAGGCGCGAGATTCAAAATCACTAGCCCAGCAGCAATCCATGCACGGCACCGCACCCAACGACACGCTGGGCTAAAAGTTCCTGTAATTTACTTTCACATCGCCAAAATACCTGCGACCTTGGAAAAATCTCCGCGAAAGATCTCGTAATTTCGCCAAGTACCGGTACCTACTATTTAGCGGGTATTTTCTTTCGGGGAAATTACGCGTAGTTTGCTTTCACATTACCAAAATACCTGGTATTTTCTGATCGGGGTGAATTTCCCGATCAGAGAATACTTGGAACTGACGAACTTCGAGGCGGTCTGAAAGGACCTATTGTATGGGTGTGGTATAGTATTGGTGTGTGTGACAATGTGTCAATCAAGTTAATAGGCTTGTATGCAGAACTCTTTGATGCCTTGTAACAAAGGAGTGATTTTAACATTGATAAGATGGTTAGCAATGCTTAGTCTGATCAATGTTTGTGATGAGAGTCTACTCCACAACCAGTCCTCCTTTGTTTTGTTTCAGGCCCATATTGAAAGAATTAATGTACAGTATTCAGTCTTCTGAAATATTTTTTTCTTCAACTTTTTAATTTTGTAGCCTAAATTGCATCAAGCGAGTTATATCTTAATTTCTAAGAGAGAAAATTTTGAGTTTATTTAGACAAATGCATTTGAGGTTCATGGGTTTAATCAGAAATGTCATGTGATCCAAAGACATAGCCACTTCCAGAGTTGAGCAAATCCTGTAGTTGATATTAGGGACAAAAAACCAACCCACTGCAAAATGTTGTAAATTACGAGTCCCCAAGTCTAGCCAGTTAGCTAGCCTCTCTGCCATACTTGACCTTTAATCACTGTGCAGCGCACCCTCCAAATGATTCCCCACGTGTTTGCCAGAGATATGCGCATCACACAGGAAGCGAAACATAGCGTCCTTCTCCCAATCCACCACAACAGGAAAAGCAGCCAGGGAAAGAAAAAAAGGACTGTCCCTGCTAAAAGAATGACTAAGATATACAAAGTCTGCTATATTAATAATAGAAAATTGGAAATACATGTTTTGATATCTTTGTCAAAGTCACAGGTCATATCTAAACTTGTAATGTACAATGGTCTATAACAGATGTGTGTTGGGGGGGGGGGTCGACATGAAAATCTTAACCTAAGGTTAAGTTATCACAACTTATAAAGTGTATGGACCTAGTTTATGAAACTTGGACATAAGGGTAATTGAGTATTGCTGAACATCCTGCTTGGTTGTAGGTCACATGACTAAGGTCAAAGGTCATTGAGGGTCAATGAACTTTGGCCATATTTGGGGTATTTATTAAATTGCCATCATAACTTTGAAAATTTATATAGTTCATGAAATTTGGACATAAGGGTAATCGAGTATCACTGATCTTTTTGCACAAGTCTGAAGTGACATGATCAAGGTCAAATGTCATTTAGGGTTAATGAACATAGTATTTTATTATCATACATTGGTGTTTTTTGTGAATAATTATTCTACAGTCTGCACTGCTTCTCTATTGAATCGGGTAATGCAGGCGAGACTGCCAGAGGCGCTCCACTTGTTATAATAAGCTTTTTCCCATTTAAGACCAATTGACCTATTCATATTATGACGTCATATTAGCTCATAGCGCCCTCCCTCAGAGCCTATAGGAATACATGTAAACATAGTTGTCAGAGATGCGCCAGCTGTAGATTACAAACTCATGCTAGGCAATGGTTTCAGCCTCTAAGATGAAGGCATGATGATGTGGATGCACAAGGTCAAGACTATAGTCTATTCAAGAAGCTTTTTTCAAGTTTAAAATATAGATCTTAAAATGTGTCAGAATGCTAGAACAGAATTTGAAAACAAATTACCATGCAAGTGTTTGTTGTAATTGTAGAATTAAAGAGTATAGATTATATGCCCCTTATTCCAAATGATTGTGACAGAAAAATCTTCAGTTACTTGGAGGATTGACTGAATAAGCATGGCATTCTTGCCAGATGACATGTCTTCTCCCCACCAAAGGCACCAATAAATATGTATCCATTTTAGCGTTATTTGTTTGGGTGATCTTTAGTGTGCTGTGCTGGCTTTAACATAGATTTCATTCTTTCACAAAATGAGTTTTGTGTAAAATAAGTACTAAATCTGGGCTGGAACTACTTGAGTTTTTAATTGAAATAAAATTAGCAAAACAAACATTGAATATTGAGGGATTTATTACCATCTTTTAATTTACTTCTAGACCCTAGTTCAAAGTCTAGTCCATGTAGGTTGTAACCATGACTGCTTTAAATTACCCACAAAGCATCTGGTTCACATCAAGTATAATTTACAACCAAGGTTAGATCAGCCAGTCTGTTTTATTTATTTTCTGCAGGAAATTATGGTTCTGTCTTTGATTTTAGTTTCATTATCTGCTGCGGGAATTTATTTTCCATAACTGAGGACATCGGTCAGTGTTTTTGATCATCTAACTTAAGTTTTTTTTAAGCTCATAATTTATGTTGTTGACTTCTTTGTTGAAAAGAGAATCATCTGCTTTTCATTTGTTGATGATAATTCAATTTTAGATGTGTATCTGATGAGATGAAAGGAAAATGCTTAATATGAGTTCTGTTGGTGACTGTGCTGTTTATATACAAGTATCCAATTATGACAAACTGAACTTATTGTTGATATTGATTAGCTAATTATTTCCAATAAAAAAGACATGCAAGAACAATATTTTTGAAATATTAATGGAATGCAATGCAATTTCACAACAGTGTAATTGTACCTGGCACTGATGGTATTCGATTTGCTGCTTCATATATGCATTCACAATATCTAGGCCTGATATTTCTCGAAAACTTATTTCATTTTTGTATCATTTTTATTGTTGATGAAATACAATAGACCTAATGATATCATTTATGCTGGCTTTTTCTCTCAGGGTACCCCAAACTATTAGGGGAGAGGGGGCAATTTGAGCCCCTTTATCAATTTTTCAAAAAATACCTCTCTAAATAAAAATATGCAGGAACATATATATCATACCACAAGTAATAGTAGTGTTAGATTGTTCTGTTCAAGGTTATTGACTTTGATTGAAGTAGTTATTTTAGATTGCAATTTGTTCTTTTTGTGTGTGTGAATGACCGTTTTATTTCCCCCCAGAAGAAAGCTCATGAATGTGTCTATGGTTGAATGTTTGATGTCAAGCTTGTGTTATGTTATTGCTTGTGGCAGTTACTTTAGATTCATCCAGTAAATCTGTCATGGTTGTTATAAACCGGCCACATCTGGCTTGCATATGAGACAGACCTGTACTGGTAGGCTTGCTTGTGCCCATCAGCCTGAGTTCAAATTATCCTGCTATTTCGGCAATCATAACGAACTCAGGAATAGGCCTATTTATAATGAAAGCGGGCTATTTCATGGGCACATAACCAATGAATTAACAGAGGACTTTTTTTTAATTTCACCTTGCTTGGTTAATTATTCAGCTAATTTGCAAAGAAATGAAAACATGCAATGTAGGATATGTTACATAGGCTGCGTTTACCAGTATGCGACCTCAAGCCAGAATCATGATTTGAATCATGATTTAAAACACAAACATGAATCACAATACCACAGAATCAGCGTTTAGAAGACTTTCATTTTAAAGCTGTTTTTCCTCAGATTCGGGCCGATCCAGTGCGCAGTTTGATAGAGGAAGTTAGGTCAACTTTTTTCTCACATGTTTTGGCTCTCTAAAAATCAATCCTTTACCTTCCGAATTCAGTCTATTATACCACATTTTGTTTACTTATTATTCTTCTTGTCGGTTTTTCGAAAATGGTGTTCGGAAGTAAATTTTAGCGTAGATCCAATTTTATATCAACTGTTAACTCAACAACAATTGATATCATTGTCTGTTCAGTTAGTTCATTTTCTAGTTCACTTGAAGTTGAAGACATGACAAAAAAAAGATGAAAAGAAGTGAACGATGTGATGCCCAGCACAGTTACATGCATGCATGCATATCAAATTATGTATAAGTACACTGAGCATAGCGCGCCTTGAGCATGGCAAGAGTCAAACCTAAAGTAGCCCGACACAGTGATGTCATAGAATCATGATTCAAATCTTGAGTGCGTTTATACGACCTTTTTCCGTGTTTCATGTTTATGATTTGACAGACGTTTATTTTCACTTGTGACTAAACGCAATCGTGATTCTGCAGAATCATGATTTGAATCATGATTCTGGGGTAAAAAAGTTGGGCATAAACGCACCCATAGCCTAAGGTCACATCCAACATTTCAAGCAATAACTTTTCTCTTTTCTGGGCTAATGGCAGTAATATTTCTTGACTCTCACAATATTCTTTGGGTGGAGATAATCAGGCAAGAATCTCAAGATGGTGGAAAGTGCATGAGGCTGATGGAAAACTGCCTGTAAGTCTTAAAGAAAGGGAGATAAAAATGGAGGTAATATGGGTAGAGTGAGGGAAGATATAGACAAGAGACAATACAATAATCATAGTGAGATGTGAAAGAAGAGAAAGAGCAATATAATCAAGATTAAGAAAAAATATTATTTAAGAAAAATCCAGAAAAACTAAGTAGATGGTAGACTAAAACAAAAAAAGAACAGTAACATGTTATTTAACATCAAATTCGATACATTTCTTTTTCCCTATTAGAGGTGAAATCAACCAAAAAATATTTTTTAAGATGGGACTTTGTATTGGATTCCTTTGATATTAGCAATGTGCCCATGCATTTTTAGCTCTCTCATATTCATACATAATTGGAAAAGCTGCCACTTCATTCCTTTTAAAATAACAATCCTTTCAAAAACAAAAGTTGGCAGCTTCAACCATGTCTCTGCCTTTATTTACATGGTTTTCTTTCAATTTCTTGTCTATTGGCAAACAACTTGACTTCTGTCATTTAGAAAACAGGTGTTAGGAACTTAGGATGATGATGCACTGCTGCTGCACTAGTCTTTCTTAAAGTTTTGGTATGGAATGTGTTTTTATAACATATTTGATAGATTGCGGCCCCTATTATAAATCACATATTTGAGTTGAATATATTTTTCCATGAGTAGTTCATGTTTTCAGTTACAATTCATAAAAATACCTCATAAACAAATTTTGGATTACAAGATAAAAGTTGAAGAAGTGAACTTGTATAGAAAATTAAAGTATACAATAACTAGGTGCAATAAGTTTGAGAAGAGATTTCTGCTAAAAAAAAGGGAGTGGAACATAGATTAAAAGCAGGGCTTGTGTTTCTTAGGTCCCCAAAAAATCATGGATAGTATAATAGTAATTTTGATTGCTTTTCATAAGGTAAATTACAGAATTAGCACTGTTTGTACATAAATTCAACAATTACATGGAAATAAATGGGTTGTGTAATGGAGAATAAGTCTAAAAAACACACACACACAGTGATTAAACTAAGATTAAAAGTTTTATCATTGTTATAATATAACAGTAGACAAAAATAAGAATATGAAAGCTGATGTGAAAGATTATTTCATTTGCATTTAGAGAGTAATCTTTGATGGATTTTCCTCAAACCTTCACCAATATTTTTGAATTATTTTTCTGTTATTTTTACAACATACTTTAAGTCAAGTCATAGGGGACACACCTATTTCTTTTCTTTATGGTCGAATTTTTTTTGGGGGGCTTCAGTCCCCAATGCTCCCCGCCCCCTAAAACCGTGCCTGGTTTGAAATTAATTTTATGTACATCAAATTTATGTCAGTGAGTTGGCTGGCACCAATTTTTGTGTAACCTGAAAATGGTTAAAATATGGATTAAGTCACTCCCCCCCCCTCCTCTAACATTTGGTCTTCAGTAATAAAGTAAATGTGTTTTCAACATTATCAGGCATGTTGACTGAGGTGAAGTACAGAGATGTTAGGGATGTTTTCATAGAAATCCCAATGTCAGCATATGGTCTTATACCACTCCACAATACACCAGTGTGTGGAATCTCCAATTTAATACAAAAGAAATGGTAGATTTTTCAGACAAATATGGGTTGTATTTGTGCTCAAATTTGATGGGACCATTCATCAAAATGAGGTTTAAAATGATCAATACTTTTGATGAGCTAATGAGGAGGAATGTTGAATTCTGAAAGATATGGTTGTTCTATCAAAGAATATCAACAATAAATCAGAAAGAAAGAGAGAGAAAACAACAGCTGGTACACCTTAGTTGATTTATGAAAAACTGATTCAGTATTATGTACAGTTTAGCTAATCTTTCAATACATCAGCTGCTATCATAGCTGTAGCTGAGTAGTTCTTCTGCAAATGGACACAAATTTGTTTCAGCTGTTTGGTGCTTTTCAGGGTAAGTAAATAAGAATTGCTTAAGACAATTTGTGACATTGTGAGAAAGAGAGAGGATGGTATGATTCAGTGATTCTGTTATCTGGATGAAAATTGGTTGATATTAGAGATGAGAATGACAAATAGCACAGCTGCATGAAATTGGATAAAACAGTTGGTTGTAATATGTTGACCTAGATATATACCCTAAAACCTGGTGTTTAGTTACCTTTGCCTGGCTGCATTGGTCTTATAATTCTTGTGATTCCTTGCAATTCTGTGATTTATTGTTTGCATTGAAAGGACTTTGTAAGCCTATATGTTGTCTTTGCCTTCAATATTTGCATTAATCCAGTTACCTAATTATGTTGTTTACAAGTTTGTATAGGATCTGCTGGCCTAGCCCTAGGTGTTCTTTCAATAATTCAGTGTGCCTCTCAGCTTCAGCATATATGAATTTATTTATTATAACAGATCTTACAGTTTTCTCTGGAGAAAGCAGTGCAAAGTCATATGGATAGGTATCTGACCATCTATTAATTACAGCCTAACCTACATATCTGGTTATTTAAAGGGGACAGAGTAACAAAAAGACTATGACATGGTGACAGACACAAAATGATCAAATCTTTGATCTCAATTTATTCAAACTGCTGTAGGCCTAGTGACTTCATTGTCATACTCCTAATGCTAAATTGATTGGCCTGTTTCTGCTTCATGCCAAATAATTCATAGAAAAGGATATATATTTCATCATATGTTGTCATAATATCTAAAGATGTTCCATAATTCATGGTATTGGCCGATTCTGTTTCTGTTGTGGTAGATCCCGTAGGAACTTGGCAGGACAGCATTTTTTTGCTGGTAAACGCCAAGCTGGTATATAACCAATTACCTTGGAAACATTACAACATTCTGTTGTAAGTATAGTCTGGTATCATTCTATTCTTTATTCCTGCAAAAATACCAAAAAGATTGCAGTCTGCAAGATTTGGTCCTATTGATTTTGATAAATTGATTTTCATCCCTTGGCTTTTTTATTTGTCTTTGTGAAAAAAGTCCTTCAGAACTTCCTTCCAGTAGGCATATATGGCTATTATATGATCGAAATTTTAATAGTATTTATTTTTAGTGGGCAAGTAAAGAAAAAATGTAAAAACTCACTTTGAATGAATTTTGTCATGATGTGAACTTCTAAATTGTTTGTGCCTGTCATTTATACCCCTTTCATAAACCCAATTATGCGGCTAATAGCAGCATAATTTGGTCGTAAAATTGGAGGAGGACCAGAGTTATCTGCATTATTTTTATGCTGCTATTATCCGCATAATAGCAGCATCGGGACAAGATTTTGAGTTTATGAACGCATTTCCAAATAATGCGGATAATTGCCATGGTGCGGTCACAAGGTCACCCTTTTCCAACACAACCGCATCGGTGGGGGCGTGTCCAGTTGTCATGACGATTATCCGCCTTTTTCAGGACGGGCGCTCGTAAAAATAATGCGGCTTATTTTCGGAGATTATGAACACAATTTTTATTGAATTATCTGCATTAATCTCTTAGGCGGCTAATTGGAGGATAGGTTTATGAAAGGAGTATAAGACTACTAGTAATCTGTTTAAAGAGAGCACCTTTTTTTTAATAAGTTGCAGCCCTCTTTAGATCTGCATTTGCCAAAACCACTGTGATATGATCCTAACTGAGGAAGCTATTACCCTTTTTACACAGGCTAAAATTTCCTTAACCCCGTACTATAGGTGGGGCTAAATTGCCATTTAGCCCCACCTATAGTACGGGGTTAAGCTTAGCCCACTTTCTTTTTACACAGCATTTTTGCAACTTAGTGGGCTAACCCCACCTATAGTACGGGATTATTTGGCCCTGCAAAAAAGCAGAGTTATCCCACCAATTGCGGTGCTAAGAGCGATAGTACAGGGTTAAGATCGCTAGTGTAAAACGAAAGTGGGCTAAGCTTAACCCCCTACTATAGGTGGGGCTAAATAGCAATTTAGTACTATAGGTGGGGCTAAATAGCAATTTAGCCCCACCTATAGTACGGGGTTAAGGAAATTTTAGCGTGTGTAAAAAGTGTGCGAGTGAAGTACTTGTACTACGAATGATCGACAAAACCACTAGTCCGGGGTTAACGAGTTTCGTGTAAAAAGCAAGCATTCCTTATCCGGGGTAAGCAATAACAATTTGGCATGTGTGAAAAGGAAAAAAAATAGTACGGGGTTAAGGATAGTACGGGGTTAGCGATAGTCCGGGGTTAAGAAAATCCTGTGTAAAAAGGGTATTTGATGAATCCCAACAGGTGATTTCATAATGCACATGGGTGTGTGCGTGTGTGGAGGGGGGGAGGTAAGAGGGTCAATGATTTACCCCCTATAGTGAAAATATAGAACTATTTGAAAGTGAAAGAATAAAAAATATTAATCATATATACCAATATATATGTAAACAATATGCCACTGGGTTAGCAGTGAGAAATTATTAATTGGTACAGTACATCATAAACTACTTTATGCTCTTTGAAGAAAAGTGGAGTGAAGAACAGTGTGTAAAGTAAAAAGAATTCAGGAAGAAATTGCTTGTAACAATTACCTCATCATTATTTCCCTAGCTACTTAATTTGCATTGGCTATCTCCCCCCCCCCCCCCCCCCCCCGGCTTTGGCTTTTGTTATGAATTTTGACGATGTCATTTATATTTTACCCTTTTTTAAAAAGAGAAATGTAGAATTTCAATATAAATATTCAAACTGATTGAGGCAGTTGAGCTTTGCCTTTGATCTAAACATACATTACAATAGGTGAATGGGGGAAACAAAAGTGGCAATGAAATCTTTGGTGGTCATGGTGGGAACAACAATTAAATGAATTACAAGGACATATGAAATAAGGACATGTTTTTCATTTCTCTGCTCCTGGATCCTAGAGTATGATTTATGATCTCTTGGAAGTGATATCATTTCATATTTCACCTGTTTCCTTCTTTCACCGCAATGATATATGGGCTCAAGAGTTACAAGACCTATGGTGGTGAAAACCAGTGCTGTACCATGGAGCTATTAATGGAGTAGCTCCATGGCTGTAATATCCCTTGAAATATGTACTAAGAGACGCACCCTGTTTTCACCAAACAGTTCATATGATACTAATCTAGCGAGCCACACTTGGTAAAAAGGCGAATGATATTTCAATATAATTTAACATTTCAACCTTAAAAACTTTAGTAGATGTCTGATCTTTAATTTTCACCTATCAATTCTCTGAACATTTAAATATTCAAATAAAAAATATCTTACGCACCCTCTCATGTCAATAATTTGATTTGCCATTTAAAGGGCATTTTGAACATTTATCTTTACAAAATATCGTTTTTATATTGTTACAGTCAGATGATTTCCTGAAATTTTCAGCCCAGTCCATGCTTTGTATTTAGGTTTTATAATATCAAATCATAACATTTTATTTTGATAGGGCACCTATTTGAAATAAATTTTTATGAAAAATCACAAAATTTATAATGTTAACACATTTTCATTCCATATCCTTCACACCACAACTGTTTTAGGGCATACACATTAATGTACACATAATCTAGTAATGAATTGGAATAGTGATGGTCACATTTTGGGGATTTACCAAAGTTAAAGATGGGGGGTTTTATTATTGATTGAGTAATGAAAAATGATACTTATACCCATTAATTCACTCTAAAATTTATGTGCATCTTAACTTGTCTGTGGGAAATAATTGATGCTTATCATAATGGAGAGATGCCTTGATATTGATGCTTTATTAGTCATTACACTTTCTAGCGTGAAATTGTTATCTTATTTTGTCTTTAAAAAGACTTATGAATTTTATAATTTTCATCTCTAGATGATTCACAAAATGTATATTTAATTTCATATAATTTAGAATCTAATACTGATGATCTTGGCCAGAATGTTTTTTTGGATTTACATGTTTTTTATTATTGAAAACAAATCCTGAATATTCACAACATCATCTGAAAATTTTACACTTTCCTTGGTATTCATTTAATTTAGATATCAGGAAGGTCTAAATGTTTGGAAATTTTTTGTATTATGAGGATTATATTAATATCCCAGTTGTGTGAGATTTCTCGAGTTTGAACTTAGCTAGAGTAGAGAACTTGAGAGGTTTCCCAATCATACTATTTTTTGAAGACTGGGAAATGAAGACTGGCTTGTTTCATCACAACTGTGCTTAAAGGGGTCATAATAGTCAGGCCAGTCTGAAGGGGGTCCAAGTCTAGGCTGTCTCTGTGCAGAGTGAGATGTGTAGCTAGCTAAATATTTTGTGTCAGGTATCATATTCTATTAGAAGGAATGGGAGTGAAGAAACCAGCCACATGCGCAGTGTTGATGACAGATAGGTTACAAGCTTGGAGAACAGGGAGGAAGAGGGGGTGGGAAGGGTCCACCATTACCTCACTTTACCTCACATTCATCAAAAGTCAAATGAGAGATTCAAGACTCAATATCCTCTATAACAGTCAGTACTATGCCTGGCAAACATGCCTCTGATAACAGTCCATACTATAGACGAACAGGCAAGCATGCCTCGATAACTCTCCTCTATCCAGGCAAACATGCTTCTATGACTTTCTATTTCCAAACTTTGCTTGGGTTTTTCTGTGTGAACAAGGGACTACATCGGCCTTTATTCCCAAATTTTATAGAAGCTGTTAGTGTTATTGCATAAAACCACTATTGCGAAAAGAGCTACATGGTCAATGAAAAACATAGGATTTTTATTGATAAATAGTTTTACCTTCAGACTCAGTCTGTTCCAGACTATCCGAACCAAGAGTTTTAAATCCCAGATTGCCTGTAGCCCTATTCTTAATTTATTTGTCAAAAAGCCGTAAGTTTCTCTTTGATGAAACAAAGCAGACTTGTCTGATTAGTGTAAGATCATAATGAGTGAGGATGAATATAGTGGAACTATAATTCTTTGTAGTATCCATTTTAAAAACTTCTCCTGTACCCTTCC
Organism: Lytechinus variegatus; assembly: GCF_018143015.1. Taxonomy (NCBI): domain Eukaryota; kingdom Metazoa; phylum Echinodermata; class Echinoidea; order Temnopleuroida; family Toxopneustidae; genus Lytechinus; species Lytechinus variegatus. The sequence goes on along the minus strand of NC_054741.1, from coordinate 39,708,424 downwards.
CCCTTTCCTATACAACCATCCTCCTACCACACCCCTTTCAATTAAGGAGAAAGACAGAGCTTGTAGGGAAATATTCAATCTCCCTGAGCACTTGTAATATCAATCTCAACATGGAGGAGAATCCAAAATGACACCAGCCCCATCTCTGTGACAGCCACATTCACTGACATGTTGACTGAGGCCTAGCGCCAAAATAATCAAAACCCAGCCATGGCCACTGCTATGATCAGAACCTATATGAAGAGAGAGGGGGGGGGGGGGTGAAACTGAAAGGGTTAACATTGACTCATTCCAGGTATTGCACTTGTTGCTTTCATCAGTGTTGATAAGCTGCATCAAGGAACCACCCTTTCCCATCAATCCACACCTGTGCATAAAGTCTCTGTCCCAGAAATCATTACCCCTCCCCTCTTTCCAATCCCCCTCTTCTTGTGTCTGGATACACCTGTTAGCCTATGAAAAGTGCAATTCCCTTTCTAAGCTTCATGGTTGGTTGAAAAATTGTTGATATAACCCTGTTCTCTATAGCGCTAACTCATTCTAAATTCTTTATTTTTGTAGACTACATTTCAATTATGTTTCACTATGATATGCTTTTCACATTGCATTTCCTTAACCCCATACTATCCTTAACCCCATACTATCTTTTTTTTTCGATTCACACTGTCTTTCTTAACCCCATACTATCTGCTCAACCGTGGTTAATGCCTTAACCCCGGACTATCCCTCAGCTCATGAATACTGATGATTTTACCATACAGAGCGTGATTAACGTGCAATTCGACTTCTGTGATTGGTTAATGCTTAGCCCCACTTTCCTTAGCCCTGTTTCGTTTTCACACTGCATCTGTTAGCGCCGCAATTGTGGTGCTAGCACCACAATAAGCCGGCTAACCCTGCTTTTTTGCAGGGCCAGATAGTACTGTACTATTTACCGTGCTAGCCCACTTTGCTAAAACGTAGTGTGAAAACGAAGTGGGCTAAGCTCAACCCCGGGAAATTGGTGGGGCTAAGACCCCCCCCCCTTAGCCCCACCAATTAAGGACAAAAAGTACAGTGTGAAAAGCATATGAGTGGACTTATTAGACAGAGTGTGTGAATCAGCTGGACTACTTCATTGGTCTAACCATGGACCCATTACAATACCTGCTGGTCAAAAGCATTGAATCCCACACAGTATTGGCCCAAGCTTTCAATATTGGGCCTTGTTGCTATTTGGACTGTGAATTTTGTTTCACCTTTATATGGGATTGGGACTAGGTTCATAAGTGGGTTCGTAGTCTGAGTATAATGTTATTACTCGGCAATTTGGAATTCCAAAGATATTTATCTTATTACCCAGGAGGGCCGTCTGTATCAAATTAAATTGCGCGTTAACAAATTAGCGCGCAATTCCTGATCCGGCAAAATATCCTGATCTGAACAATCTCGAGATTATTTGTAGTGGAGATGCATTTATTGCGCTAGTTCGCTGGACTAATCTTGAGATTGCAATCCCAAGTCATCTTGGGATTATTTGCAAAATAGCGCGCTATTTTACGAATTATCCCGCTAATTCACAGTTGCAGACACACTTGGGATTATTTATGCACGACATCACTGATCAGACCATAATGCATTGATGTCTCGCTCGAGCAGGAATCGCTCTTTTCGAGATTCATCATTTTGAATCAGTAAAAAAATTAAATTCATGCATTATATATTATTACATAATATAAGGGGCAGCTGTTCGTTCCTGACTTCGCAAATCAAAACCTTAAAATTCTAATTGTTATTGATGATTTTATTATGACTTGTTATTGATGATTTTTCCTCAAACCTTCACCAATATTTTTTTTCTGGTATTTTTACAAAAAAATGTCTTTAGGATGAACTTCCCCTCTAGTAATAAGATGATGGATGACAAGACCTGATTCTGTGTTGTTAACTATGCTCTAGATCTAAGTTTATAAATAATATGATATCATGCTCGGGTAACTAGTAGGTGCTGTCAGGTGGTGGTGATGCCCTTCTGGTACTCAGTTGCCATCTCTATTTGAGTAATCATTGTAAGAGAAAAATAAAAATGAAGACTGTACTTGATATTGATAGAATGAAATCTGATATTGCACCATTGATACCACTGATGACATGACATATGTTGTCTGGTAAATTAGGCTATGCAAGATTGTAGACAAGTGTCATTTTATTTAAGTCCTTCATTCCATATTTTTGCAAAGTGGTTGAGAATTCATCTGTGAAATAAAGGAATATGTTATTACATGGTAAGCGAATAAAAGATAAGTAAACTAACCTAGTGACTAAAAGTTCCAAAGGAAATTTTGTGAAGAGAGGGGTTTGGGAAATTCTCAAGAAAAGACCTGGGAAATATTTCTTGGCCATCATTCAGAAAGAAATTGCCTCCTCCCCCTTTAGCATTGATATAATACAGATTATCATCAGACAGCAATTAGTATTGGCCATAAATGGAAACACATGTGTGTATTTTCTTCTGGTGTAAGCAAGGTCTACAAACCTTTGGATTTCATGATTCTCTGCCTTCAGCATGAAAACAGGACCACTTCTTGGAAGGGAAGTGTATATTCTTGGTCAATGAACTTCAGAATTAGGAGGTTAACATACCAATGTGTAGTTATGCCTAATGACTCTTTTGATAGCAGGGGGGGGGGTAGATGTGAATGTGGGACTGGGGGGGCATACTCCCCACTTTGGCCTGCAGTTGTACACAATTGGTACTCATCTTCTTGACTCATTGCCAACTGTTGTGCTCACCCCCTGGAATTCAGAAGGGGATTTTTTTTTAATTTAGGGTAAAGACTTTTTCCCCCTTAATAGTATCATAAGTGAGTTTTGATATAGGCCTATAGATCTAGATAAGTAAATTTGATGACACTGCATTTCTTATGTACTTCTGTATTTTGTCCACCAAAAAAAAAAATTACGCAGGCCTAGTTTTGACCCTTACAATAGGACATTGACCTGATACAGTAGGTGGTTTCAGACCGCCTCAAAGTTCATCAGTTCCAGGTATTTTAGCAGTGTGAAAGCAATTACACGTAATCTCCCCGAAAAGAAAATACCTGCTAGTCGGTACTTGTCAAAATTACGGGAATTTTTGCTGGGATTTCATTTTTCGCAGGTATTTATACAGTGTGAAAGTAAATTGCGGAAACTTTTAGCCCAGCGTGTAGTTGGGCGTGGCACTGTGGGTGACTGCTTAGCTAGCAATTTGAATCTCGCGCCTTGTTTGCTTATCAGACCATACTGCGCATGCTCGTAACTTCAGAAAGTTATCCCGAAGGGTATGTTTAGGGGCGGTGTAAATGTGGGAACAATTAACAGGTATTCTTTTAGCCTGAAAAAGTTCTTGTAATTTAATAGGGATTCATGTAATTGAGGCAATTTGAAACCACCTTTAGAGGGATTAACACAGTGTCTTGTAAAACTTGTACCAAACATTTCATCTTGATTAAAATATCACTTGTCCATCATGATATGAAAATGGGAACTGAGAATCTAGAAAGTGGTACAACTTTTAGAGGCATACTTTTTTGTTTTTTTATGTCTTGGAATTTAGAAGTTCTCTAAAGTTTGTTTACTTTATATTAAGACAAATGTATCTTGGTTTAAAAGGAAAGAGTTGTTTTTGTTGCCTGCTAGTTCATGTAGGTCCATGATTTCAAGGAGTAAATATATAAAATATTTGCCCTTTGGATTGGCAATGTTGCATATGAACTTATGTTGAATGACCTTTAGGTCAGAGTGAGGTATAATTACATCTGCTATACATACTGTCACCACTTCCTATAATGGTGTCCTTCAAATATCTCAAAATTACAAAACAATGGACTTAATGTAAGTCATTAAAGGGGATCTTAATGACTTTAATCTCTTTATGTGTAATTACTTTGTTTTATTGATTCAGAAGCTATAAACTAATAGTCACAAAGCAACAAATTTGGAACATTATCTTGATAATTTTTCTTACAATGATAGTAACAGAAGGTTTTGTTGAAGGCCTATCTGTTAAGTTCCAAGTTCAATTAACCCATTGAATACTTAATTTTTTGAATTCACATAGATTTTGTACAGGAATGACCCGGTCCATAGCCAAAGGGTTAAGACCAGTTTTTGAGGTTTGTATAATTATAGTAGGTCTTTAACCTATTTATTCTTTGATAGTTAGCATCAACCTGGGAGGCACATGTTAACAGTGATGCTAAACACATGTTTCCTGTAACCATTTACTGGCATGGGATCATTTGTTCCTTGGTGTGAACTGTTTTACAGATTGAGAAAAGTTCAATGCCCTGATCACAGTATAGGGTTGAAATAGAAGCCTCTAAATGCTCTAAACCTTTCATCAAACAATACAATTTAGTTTTTAAGGGGTAACCGTGAACCTTCATTTACTGTTGATTCTTAGAAAGGCATGAAATCGTGAAAAGGAAGAGCAAATGTTGATTTTTTTGTGTGTATGTATTCCATATTTTGTCCAGATGAGTGGATTACATCTTTATTTTTTGTTAAAAATATATTTAATTGAAAAATTGAATTAAAAAAGGATGAAGGTAGATCAGTGTGAATGAAATTACATAACTTGATTTTGAGAATTCATGTTCTGTATCATGCTTTTTTTTTACTGATACCCTCTCCCTGTGGCTAAAGGCTTGTACATTAAAGGGATGGTCTGAGCTGAAAATATTTATACCTTCATACATAGAGTAGAATTCACTGAGCAAAATGCCAAAAATTTCATCAAAATTGGATAACAAATTATAAGGTTATTGAAGATTAAATTTAGCAATATTTTGTTAAAACAGTCATGAATATTCATTAGGTGGGCTGATGATGTCACATCTTCACTTTCCGTTTTCTTATGTTATTACATAAAATCATATTTTTTTCATTATTTCATACTTGTGTACTGAAGGCGAAGTGGAGTTACTCCGGAATAACTCCGGATTGAGTTTATACGCTTGTACTGCGGACCGACTTTAAACCCCCTTTCATATTGGCAAGCACCGCAGCGGTGTATCCGCAGTCGTTGCCATGGTTTCCAAGCGAGTTCGCGCCATACGTGTGTAGCGAGATCACAGCGATAAGCGCATACTGCATTTCCGGTGCGGAGTAACTCCGTTTGTAACCCTCTTCTCGAAATGGGTTGAGTACTCCACTTTGAATCCGGATTGAACTAATCTCAGAATTTTCATATTGCCCTCCAAAGTGGAGTAACTCCTCCTGGACTCCGGACTAACTCCACTTCGGCTCTCACTATGAAAGGGGTATTATATGTCTCCCTTATAATGAAATGAGTTGCAGCAATAAATATCTAAGATACTAAATCAGATTCAATTCAATTTTCTAGTTCTTGGAGGAAAAAGTTTGAATAATCCTATTTTCATATAATAAAATACAAAAGAACAAGTGGGGGTGCACCAAAGCCAAAAAGGGCACTTATATGTCAAAATTGGGATTTTGGTACAAAAGATATTTGCACCATAAGATTGTCACCTGCATGAAGTCATTGTGTTCTTTTTAGTACTGGTACTTAAAGGTATTGTTTAACTTTGTGAGCAGCCGATTTAAAAAATTCTCAAACCGAGATGAAACATGTGTACAAGTGCATGTATTAGAACTAATAAACCCTGAAAACAACCATTATTGAGAATGAAAAGCTAAAACTACAAGGCAAACCCTGATTTTGTAAATAGGCATCTTATAGACACCTAAATAGTACACATAAGTGTATAGGATGAAATTAAGATGGTGTTTCCGGTCACTTTATATTTCAATTTTTTGAAGCACTAAATAATTATTTTCGAATGCAATTTTTTCTGAACATATCACAGACACAGGTGACAAGTGTGACCTTCTAGCTCAGATTTTTTAAAGTCAAACCAGTGTTAACCAATCACTTTAAAGGAATGATCCAGGCTGAAGATATTTATATCTCAATGAATAGAGTAAAATTCACAGAGCAAAATGCTGAAAATTTGATCAAAATGGGATAACAAACAACAAATTTATTGAATTTTATAGATTTGCGTTATTCTGATGAAACAGTTCTAGGCATGTCTTCGTGAATATACATTAGGTTGGCTGATGATGTCATATTACCCTTGTGCTTATTTTATTATATGAAATTAGGTTTATTCAAAATTGTTATACCAAGAGCTTAATCAATTGGATTGATAACTTATTAAGTGCATTAGTTGACTGTTTCTTGCTGCAACTTATTTCATAATAATGGCAACACACCATTTACACATGTATGAATAAATGAAATAATTATAATTTCATGTAATAAAAATTGTGATATTCCAACCTGAAAACTGGACATGCTGAAAAAGGCATTTTCCATTTTCTGTTTTTCCAAAATGCATTTAGGAAAACATTTTTTCCCTATGGGGAATTTTCGGGGAGGGGGAAGAACAACAAACCTTCAAATTGATAACCTGTTCATATCTACAGAAAAATACTTTGATGAAATAGAGAACAATATCTTTCTCCAGCTGAGCTCAGTTGTGAATAGTGTCATGAATTGTACAGTTATGATGCATTATTTTATGGCTTTCCAGAAAAGGATAGATATTAAAGGGGAATGAAACCTTTGGAATAAGTAGGCTTGTGTCGAAACAGAAAAATCAAAGAATAATATCCTTTTCATAAACCTATCCTCCAATTAGCCGCCTAAGAGTAATGTGGATAATTCAATAAAAATTGCGTTCACAAAATTGCGTTCACAAAATTGCGTTCACAAACTCTGAAAATAAGCCGCATTATTTTTACGAGCGCCCATCCTGAAAAAAGTGGATAATCATCATGACAACTGGACACGCCCCCTCCGATGCGGTTGTGTTGAAAAAGGGTGACCTTGTGACCGCACCATGGCAATTATCCGCATTATTTGGAAATGCGTTCATAAACTCAAAATCTTGTCCCGATGCTGCTATTATGCGGATAATAGCAGCATCAGAGTAATGCAGATAACTCTTCTCCAATTTTACGACCAAATTATGCTGCTATTAGCCGCATGATTGGGTTTATGAAAAGGGTATAAGAACAAAGAAAGTTTGAGAAAAATCAGACAAATAATGAGAAAGTTATGAGCATTTTAATATTGCAATCACTAATGCTATGGAGATCCTCCCATTGGCAATGGGACAAGGATGTGTGATGTTACATGTGTACAGTAGAGAGATTTCGATTGTCTGCGACTGCAACGTATTCCTAGTTCACCGGAGGTGGTGACATCGCTCGTTCAGTATCACGTTCATACATTGATGAAAACAGTTTCGACTTAATCGACGTACCCATACTGGGCCCGTACCAGACCACAGCATATACCAGCGTGATAGCGAGCGGGCCGTTGGCCGATGCTCAGCCGGAGAGTCGGGCGCAGCATCACCCTACGAACCAGTGGGGCAACTGAGGATGCAACACTTGCACTCTTGCGCAAAAAGCCGCAAAAACACAGTTGTTTGGAAATAGAACATCAATTACCTATCGGATATGTAGTGTCTGAAAACAGGACACACTAAATGTAATAGAAAAGCTGGTAACAAGCAGTAATTTGTAGTTTACCAGCCCTGCTGAATCAACGAAACTCAAGTGTTGATGCGGCTACATTCATTTTTGCTAAGCGTGGATGACGTCATCATGCACGAACAAGCGCTCGTTCGAGCACTATGACAGCGAACGTCAAAACCTTCAAATACGAGTCACAGATTTGGGCAGTGAACAAGAAGGCTTGTCACAGAATACTTCGCGCATGCGCAGTGCTCCCAAAATCCCTTAATCTTGTACGTCCACATGGCACGTCACAGAAAACGAAAGGTCTCAAGTGTTCCCTTTGATGGACTATAAAATGTCTCCTCGAAATGTCTCTTTCTGCTTTTTCTTATGGTGATACAAACTCTTTATCCACGATGTATTCTTTAAAAATCTGTATTGTATGCCCTCCTATAGAAAGAATACATGATCTAGTGATAGATGTGATAAAAGAGGCAATTTAAGTGAAATATATACTAAAGTAATGGGGAGAGTTGTTCACAAGTGACATCACACATCTCTGTCGCATTGCCAATTTGAGGATCTCCATAGCATTTGTGATCGCAATATTCAAATGCTCATAACTTTTCTCATTATTTGTCTAATTTTTCTCAATTTTTTGTTGATCTGTTTCTTTTGATTTTTCTGTTTTCACACAAGCTATCTTGTTCCAAAGGTTTCATTCTCCTTTAAGTTAAGTAAAAATGCTAATAGTCCAGAGTCAAGTCTACTCCCTGTTTATGATGTTATGTTAGACATGTTTAAAATCTTTGTTGAGAAACGAAGGAAGTATCTAACCCTGTAATGACACCTAGCGGTGAGTCATCTCTTGTCATTCTTTTATTTCACTTCAACCATACATCCTTGGCTGTTATAGCAAGGACACTATACATGACTTTTTTACATTTTAACTAAGGAGGTATAATTAATTATACCTATACCTTCTCGGCTTAAACCAATTTTTAAAACATTTTTTAGCAATATCTCATTCACTTTGAAGAGAAAAAAAACGAGAAGACAGAATATTTTAGGAATGGGATTTATCTGAATTATTTAGAAATAATGGTCTTTCAAAAATAAATTATAAATTTCTAGAGGGGTGGTATGAACCAATAGCCAAAGTAGCCAATGCTTGCTCAGCATACTGAATTTACATTTCCTTTGTATCAGGAAATTTGAGGATTTTTATAAATGAATTGTGGTAGAGATAAGCCTGAACTGAGCATTCTTCTCCAAGTTCATTTTCTAAGCTGCAGGTGAGACTATGGATATTTATATGCAGTTCTCCTTAATTCATGCTATGTTTTGGGTTTTGCCCCAATTCCTATCAACTCCATTACACTCAAGACACCACATCATTTCCACCCATTCCCGCCATTACCTATTAAAAGTATCACCCCCCCTCCCAAGGCTTACTGGTGTGAGGGCTATATTGTCTCATGTGAATTCCAACTGAAGACTAAAAAAAAAATCAGGTATTATTTGCCCTCTAGTTATTCACGTCAAAATATGTAGGGGCAAGTTGCCACCCCTTGGAAATAACAGGTGCCTGTTACTATCCCCTTTCTGCCACACCCAACAAACCAAACCAGGTGAAGAGGAAATGGTTGTTAATTCATGCTGAGACATTGAGTCACTTGTATTCTACATGAACCGTAGGAAGTCAAGATATATTCTTAAAACACATTCATTACTGTTACAATATCACTGGACATAGGTTGCTAGGATATGAAAGGATTGTACCACTGGGCAGGTTCAGGATTTATCCAAAAATAAGGGGGCATTTTTTTTTACATACCCCCTGACAGGTTATCACCATTCATGCGATCAACCCCCCCCCCTGCATACCTTGTTGTTAAAGGGATGGTCCGGGCTGAAAGTATGTATAGCTTAATAAATAGAGTTGAATTCACTGAGCAAAATGCCGAAAATTTCATTGAAATCGGGTAACAAATAACAAAGTAATTGAATTTTAAAGTTTAGCAATATTTTGTGAAAACAGTCATCATGAATATTCATTAGGTAGGCTGATGATGTCACATCTCCACTTGTTCTTTTGTATTTTATTATATGAATTAGGTTTATTAAAAAAAAATTCTTCCAAGAACTAGAAAAATTGGAATGACAACTGATTTAGTGCATTAAATATTTTTTGCTTCAACTTATTTCATTATAAGGGATACATATTATTCACACAAGTATGAAATAACATAAGAAAACGAAAAGTGGAGATGTGACATCATCAGCCCACTTAATGAATATTCATGACGACTGTTTTCACAAAATATTGCTAAACTTTAAACTTTAATAACTTTATTATTTGTTATCCGATTTTGATGAAATTTTTGGCATTTTGCTCAGTGAATTGTACTCTATGTATTAAGGTATAAATATTTTCAGCCCAGACCATCCCTTTAAGTGTTGTAGGTGCCTCACTCTGCGATTGGCGAAAAGAATTGCTAAGGAAGTAGAAATGTGCATGCATTATGTTCAGACAAGCCGAATTAGGGCTGAACATGCTTGATCATAAATACTTTACATTACTGATGTTTTCAAGATAGTGCATTAGTTATAACAGCAATTGATCAGAGTGTGGAGGTATTATACAGAAGAGAGGATGATTTTTTTTTATCCCTTAAAGCCTGTGTATAGCTTTGGTAAAGGGTCAATAATGTGACTGATAATCGATTATCATCTAATATGACAGTCTTACTGAAGCGTAGAGACCGTTAGATATTTTTCCAACTGCACTTCTCTGAGAAAATTTCAAATATTCAAATCTTGGATATATAGCGCCCTCTCTCGGCGATGCTTGTTTTAAATTTAAAAAATGGGCATCCAAGCACTTATCTTATAAATTTAGTGATTAGATATCCAAAAGTTACAGACAAAGAACATATCTTGAAAGTTTCAGCCCATTCCATGATTTGGAATAGGATTTAATTGAAAGACAAAAACACACAGATATTTTAATTTGATCGGGTGACCCGATCAAGTTAAATTTCCATGTAAAATCGCAAAATTTATCCTGTAAAACACATTTTCATTTCATATCCTCCACATCATTACTGTTATAGGGCATATCCATTCATATTAGCTAGCGATGAATTGGAATAGTGATAGGTGTATTTTGGTGGATTTACCAAAACTATACACAAGCTTTAAGTACCTTGAAGTGATCAAGCTGTTGTCACACTGAATAAAGATCCACCTGTTAGCTGATTGAGCTTTTGTCACACTGATCCACTCCATACATTGGTTTAGTGCCCTTTGATGTCAAGGTTCTCATTAGGTGGTTTCAGACCGCCTCGAAGTTCGCCAGTTCCAGGTATTCTCTGATCGGGAAATTTACCCCGATCAGAAAATACCAGGTATTTTGGTAATGTGAAAGCAAACTACGCGTAATCTCCCCGAAAGAAAATACCCGCTAAATAGTAGGTACTTGGCGAAATTACGAGAACTTTCGTGGGGATTTTTCCAAGGTCGCAGGTATTTTGGCGATGTGAAAGCAAATTACGGGAACTTTTATCCCAGCGTGTCGTTGGGCGCGGCAGCGTGGGTGGCTGCTGGGCTAGAGATTTTGAATCTCCCGCCTTGCCTGCTTATCAGACCACACTGCGCATGCTCGTAACTTCGGGAACTTATCCCGAAGGATGTGTTTCGGGGCGGTGTGAATGCAGGAATAATTAACGGGTATTTTTTAGCCTTAAAAAGTTCTCGTAAGTTAACGGGGATTCTTGTGATCGCGGCGGTTTGAAACCGCCTAGTATCTGACTCTGATCATGGCTTCTCAAAAACTTGATCGTACCAAAGTTACCTCTGGTGTAAAAGAGAATATTTTCGTATGATGTTAGCTGTTGTGCTGCTACCAGACTCCATTTTTTGTTAAACCAAACTACAGCTGCAGAATTTAGCGAAAGCCTGATTTCTATTGTTTTTTTCCATTACAGATTTACATATATATTTATCTTGTCAATAAAAAAAACTTGCATGTTTTCATATCGCGATATTAAACATTACAGTGGGTTACAGGAGCTGCAAATAAATGACAAATAAAGCAGATATTGTAAGCTTTAATTTGATGCATTGGTCAAAATGGGCTAGGTTGGTTTAAGAAAGTAAATTATTCATAAAAAAGTTTTTGTTGGTTTTTACCAGACTTTGTAGCTAACTGACCATTGTAGGATATAATGTATGCCAATAACTAATCTACTTGATATGCTAGTTATTGTCTAAGAACTTGAGCTCGAATAATTAGTACACAGAATTTTTGCCCCCCCCCCCCCTGTGTTTTCTTTCCCCCTGCTTTTGTTCTTTTAAGGTGAACAAGAACAATATAGCTCATGCACAAGAAGCCACAAACCACCCATTCTCTTGTTCTTTCTGCCCCTCCTGAGTGACCCACAAAGAAAATAAGTAAGGCTGTAATCCTCTGTAGTAAGGGCAGTCTTACATCTTCTAGTGGGCTCTCCTTCTAAGAAGCTTGTCTTATATTGCACTACCTTCGTCTTCTCGGGTTCTCTGTTGAGACCAGGACTGGCTTATTGTACCCTCGCCCATCTGGTTTGGGGCCTTGATACATCTCAATGAAGTCACAGTCCATGTCTGGACCCTCCGCCCAAATCAGTACCTACCCTTTCTCTTTCATTCAGTTGTACTTCCCCTCTTTGCTGTGGAGTTGGGTACTTTTTTTGCGAACTATGAGGAGTCGTACACTGTCCCAGTGATACTAGAGACCTTTCGTTTTCTGTGACGAGCCATGTGAACGTACAAGATTATGGAATTTTGGGAGCGCTAAGTAATCTGTGACGAGCATTCTCGTTCACCGCCCAAATCTGTGACTCGTATTTGAGGGTTTTGACGTTCGGTGTCATAGTGCTCGAACGAGCGCTAGTTCGTTCATGATGACGTCATCCAAGCTTAGCAAAAATGAATGAAGCCGCATCAACATTTGAGTTTCGTTGATTCAGCAGGGCTGGTAAACTGCAAATTACTGCTTGTTACCAGCTATTCCATTACATTTAGTGTGTCCTGTTTTCAGACACTACATATCCGATAGGTAACCGTTGTTCTATTTCCAAACAAATGTGTTTTTTCCGCTTTTTGCGCAAGAGTGCAAATGCTGCACCCACACTCGCCCCACTGGTTCGTAGCGTGATGCTACGTCTGATTCTCCGGCAGAGCATCGGCCCACGGCCCGCTCACTATCACGCTGGTATATGCCGTGGCCTGGTACGGGTACGTCGACTTAAATCGAAACTGTTTTCATCAATGTACGAACGTGATACTGAACGAGCGGTGTCACCACTTCCGATGAACTAGGAATAAGTTGCAGTCGCAGACAATCGAAAGCTTGTTATTCACTTTACTGGGGAGTTAGACATCCCGAACATGCTCGCCCGACTCGGGTCGGCAGCGTTTAATTGTTTTCTGCCTCTGCCTGCCCATCTGGCATGACATTGACAATGCAGCATGAGGGCCTGAAAGGGTTTGTCTCTTTCAAAGGCTTGTTGCCCATTCTATCGGATGGCGGGCCACTCGCATACCTTGCTGTTACAGGATGATAAAAAAATTTCCTATCGGCTTTCCCTTACAGCTGCATCTGGGAAGTGATCCTTTGCAGTGGGCCCCTATGCGCCAAGTGCCTGGGGGGAGTTTTTTCTGCTCGCTGTTCCCGTTGTTGACCATCTCTTTGTTTTGGAGAGGTAGTTCGTAGACGTGTTCCTTTAGTGCTTCCACCCCAGTCGAATCATCTGTGTCCTTAGTATTGACTCATGGGGGCTTCTTTTTCCTCCCACTGCTTTTCTCTGGTTCTGTGATTTCGTTCACCGCCAATGTTGAGAAGTTCAACATTCAACTAATTTTGCACAAATTGCTTTTTCTTGATCTTAATGCCATCTTCCTCTGTTGTGATGATGAAGCTTGGTGTCCAATCTGGGCGCTAAAGGTGTACCTTGACAGAACCAAGAGCATTCGTTAGTCGGAAGAAGTCTTATGGTAACGTGTGTACCCTTCTTGTGATTCTTTCTCATGCTGGATCTTAGAAGTGATTTCAAGCGGCTGGTACGCATGTGTTGCTTTCAGATGCGAGGCCTAAAGCCCATAATACTTAAATAATTTGCATGTCTTGGACACTTTAAAAGTATATTTCTTGACGACTTTTGAGGGCTCCTTTTTGGCATTCTGCCAAATGTTTTATGTTTTTATTGTAAGGACATTCCATTGATGAGTAGGTACCGTGGGGTTTCGAAAAGCACCCTTAACAAGTATTGGCGTGTAAAACCCTACCCTCAACAAGTATTGGAAACAAAACGGTACCAGTATTTCCTGAATTGATCCCCTGAACAAGTACAATTATATCTTAATTGTTACATCACAGACGTTGGCTTTTCTACCTTTACTTTCATTGGTTTTAGTACCACCCCTCGCTCAAGTTGGACCCTAAACACATAATGTTGGGGCCAAAAGTACATAATTATTTAAGTTTTTTTATACCCTCGCAAATTGAACAGTAAACATGAAGTTTTCCTAGCAAAATATACAGTGCGTCCCACAAAAAACAAAACCGTGATTTATCGATGATTTATCATAATTTAATCACAAATACAATAGACAAATGACCTACCATCTTAAAGCTTAGAATCTCCTCTTTCATCTGAAATTACTTACATTATTTCTCATTTACGCATGAGTGAGCAAAAACAGTTTGAAAAGGATATTCCCAAAAGTCACTTTGCGGGCCGTATCTGGATTATAAAAAGAAAACCACATTTTTAAAAAGTTCATTATCTGCGCTTTAATTTGATACCTCAATTACAGAAAATGTTCAAGGAATAGCAAAGTTCTGGTTATTTGAAATAAGGCTTGAATTTCAATAATTTCATAAAATGAAGAGGTTTTACAGGCTAGCATTCAAACTCACTCGACACTCCGTTTTGTTCATGATCAACCATGCATTAACTCTTTTGTTACCGTGCGATATCTTCTGTGGGAAACTTGTGAAAACATGTTTATTTAATGAAATTATGGAAATACAAGCATTGTTTCGAGGGATCATAACTTTTTTACTTCTTGACCATTTTTTGTGATTAAGGTATCAAATAAAAGAGCAGATATTGAACTTTTTAGTCATGTGACTTCCTTTTTGAAATTTAGATACACCCCGCCAAATAAATTTTTGGCATTCTTTCTTTGAATTGTTTTTGCTCACTCATGCGTGAATGAGGAATAATCTAAGTAGTACCAGGTAAAGAGGAGATTCTAAGCTTTACGTTGGTAGGTCATTTGTCTATTTTATTTATGATTAAGTTATGATAAATCATCACTAAATCTCGGTTTCGTTTTTTCTGGGACGCACTGTATAAGAAATATATCTAAATATTTTCATTATTTTAGTGCATATGACACCCTTATTAAGTTACGTAAGTAACATGCCCTATCTTGAAAAAGAGATCACTTTTAAATGTTTTCCCCCGGGGAAGATCTTTAGAAAGTCTAAAATTGAAAAGTTCCTTGGATTATGGCTCATGGTTACTGAAAATCCCTCTCAAAACAATTTAAAAATGTGTGTTAATCACAGCATATGCTGCTTGGTCTGATAGTGCTGCATGTGATTGTTAGTCCCATGACTCAAATGAGTGTTAATTGTAAGATAGATAGTGGGTGGGGATGATCAATTTGTCAGGGGATCTCCCTAAATCCATGACTGAGGGGTTTGGTGTAGTAATGACGAGTAAGGGCCAGGTGCAAGGGAAGTTGGATTCAAAGCAGTTATTTTTGCTTACTTTCAAGTTCATGGAGCTATTCTGGTAATCTGTTGTCTGATTGATTTCAGTCTCATTGTAGAGGGCGTGTTAAACTTCGATTTGGGTATGGATGCTATTCTCATTTACATCCTAAAACTAATTTAGTGGAAACCAGTTTAGTAGAAAGTAGTTTAACATCTCATGGGAACACTCAAAGTGGTCTTGAAACCAGTTTGGAAAACCACCTCGCAATGCGGTTTTCAAGATAGCTTTGCCGTGTTAAACTGGTTTAAAGTAGCCAGTTGGTGAGGACACAACCATTCTTTGGGAAGCGATCTTCGCACATTTTGAGTATGTGACTGTGTATGGAATGCCTATGCTGTAGTTTTGAATTTTGTGTGAAACATGTGACCCCACTGAGAGCATTTCTGTAGCAACAAGATCACTTTACATGAAGTGATTCTGAAAACCACTCCAAGAAAGAAATGGTGATGAGGACACTGTCAAAGCGATCTTCTACACTGGTTTCCTAAACCGGTTTAAGGGTGTTACAAGCCCAGCGCAAAAGCAAAGGATATAACACCCTAGAGAAAAGAGAATTGCTGGAGTACTGTTCACACAACAAATTACTAAGTAAAATGGATTGGAATTACAAATTGATTACAAATTTTTAATGATATTTAAATTCAACACAGTTCATATCTGTTAATAAACCGAACTTTGTGAAATCCTAAAATCTACTGATTTTGATGACATTTTCAGCATTATGCTTGTTTGATTTTTCTCGACAGGGTTAAATAAACTTTTTTTCTGGGTGGACTTGACCTTCAACTATTGGTCATAGAAGCTACCTGATTGTTCTTTCAGGCAGCTTATTATTTTTAAAGAACTCAATGAAAATTCAGTGTCATTTCCAGCAAATTGATTTACTGTGTTTCATGAAGATATTTGAAGTATTTAGTCCAAATACTTTCATGCTAAGATTTTATGCTTTATTCACATTAATGTGTTTCAAATTCATATTGCCTATGTTTTGTAAAATGTCTTCCAAAAGAAATCACAAACAAATCACAATCCACATCTGTTCATTGTAAGTTTAAAATGAAATTTACAAATTTGTGATTAATAACATGTTATAAAGTATGCCTATAAGAACTTTGTCAAATGTGTAATATAATTAATTTTACCATTTAGAGTAATGGTTGCTCTAACCTTTTATAAATGTTCTTGATAATTCATGAGATAACTAGAGTTGTTTCCCACATGTGAAAAGGTTGTCCTTGAGAATGCCGAACCCAATAGAGCACAGCCATTCTGTCGCTAAGTATTCAAAATTGTGCCCCTCCTGTGGATTGTGACGGTCTGCAAAAGCCATAACTTCCCCCACACACACGCAAAAACTGTCTCTCTCTCCATTGGAAAATAATCGTCGATAACGTGTGAGAAGTGGAGTTATGAGCACGACAACACCTGTTTAACTCATATTCATGTTAATTAAGCTGGAATTACTTTTGCAATCAGTCAAGGACTGAGCGTGATGAAACCCCATCTCGACAAAGTGCAACCACCGTGCGCTGCGAATCCAGCACGAAATTTCCGCTTCTGATAGTGGCTGATGCGTTTGTCAGACTCCGACTGCAGATGGTTTGATCATTAATGTCCCAACCCTTCACTATAGCTCATTGATTTCCTGTGCTTTCTGTCACAAACCATTTTATCTCTTTCCTCTCGATTTGTTTTTATCCTTTATTCTGGGAATAGGATGTTTTTTACCTCTATAAAGCTTACTGTTGCTAACTGCATACTTGAATTCGCAGGACCAGCAGAATAGTCACATTACCTATTCTATTTTAGTCTTCCTGGAGTTGTTTATGAGTTTTAATCTTTCCTTTGCTATTGAATTTTCTTCTCCATGCTTCTTATCTTTTCCATATGGGTTATAATTGAGAACCCAATCTGCTAGAATACTTGCCATTAGAGATCTAGGCCAAGTTCACACTATTGGATAGCCTATGAGCTAAAAGTGATAAGCATATTCTTGACCTTAATTTTGTCAGTGGTCATCTGAACCATCGTATCACACACACAATGGTGCAAACCCATTTCAGAGGAAATTTACCTGACAAAGTTTACTGTAATTTTCACACTTAGTTCCCCAGCTTTGCAACATATTCATTGCTAAAAAAATACATGGTTGGATAGACCAAGACAATTGTTCAATGTGCGCGATCAGTCAAAACGTTATATCGCTTTTTTGTATGCAAAGTCAATCCGATATGACGGTTTGCCTATTGTGTGCAACTGCTTGCTTTGCTACAGGACAAGTTTCCTATGGGATTTGCGCATTTTTTTAATATCAACAATTTGGATGGCATCGCTGTGAAAATCCCCACATATCTCAGAAACTAAAATAAATTGCTGCCTAGAAATTTAGCTATGACCAAAATTGACCGATACGATGGCTCGGATGAATGCCAATGATTTCATAGAGGCCAGTGCATTCATCAGTTCCACCCTTGCAGACCAGGTTTGGAGGATATGAAAGCCTTTGGTAAATTTGGGTTCAACTTTTCTCTGGATTGTTTGTTTGCCATCAATATCATACCTCCGCCCAGCATGGAATCGTTCATCCTTTTGTTCTTGTGACTACTAAAGCACTGTTTGATTGACAATTTCAATCTTGATCAAATTCCAAATATGCATATAGGAGTAACAATGATCTGATTCGTTTCTACTTTTCATATCCAGTTCAAAGGTCAAAGATTGCAGAGGTTATTGATTACATTAGGTGGTTTCAAACGCCTCGATCACAAGAATCCCCTTTAAATTACCAGAACTTTTTTAGGCTAAAAAATACCATTAATTATTCCTGCATTCACACCGCCCCAATTCATATCCTTCGGGATAAGTTCCTGAAGTTACCAGCATGCGCAGTATGGTCTGATATGCAGGCAAGGCGCGAGATTCAAAATCATTAGCCCAGCAGACACCCACGGCGCCTGCGCCCAACAAAACGCTGGGCTAAAAGTTCCCGTAAATTGCTTTCACATCGTCAAAATACCTGTGACCTTGGAAAAATCCCAGTGAAAGTGCTTGTAATTTCGCCAAGTACCTACTATTTAGCGGGCATTTTCTTTCGGGGAAATTACGTGTTTGCTTTCACATTACCAAAATACCTGGAACTGACGAACTTTGAGGCGGTCTGAAACCACCTATTGTAATACTCTCACCATATACCTAAAAGCATTTTAAGGACTCATTTCAAACATGGCACCTGTATGCAAGTGGAGGTCATGATATTTGATTGACTTCAGGGTAAATCAGATTACAAGGGAAATGGGTTATTCAGATATTAGACCAAATGTTTAGTGATGAATTAGTTATATACACAGGATTAGACAATGTAGTTGGGGAACAAGTGGCATTTCCCCTCTTATGCCCTTTTTACACAGGATTTTCTTAACCCCGTACTATTTTTTTTCCTTTTCACACATGCCAAATTGTTATTGCTAACCCCGGATAAGGAATGCTTGCTTTTTACACACGAAACTCGCTTACCCCGGATTAATGGTTTTTGTCGATCATTCGTAGTACAAGTGCTTCACTCGTACACTTTTTACACACGCTACAATTTCCTTAACCCCGTACTATAGGTGGGGCCAAATTGCCATTTAGCCCCACCTATGGTACGGGGTTAAGCTTAGCCCACTTTCGTTTTACACATGCGATCTTAACCCCGTACTATTGCTCTTAGCACCGCAATTGGTGGGATAAAATGCTGTGTAAAAAGAAAGTGGGCTAAGCTTAACCCCGTACTAAAGGTGGGGCTAAATTGCCATTTAGCCCCACCTATAGTACGGGGTTAAGGAAATTTTAGCCTGTGTAAAAAGGGTATTTGAGTCATGAATTGATTACTTTTCGTAATGTAAATCTGAATGAAAAATAACTTTTCTTAGCTTATTGACTTAGTTATGAAATCCTATGTCATGTTTTACTATGTATTTGATAGCAAATGATAAACCCATCACATTTGAAAACTAGATGGCTGCTTCTCAAGACTAAAGGATGTATTAAGGAAGTCTTAAAAAGCTTTGTCAATTATGATTCCTTATTGATTACTCTTTTTTCATTTAAAGATAACTATATTGTTTTCATCTATAATTGAGCTGACTTTTACCCCAACACCTTTTTCAAGGTCAAAGTCACTCCATGTTTCAACCTAAGCATGCATGTTTGTGAAAATTCTTTTACCTCCAGCATATTTCCAACTTGCCTCCTTTATTAACCCAGTCCAGTCGCTCTTGTTGCAGGCAATTAATATTTTCCAGAGCCCATCTAAAATTGATGGGTGTTATTGCTTAAAACAAGTTGAATATTATTCAATGTGACAGCAGGTGGTGCGAGTGTGTTTCCCATGAGAATAACCTCAGCTGTGTTACCAGGCTTAGGTAGTAGTATCCTTGCTAACGTAAGAGAGCACAAGACAATCCCATTTACACCAGGACAATGTTTAACAGCATGCCTTTTGTCGAATTTTATGATAATTATCGTAATGTTGCATAAATTTAGTCACAAGCATATCCCGATTAGTACCTCAAAAATGACTGAAAATGGAATGATGATCATACATGTATTTTACATTTTATCAATATTTTTACCTTTCTAGAGGGAAATAAGCTGTTGCCATGACAACGGGATCTTTGCAACATTGTTTTTTTTAATTTAAGCCAAGCATTACCAAGGCAGCATAAAGTTTTATCTTTATAAAGAACTCCTGCAGAACACTTTCTGTATTTTTGGTTCAAATGAGGGGGTCAAAACTAAAGCATACAGATTAAGTCAATTCCAGTTTATTTTTTCACCTGCCTATTGTCTTGTCAACCATGTTATTTTTGTAAATCAGTTGTTATTTGGTTGCCATGGCAATGGCTTGAGATATAATTTATACATCTAGCAACCAAAATATCTTTAACACTGTAAAATTAGGGGAAATTAAAGATAAATCATATTCTACAACGTTTTTTTAATCAAAATTTTTATTTTTCTGGGGAAAAACAAGCCGTTGCCATGGCAACGGACCAATTGGAATTATCTTGTTGATTTGAATGTTTCTAAATTTTTATATATATTCAATTGGAAACTTGAAAATTATCATTTTATTCATCTACATCATGTTTAGTTACCATTTACATGGGAATGTTTGTCATTTTTGAGGAATTATTCCGTTGCCATGGCAACGGCCGAAAATGGCATTTTTAAATTTACCTCCCATCTTTAAAATAAATCTTACGGCATATACTAATACTTGTGAAAGTTTCATGCTTTAGTAAAAATTTGCACAATTCTTGTGATTTTGGAGCTTATCCGCTCTACTAAGAATAAAACATATATTCTAAACATAAACTTGATATTAAAACAATGAACATCATTGTAAAATTAATGTTAGAGAACAAGAAAGCATAGAAGGATTGAAAATAAAATTTTGATCAAATTGCAAGAAAATTTTGGACAGTTTGTATTTCAGGAATAAAAACAAGACATTTTATATACAATAGTTGATTGGTGCCCTTTGAAATCTGTATACTTTGTGCAGGTATACATGACGCTAGAGTTTACAGGTAGCCTTATTTTTGGATAGCCTGCACTAAAGTTTGCTTTATTGAGAATAGAGATAGTGCTCAACAAAAAAGGTAATGCTTTTGAAAATATGTCTTTCATACCCCTTTCATAAACCCAATTACGCGGCTAATAGCAGCATAATTTGGTTGTAAAATCGGAGGAGGACCAGAGTTATCTGCATTATTTTGATGCTGCAATTATCCGCGTAATAGCGGCATCGGGACCAGATTTTGACATTATGAACGCATTTCCAAATAATCCGGATAATTGCCATGGTGCGGTCACAAGGTCACCCTTTTCTAAGACAACCGCATCGGAGGGGGCGTGTGCAGTTGTCATGACGATTATCCGCCTTTTTCAGGACGGGCACTCGTAAAAATAGTGCGGATTATTTTCGGAGTTTGTGAACGCAATTTTTATTGAATTATCCGCATTACTCTTAGGCGGCTAATTGGAGGATGGGTTTATAAAGGAGTATCAAATAGCTGCAATAATATTTTTTATTTCAGCTTATTTTCATTTATTGAATGTATTTTACGAAAGAACACACAAAAAAAGTTTACGAAATATGTGCATTATATTAAAAGATGTTATCAATTACAATGAGAATAATCTGTATTTCAGATTATTTTGAAGAAATATTTCAGGAAGAGGGGGAACGTATAAAACAGTATTGAAATCAAGAAAAGAAAAGAACATTACATCAAAAGGAATGTTAGAAGAGAAACAAATTGACTTGTTAAAGAGAAAATGATATGTATGAAAGAGAGCAAAAAAGATGAAGAAAAAGGAAACAGAGTAATAACAAGTATACAAATAGAAAACAAGGTTATAAATCAAAGAATGAAAAAGAAAGCAAAAAAAGTTGAGAGGGAAATAATATAAATGGGAATATGACGAAGCCACAAAATGGACAAGGAGAAAAAAGTTTACCACTTATGAGGAAAAAAAGGAGACAAACATGTTAGAAATAAACTAAAGAATAAAAACTAGAAATTCAGAAAGAAAGGAAGATAAAAAGAGGGAGATGAAGATTAGAAAAAAGAACCCAGAAAAATACAAATGACCTGTGATAGGGTTTTTAAAAAAATAAAAAGGGAGAATGCGGAACAATCATGTGGTTTACACTACTTGATTCAAAATGCGCATGCGCTGTACGGGTTTCCGCCCTTTGATTTCTCATAAATTGAATAATAAATGAAAAACGTAAGGGCGCTAAGTAGCTTTACGCCCCATCGCGCCCACCGATCCACAAAGATTCAAGAAGCATAAGGGTGCTAACTTTTCAATCGACTGTATTATCTGGAATTGCTTATATTTTCTGGTAATTTCTTGATATGAGTTTAAAGACATCTTTAAGTTTTCTTGTGTGAAAAATTAAAGGAAATAATTAACGATAATATTGCAAAATCCATCTTCAAACATTGTCCACAAACTTAAAATGCGCACGTCAAATCAGTTAAATAGATGTTATAAAACAAAAACTCTTTCATCTTCTATAGCTCGACCCGTCCGTCAGAGGGGAAGAAAAATGCTCTGATGTAAACAGGAACATTTACAGACCAGGTCCGTTCGCATAGCTAATCCACTTTATTCTCGTCAAGTTTGCAACTGGACTCCGGGGCCGGCCCCGGGCCACCGATTTCCAGATGTAACAGGGGTCAAAAAATTATGTGATACCATCATGATATCTCTGTAGATTTGAAGGCTTTTAACGCTTCACCCATTTCATTCTACAAATAAACTGTGATACCCCGTAACTATACCATGGTCAATCTTATGAATGACCTTATGAAGACATAGTTGACCAGTATCTCTTGTAGATGAAACCACATAAATGAGGTTGCATCTTCTTGCTCTGCATACATCATTCAGGTGCTTCAGAGAATGAACCATCTGAATGATAAGAGTTCATTGGAAAAAAAATTAATCCCCTACTGACAAGGCACGCCCTTTGAATGCATACTGATTCTGAAAGATCTAGAATGCTCTGGTCATTTATAATAAAAGAATGTGAATGACGAGACATTATTTTGGACCTGAAAAAAAAGATGGCAATTAATTAGTTCTGTTTGAGATGATTTGATTGGATGTAGTGAAAGCATGCACCTGTGGCCCTCTGGCTATATGAGCCCATCAGCCGTTGCAATATGAAGAGATGCCACCAATAATATGCATAATCATCTTTCTGGCAAGGAAGCTAATCAATAGGTTTTAGTTATGGTACATCAAAGAAAATATATGAAAATAGGAGCAAGGCAATCATTGTTTTATGTCTTTCTTATACCCATTTCATATTGCCCTTTTCAGTGGCTAACTTCACCGGCGAAGTTCGCCAGCGAAGGGGAAAGTGTCCATTATGAAAGGTACACAGGAGAACTTCACCGGTGAAGTTCACCGGCGAACTTCTCCACCTCTAGAGGTGGAGAACTTCGCCGGCGAAAATGTTTCACCAGCGAAGTTCGCCGGTGAAAAGGCCAGTATGAAAGCAAACCGGAGGACTTCTCCTCTTTAATGACATCAGAGGTAAGTTTTTTCTCCCGAAGTCCCCTGTACCAAGATTCCACGCGCGATAGTTGCAAGCTCAGCTGAATGGTATGGCCAAGTAGATACCCTCGAACATGATTTTTTTTTACTAACAATATTTATTAAAAAGCACTTTTTACATGTATGAAATGCGCTAAAATATAAAACCAAGTTAATATTGTTTGTTTTTCTTGTAATACTTCCAAAATATGTTGTAATTCTTTTTATACCTTTTGTAATAGGTAAGAAAAAATGTTTACAATTTTTTTTTTTTGTTCTGCAATCGCCTGTTGACTTTCGCCGGGGAAGAAATGTCAGTGCGAAAGGGTACATTTTTTTCTTTGCCGGTGAAGTGAGGAATGCGAGGCAGAGAAGTTCACCGGCGAAGTTCGTGAAAAATGAAGAGGGTAGTATGAAAGGGGTATAATGTAAGATGATGAACTAGCCTACTATAGGGAATGTAAGCCTTTGACTGTGTTTGATATATCACTGGTGTCCTTAAGTAGCAAAACTTTTGTAAATTTTCAGTTGATCTTTTAACCACCATGTAATAAAATCATTGAGATAACAGAAATATGATATAATAGAAGAAAGATGTTTATGATCTGCAGGAAATTAATCGTCAAGTAATTTGTCAGTACACTCTTTTCCATTCTCTCTCACATCTTCTGTCTCTGTCTCTTTCTGTCCTCTTGTTTACATTGAAATATAAAAAATGGCTATGGCTCAAATAAATTTCATTACTATTTCATAAATATTAAAAAATTGATTAATATTGAGTGCAAAATTGTAGAATTTGAGAATATTATGGACTTTTTGTAGACCTTCAATGTATGCAATTGTTTCATGTTTTCTTCATATTCTTTGACAGCAGAAAATAATCTTAAATATTAACTGTATTGTGTCTACAATTTCATGCTGTATGGCAGATCTATGAGGACAATTCTTAAAGAATACTAGATGTTGGTGAAGGAATTTATTGTAACCATATTGGTGTAGAAAGATGGCACCATGATGATGACTCATATTTGCTTATGGCATGAGGGAGGTGGTGGTTGCAGGTGGTAAATTAATTTTCATCGTTAATTTTTTTGCCCAAGGAGCCCTAAGTCTAGCAGCCCCTAGCAGACAGGATTATATGTATTTGCTAAAATTGATCTGATTAAGATTTATTTTTATTATATTTGGTATTAATGTTTATTAGTTTGAATTCTGGACAATTAAATCATGATCTACAGTTTTTCATTTAAATTACGTTCAGAATTGTTCTGTTGTAACAAAATGCTCTATGATGGACAGATGAAATTTAGCAAATTATAAATTTTGGAATTTAAAACAACAAAAAATAGAAAAAAGGGTGAAATGACACCAGTTATCTTTTTCTGTCACAAGCCTTATGCTTTGTGTGAGAACATTTGCTTTCATCACCTGTGTGCACTGTCAGCTATACCACTAGAGAAACGACTTTGTTATTCCCCCTTTTCCCTTTACATTCATCAGCCTGAGTAGATAGCTAAAATCAATGCCGAGAAAAGTAAGAGGATAGCGCGATCCTAGTATCTTTCTTTTCGTGGCTGGGCAAACGGGGGCTACTTGCACATTCCACAAGCCCCCGCGGTAGAAGAACGTGGTGTTTGCAGACAGCGGGTGTAGGAGCCTCGCAGGGGTGCAGGTGAGCAAACTCAAGGGGGCTTGTGAGCGGCTCTCAGACCTTCTATGCATGCTGATGAATGAAAGAGGGTCAGAATATGCAAGGATTAAAATAAGAGAAAAGAAGATTTGTTAAATCTGACTAATGTACATTATTTGTAGACAGGAGATGGATTCAAGGAAATAAAACTCAATTTAGAGATAAAAGATGTGAATTTGAAGCTGTGGATCAAAAAAGCTGAAGTTTGTGTGTTAGATTTCAGAGAAGAGGAAGAGAGAAATGAAGAAAAAAATATATAGGGGGAGGGAGAGAGAGACAAAGACAGACAGACAGACAAATACACAGAAAGGAAGAGGTGAGATGGGGAAAAGAGGAGAGGGAGTAGAGAGAAACAGAGAGAGAAAAAAAATGATCAAATGTGTTGGAGAGGTGAGATTTTGTAATGCCCAGAAATTGATTTTGCGAAACCCTTTGACCTAAGTTTCTCAAACTGCAACTTGCAAGTCAACAGTTCAAATCCTATTCATTATCCATTGATTTTTTTTCAAATTTTGCCATGAATTGGTGGTATATTAAGGAGATTTTATAAGTAAGAAATGGTTGAAATA
The DNA here is from genome assembly GCF_018143015.1 of Lytechinus variegatus. Taxonomy (NCBI): domain Eukaryota; kingdom Metazoa; phylum Echinodermata; class Echinoidea; order Temnopleuroida; family Toxopneustidae; genus Lytechinus; species Lytechinus variegatus. Next base: position 39,682,721 of record NC_054741.1, on the reverse strand, counting down.
AGCAGTGCGTTTCATGAAGGGTGTTGTCATTGAATCTTTTTGACAAACTTGCCTTAGCCAATCAGATAAGGTGCAAGGGTTTCTGGAGCTTAGTACAGATGTGAAACTCTCCCTGGTATGTGAGCAATAGTTTCACATCTTCCAAAGATCTTATTCAAGCCAGTTAAAGTATTTCTTTCTCTTCTGATAGCCTTTATTCAATTATACTTAATGATGAGATTCGATATACAAGGTCATTGATATATATATATATATTTTATTTTGTTTCATTGCAGTTGGAGCTCAGAAGGAAGAGAACTTGAGGAAAAGCCATGGTGAGATTTTGATCATTTTAACAGTTTAATGTGAAAGCATCAGTTGATTGTAGTAAGAAATATGAAAGAAAAAATTTAAAGAGATAAGAAAAAAGACTGCTTAAAGACCAGAAAAGTAGTAAAATAAGATGGGAGTGGAGATTGAGAGAGAGAGAGATAGATGTGGAGAGAATTCTTTATAAGTGTTATCTCGAACCTACGTAAAGGACCTTGGTGAGTGTATGTACAGCCAGACAGCTGCAAACTCTTGAAATGTATATCATCAAACTCTTACCAAATCTGGATGAGAGAAGGATGGTAGAGAAAAGGATGATAGTGCACATGGATTGAGATGAGAGAGTGCTAAGAGAGTTTGATAGAGAGTAGAAGATAGGTTGTTATATGAGATGGTGAAGGGTGGTATATGAGATGAGGGAGTGGTGGTTTATAGGATGGGGAGGGGTGATATATGAGATGGGGGAGAAATGATATATGAGCTAGGAAATAGTGTTATATGAGATGGAGGAGGGGTGGTTTATGGGTTTGGGGAGGGATGGTTAATGAGGTGGGGAAGGGTGGTATATGAGATGGAGGAGGGGTTGTATGTGAGATGGAGGAGGGGTGGTTTATGGGTTGGGGGAGGGATGGTTAATGAGGTGGGGAAGGGTGGTATATGAGATGGAGGAGGGATGGTTTATGGGTTGAGGGAGGGGTCGTTAATGAGGTAGGGGAGGGGTGCTATACGAGATGGAGGAGGGGTTGTATATGAGTTGGTGGAGGGGTGGTTAATGAGATGGGGGAGGGAATGTATATATGAGATGGGAAGGGGTGGTTTATTAGGTGGGGATGAGTGCTATATGAGATGGAGGAGGGGTTGTATATGAGTTGGTGGAGGGGTGGTTAATGAGATGGGGGAGGGAATGTATATATGAGATGGACTGGGGTTGTATATGAGATGGAAGAGGGTTTGTATATGAGATGGAGGGAGGATGGTAATGTATATTAGGGTTGAGAGGCTATTGCTAGTATTCTCTCATTCCAACACACCTCACATTTGTACCCTTTCTTAATGACACAGGATTTATAAATATTGGCTGGGTTAGACTGGTAGGGCATGGAATGAGGTGATAGTAAATGAAGCAGGTGTAATGATTAGGAGATACAAGTCATGTGAAGAATAAAGGGAGGTGGGATGGTGGTGTATGAGATGGGGGAAGTTGATGCTTTTATTTATTTTTTTGCTCCTGCAGGGGGGGGGGAGATAAACTAAACAAGCTTTCTCCTATTCCTAGATCTCTGATACCCCTTTCACAGTGCGCTTTTCACCGGCGAACTTCACCGGCGAAGTTCGCCAGCGAAGGGGAAAGTGTCCAGTATGAAAGGTACACAGGAGAACTTCACCGGTGAAGTTCGCCGGCGAACTTCTCCACCTCTAGAGGTGGAGAACTTCGCCGGTGAAACAGCCAGTATGAAAGCAAACCGGAGAACTTCTCCTCTTTAATGACGTCAGAGGTCAATTTTTTTCTCTCCCGAAGTCCCCTGAACCGAGATTCCGCGCGCAACTACTTGCAAGCTCAGCTGAATGCTTGGGCCAAGTAGATACCCTTGAATTGCCCATTGAACTTTCGCCGGTGAAAAAATGTCAGTGCGAAAGGGTACATTTTTTTTTCGCCGGTGAAGTGAGGAATGCGAGGCGGAGAAGTTCGCCGGTGAAAAATGAAGAGGGCAGCGTGAAAGGGGTATTAATAAGCTTCATGTAGGCCTTATTCAATGTTGCAATTTGAGAACTTTTTTTCGGATCCAGCAGGAATATCATGTAAGAAATGTAAACAAATTGGTGGCAAGATTTGAAGTCATGCTGATGAAGAACTTAATTATTTTAGAAATAATATTTCATCTGAAAACCATGTTTTTTAAGCTTTTTTACTCTCTTGTAATAATATTTGATTAAATATTTTCGGACAGAACAAAATGATGAAATAATAGTCAGAGATTGTGGTTTTGAATTCTTAATGGACTTGTTGTTGGATAAGGTGTATTTGAGGAAGATTGTATTGATGATGATATATTCAACTCTTTTCTTTCTTGCTCTAACACTCCGCCTGCTTGGTTGTGAAACATAAGCACACAGATCAATACATGGAGGGCTCTTACTGCTACTGAACAAACAGTTTAAAGTCTGAGGTTTTTCTCTTGAGTATTTGTGGCTACATGCTCATCTTTTATGCAACCGATGTAGGTTGAATTGCTTGCCCAAAGCAAGTGAGAAAGAAAAAAAACACAAGAGGAATTTGTAAATCTTAGGAGAAAGTTCAAATCACTTGGCATTTGTTGCAATTTTTGCAGCTAACCGATTTTACTTTATGCGTTACAGAGAGTATTGCAAAAATATAGGATTTATATTTACTCATCTTGATTGAATATTTTCATTCCTTAATTAGGACTTTCTTTTATCCTGGCATTATGTAAAACCCACGTTGGAGGGAGACCGCACTAGCTCAGGGCTTTGCTGCTGTCGTATACCCCGATAACAAAATCCCTGTTGGAGGAACCAAGATATTTCATTCCCAAGCGTTATCAAGTTTTCCAAGGCATATTGTATTTTGAAATTCAATGTTAATTTGTTTTCAGTTTTGAATGAAGAAAATTGGCCTTGAAATAAGGAAACTATTAAAGAGAAATAAAAATGACTGCATGCGATGGCGAGCAAGTTTGCTTGAATCGGCACGTTGCGTGTGTAATTGCGGTTTAGTTATTTTTTACCCATCGAGGTCAAGAAGCACATGTTTAGATACTTAAATAATTGGCCCGGGATGATTTTCCATGGTTCTTAACAGGGGTTTGCCTTCTCCAACGATGGTTTACATCATGGAAATTTTGAGATGAAATTAGGGATAAAACAAATTTGATATCATTTTATCACCAATGAACTAAAGAGGGAGCACTTTTGTAAGTCAAACATGTCTAAGTCCCCATCAGTCATTGTCTAGCCATCAATAATTCCATTGTGTACCAGCACATCTGTGACATCATTATCATACAGTCTCTTTTGGTATAACTCTGTGGGCGGGAGCACTGAAATTTATTAGTAGGAATCATGGGAAGCCATCAGCTGCTCATTGAAGATTAATTTATTATTGCATCAATTAGAGTAATAGCAATAGGCAAAATATTAACTGTTTTGGAATGCATGTACTAAATTTCAATTTTCTATTGTAAACAGTACAACTTACACTGTTGACTTAGCTGATAACATGTGCGTAAAGGTGTTGAAAGTAGGATAAAGTTAAGTTATTCAATCTTTTCAGGCATTTAAACATGTACTACCACATTTACATTACTTTAATAATGATAATGATAATATGGAGCTTTTATATAGTGCTTAATACAATACAGTTTCTAAGCACTTCACAATTTAAACAGAACATAAATAAACAAGTACAACGTAATGAAGATGAATAGAAACAAAGTATGAATTATAAGTGTACAACACTGAGGTAATGAAATATCAATCATATAACAACAAATCAATGAATGAAATAGGATGATAACTGGTAATTATTAGTGTAAAACATTAAGAGGTAATGAAATATAAATTATACAACAATATATTAATAGCAAGATAACTGGTCATTGCAACAGCTTACTGGTTTGGGTTTTAAGTCGATTTTTAGATACATCGACAGTAGAAGAATTCTGAATATGGGCAGGGAAATTATTCCAGAGAGCAGGATCAAACATTGAGAAAACCCAATCACCATGACGGGTACGAGCGCGAGGGCCAGGTGCAAGTTACAGTTTTGATGATGAGCGGAGAGACATGGAGGTAGGATATCTTTGTGCGATAAGATCGATTTGGTTTCCCATCTTGGCTTATTATACAGGTGCGATGATAATCTATTTCTTTTTTTCAGTTTTAATGCTCAATATTATCAAAACTAGCATCATCATCCTCATCATTTTCACCATTTAACCCTATCTCTTCCTTCTCTCCCTTACATAGACTATTTTCTTAAAAGTTATCCATGTATGTAAACCCCTTTCTTTCTCCTGTCACTCTTCCATCCTTTCTCTGATTTTAAGCTTCCCATCTTTCTTATTAAGCCCTCCCTCTCCCTCATAAACACTATTCATTACGCTTTCTAAAACTAGTATACTGGACAACGGTTCAGGAAACCAGTTTGGAAGATCCCTTTGCTAGCGTTCCCACCCTATTACTCAAAATTGGTTTTCAAAATGACTTCACTTAAAGCAGTCTTGTTGCTATGGAAACGCTCTCAGTTGGGTGACACGTTTCGCACGAAATTCGAAACCGTAGTGTAGGCTTTCTACACCTGTCATATGGAGTAGCGCGTTCAAAATGTGCGAAGATCGCTTCATGAAGAACGGTTGTGTCCTCACTTGCACTAAAAGCAGTTTACTGAGGCGAAGCGACCTTAAAAACTACATCGTGAGGTGGTTTTCTGAACTGGTTAGGAAGATCGCTTCTAAGACTGCTTCGACCGTTCTCATTACGCATGAAACTAGTTTCCATTAAACTCCTTTCCAGTATAGTTTTAGGACCGTAGTGAGAATGGTGTCGTAGAGAATGTCATGGTAGAATCATTTTTGAAAATCATCTCAGCCAACCTAACATCAAACTTTATTACAACCTTAACCCTAATACATCTCATACCCCTTTCATAAACCTATCCTCCAATTAGCCACCTAAGAGTAATGCAGATAATTCAATAAAAATTGCGTTCATAAACTCCGAAAATAATCCGCACTATTTTTACGAGCGCCCGTCCTGAAAAAGGAGGATAATGGTCATGGCAACCGCACACACCCCCTCCGATGCTGTTGCGTTGGAAAAGGGTGACCTTGTGACCGCTCCATGGCAATTATCTGCATTACTTTTGAAATGCGTTTATAAAGTCAAAATCTGGTCCCGATGCTGCTATTATGCAGATAATTGCAGCATCAAAATAATGCGGATAACTCTGGTCCTCCTCTAATTTTACGATCAAATTATGCTGCTATTAGCTGCATAATTGGGTTTATGAAAGGGGTATTAGATGAAATAAAGCCTGGAGCAATTGTTGCAGGAGCAAATGTCATGTCACATGCCAATGAAGGACAAATACTGGGAAGTTTGATCCATCTCATTTTCATTGGTCTTTCTTTTGCCATTATGTGACTTTGAATTCAGAAACCAATTGATGCGGGGCTTTCTCTTAATTATTGACATGTGCTTAGTAAATATTAGTGATGCTAACCTGTGTAAAAATATTGTTCATTTTGATGGAGTGGAATTTGTGCAACTGGTGCCCTTGTAAAATTTTGATCAGTTTCTTTTGAAATCCAGTTTATTTCCATGTTCACCTGAAACTATCAAGTCTTTTAACTCATTGTGCACTGAATTGATTCTGATGTGAGTGTATTGGCAGTTATTCTTTTTATATTGAGTTTAAATCCTGTCTTGAAGAAAAGATTTAGTTAACTGTTGAAGTGGTTGGTTGCTATGGCACAAAGGCTATTGAGAAAATCGGCTTTTGTGATGTAATTGTATGGATGTGAAATTTTGAAGCATACGTATTCTAAGGGTTAATAATATGTCAGTTAGTTGAATTCTTATTTATTTTGTAGTACTTTGGTACAAATAGCCTCCCTCTGTATCCAATGAGCGAGGATTTTATCTTTAGTGATGATTTTATCTTTATTGATAAATTAGACTTTGATACTTTCTAGAAGACCAGCATGTGATCCTCGCACAAAATGCAGCAGACTCAGTCTTCGATATTTGAGTATGATTCTTGATTGTTATCAAATTACACGGGATATGACTATTGCTAGTAAAGAAGTTGTTACATTGGAAAGCATTATTAGACAGTTGGTGAACCTTTATACTGACTTTGCATTGTGTTGGTGGAGTTATTTAGTGATTTTTCATTGTGTTCATCAGATCCCATCCAAAAATGGAAGTGGAGTTAGTATATGATGAACAATGTGGCTATGTCTGGGTGACAACTGACACGCATGAGATCGTTGTATGTGCAGGTATCATAAATATATATATACTACAATCAGAAGAGTCTTGTATTCCTATGTATGCAAACATTATAAATCACTTTATATCAACTATTAAGGGTTTTTTTTCTCTTCAAATTATGATACATATGCAATCCTGCTTCTTTTCATCTTATCCCATTTATCACAACTTAATTAATGCATGTATTATAAATTGATTAGAGTTATACATGATGCCCATAAATCCTGATGGATATATAGGCCTAAAAGAGTGTTTTTTTTATTTTATTATTAGACGTGATAAAATATTGTGAATTGAATTTGTGTGTTTGAAGTTTCAGTGAACTAGTCAAAGTTATCCATGCACTTTTCATTACAGGAACAGAGAGTAAAAAGTATAGGCTGTAGGGGGCACACAAATTATATTTTGATGGGGGTGTCATTATGTCAAACCCTCGTTGCAGAATAGTTTTGCTAAGGTCCTCTACCCCCATAACAAATCCTCGATGGAGGAACCAAGATATTCCATTCCCAAGCGTTATCAACCCTAAATTGTCCAATAATCCCTCTTATGTAACGTTTCTCCTCCACAGGCGCAAGCCCAGGGTTAGACCATAAATGACAGCTTTGATATAATGTGAGAGCAGCTCTGCCTTTAGAATTAAATTATTGTTTTTGATATTTAATAAAGTTTTCAAAGGCATATTGTATTTTGAAATTCAATGTTAATTTTTTTTCAATTTTCAAACGAACATAATTTGCCATGAAATAAGGAAACTATGAAAGAGAAATAAAAATAACCGCATGCGATGGCAAGCAAGTTTGCTTGAATCGGCACGCTGCGTATGAAATTGCGGTTTAGTTTTTTCGGACAAATAGAGGTCAAGAAACATGTGTTTAGAATCTTATACCCTTTTCATAAACCTATCCTCCAATTAGCCGCCTAAGAGTAATGCGGATAATTCAATAAAAATTGCGTTCATAAACTCTGAAAATAAGCCGCATTATTTTTACGAGCGCCCGTCCTGAAAAAGGCGGATAATCGCCATGACAACTGGACACGCCCCCTCCGATGTGGTTGTGTTGGAAAAGGGTGACCTTGTGACCGCACCATGGCAATTATCCGCATTATTTCGAAATGCGTTCATAAACTCAAAATCTTATCCCGATGCCGCTATTATGCGGATAATAGCAGCATCAGAGTAATGCGGATAACTCTTGTCCTCCTCCAATTTTACGACCAAATTATGCTGCTATTAGCCGCCTAATTCATAGTAATTGGGTTTATGAAAGGGGTATTAAATAATGGGCCGGGGTGATTGAGATTTTCCATGGTTTGTAATCGGGGTTGGTATTCTACAACAACGATTTCGCCTCATGTGAAATGGGGGTCTAAGGAACTGACCACAAGGGTAAAATGCGGGGATAGTCGATTTGACATTTTCCGAACCTAGAAATGTTCTTTCCGATGAAGTTTTTTTCTTGATTCGTGTTCCTATTGGGTCCTAGAACAAATTCAGCTTGGTTGCCAAAAGTTGCCATTTGGGCAATTTTGCTAATTTGCATAAATCCAAAATGGCCGCCAGATGCCATCTTGAAAACCTAACTTTTGAACCCCTGTCCACAAAATGATGAGTAATGACTCGTTTTAGGGGTTTAGAGATGTGTAGAACTGATTTCTGTAATCATTTTTGCAATAAAAGGTCATCTTTAGGTCAAATCCAAGATGGCCCCCATATGCAATCTTGAAAAATTGACTTGTGTTCCCCTTACCCCAGAATGACGAGTAATACTTCTATTTAGGGGTTTTGGGGTGTGCAGAATCCATTTCTGCTTTCTATTTTGCAATATAATGTCATCTTCAGGTCAAATCCAAGATGGCCGCCATATGACGCCATCTTGAAATATCAATTGTTGAAGCCTTTGCCCCAGAATCATGAATAATAACTCTATTCATGAGTCATTAGGTATGTTGATTCAATTTATGTAGTTATTTTGCACAAAGGATAATCTTCAGATAAAATCCAAGATGGCCGCCAACCGCCATCTTGAAAAATTACTGTCTGAGGCTTATACATGTTAGAACTAATGTAAAGGGATTTCAGTAAGAATACTCATTTCTTTTATTAATTCTCAAGTTAATTTCAACATTAATTGCTCAACTTAGAATGGATCCTCTTTAGGTTTGGGCTATCCATTTCGAGTGTATTTTTTTAAGGTCTATTCATACCTTTGTACTGAAGAGGCTTTTAGGGTCTTATTTCAATTTGAAAGTGTTTTATCAATATTATTTTTCTAAATCAATGTGTCCAATGATTGGTAGGCATCAGTTCGCCTTAAAAGACGATGGTGTAGCGCTAGGCCTTACATTTTCGAGAGTGACTATAGAGCACCACTCTAGAGTGGCAGTCTCTAGAGCAAATTTTTACAGATGAAGGAGGAGGGCGCTGAGACACGTTTATATAGAGATGCTGCCCTAGCCTTCCTCCTAGGCCTTTGGTCTGCCAATTTAGCATTCCGATTATTTTCTGACGTCTTGACCCCTGTACTTAGTAGCTCTCCATAGAATGGATGGCGACTATCATCTACACCTTCATAAGTGTTAGTGTCTATGCCGGCAAGTTTTATGTCATATTTGCATGTGTCTTTAAAACGGAGGTGTGATCTATGGATGGGGTGAGACCAATCACACAACTTACCTTACCTTGGCGAATCCAAGAAGGGATTCGCCAAGGTTTCATGGGGCAAACATGCCCCTACCACCTGAGGTGCCTTTGACTAAGGAGCGAGAATAAGCTTTTGATGCTAGCACGTACGCTGAAGGGCCTCTGTATTTTTCACTTTGTCCTGCCATTTAACGTGCATGATGCGTCCGAGGCAGCTGACGTGGAAGGTGTTTAGCCACTTTTCTTGGTCGGCGTACGTTTTCCAGGACTTACTTCCGTGCATGAGCTTGGCCATGACTGTGACAGATTTTACAATCCTGATGCTTATATGCTTGTCCTGTGAAAGGGGACAAGAGACATATAGTCGGTCCAAGGTAGGTGAGGAGTCCACCATAACCAGACGAGTGTGTGCTGTTGATATACATATCTGGAGGACAGTCGGTGTCTTGAGTCTATCAGGATTTCTGACTGTCTCAAAGTCTGATGGATGGTCCAAACCCCTTACATGCACAAGACAGGCAGCTGATATGTATGACTAGGTCTTGTACTCCCACTTCTTGAGAGGCAGGGGCGACATCGTTTCCGTAAAACATTTCACGAATGAGAACAATCCTGACCGTGGAACAGTCTTGGGGAGCCTATCTTCTGCAGGAGGCTAAAGAGTGCACTCCTGCTGACCAAGTCAATGGCTCTTGTCAGGAGGAAAAGTCCAATAATAATTATAAAGGAAGTTAATAATCAAATCAATTTTTTTGAAAAAAAAATACGGAGAAATCACTTTTTAATTCAAATAATTCTTTAAAGTCATTTCACTGGAAAAGTATGGTTACACAGAAATAAAAAAGGGATCAAAACTCCCGAAATCATAGCCCAAACCTTGAATGGTTTAATTCTAAAGTAAGCGGTTAATGATGAAATCTATCAACCATCTGACCATCTTAAGGCGCTGTCACACCTTGGCGTTTTAGACAGCGTATGCCCGACGTATCAAAATTTCTCTAAAACGTCGGCATACGCTGAACTTTGTTGTTTTTTTTTCAACTCTGGGCGTATACTTAGCGTATTCATAACGAGTTGGACGTATACATAACGTATTAGTAACTTATATCGAACGCTTCGTTTACTTATAAGTAACGTATTCCAACGAATGCTTAGCGTATTGCTGGCGTACACAACTTATGCCCTACGATAGCCTAACTTACGCATAGCGCGCGGCAGCGTATCGCTGACGAACACGTGTCGAAGCCTATGAAAAGGCTGCCGCTCGACTATTCAAGGCGCTGTCACACCTTGGCGTTTTAGACAGCGTATGCCCGACGTATGAGGAATTTGGCGAATACGCTGGCGTACGTCGAATACGTTACGGGTAAGTTTTTCATACGTTAAGAGCACGCTAAAACACGCTGGTATACGTCGTCATACGGCGAGGTCGGCGAAAAATTTTGTGCAAGCGCAAAATTTTTCGACGTATGCCAGCGTATGGCTCATACGTCCCGCATACGCGGGCCATAAGTTGTAGGCAAGTTACGCGATCGTTGATATACGTTGACACACGTTACTCGTAAGTTACTCATAAGTCGATGTACGTCGAGATAATGTCCAGCGTACCCTAAAACTTACTTCTAACCTATGAGTAACGTGCTTTGAACGTATGTGTAACTTAACTCCAACGTATATTGACGTATGAAGACGTGCTCCGGACGACCACAAAACTTACTGAACGTGTTTATAACTTACAGCTACCGTATAATGGCGTATTGACAACGTTTATCATGTTTATTGGAATTGGTATATAAAGGTGGGGTTCACAGGAGTTTTCTTCGGCATGGGGAGGTGTTGATACGGTGATGCATCGTGCGGTTATGATTTGAATAGTCGAGCGGCAACCTTTTTATAGGCTACGACACGTGTTCGTCAGCGATACGCTGCCGCGCGCTATGCGTAAGTTAGGCTATCGTAGGGCATAAGTTGTGTACGCCAGCAATACGCAAGGCATTCTTTGGAACACGTTACTTATAAGTTAACGAAGCGTTCGATATAAGTTACTAATACGTTATGTATACGTCCAACTCGTTATGAATACGCTAAGTATACGCCAAGAGTTGGAAAAAAAATCAAAGTTCAGCGTATGCCGACGTTTTAGAGAAATTTTGATACGTCGGGCATACGCTTACTAAAACGCCAAGGTGTGACACCACCATCAAATCATAACCGTACGATACATCACCGTATAAACACCACCGCCATGCCGAAGAAAACTCTTGTGAACCCCACCTTTATATACCAATTCCTATAAACGTTGTCAATACGCCATTATACGGTAGCTGTAAGTTATAAACACGTTCAGTAAGTTTTGTGGTCGTCCAAGCACGTCTTCATACGTCAATATACGTTGGAGTTAAGTTACACATACGTTCAAAGCACGTTACTCATAGGTTAGAAGTAAGTTTTAGGGTACGCTGGACATTATCTCGACGTATATCGACTTATGAGTAACTTACGAGTAACGTGTGTCAACGTGTATCAACGATCGCGTATAACTTGCCTACAACTTATGACCTGCGTATGCGGGACGTATGAGCCATACGCTGGCATACGTCGAAAAATTTTATGCTTGCACAAAATTTTCGACGACCTCGCCGTATGACGACGTATACCAGCGTGTTTTAGCGTACTCTTAACGTATGCAAAACTTACCCGTAACGTATTCGACGTACGCCAGCGTATTCGCCGAATTCCTCATACGTCGGGCATACGCTGTCTAAAACGCCAAGGTGTGACAGCGCCTTTAGACATGACTTGACCTCAAACTAAAAATGGAGTGATTAAAAGAAATGAATCATTCTCACTGAAATCCCCTTACATGAGCTCCAATACATAACAACAACCTTATTAGGGACAGCACTTCTTCAAGGTTCAATAGTCTCGGAAGTAGTTTTTTTTTCTTAATATGGCGTTTAGTGGTCATGTTGGATTATTTTGACCTGGAGATGATCCTACATTGCAAAATTATGAACAGAAATTGAATAAACATACCAAATAACTCACGAAAAGAGGGATATTATTCATGATTCTGGGACAAAAACTTGAGAATTAATAAAAGAAATGATTATCTTACTGAAATCCCTTTACATTAGTTCTAACACGTATAAGCCTCAGACAGTAATTTTTCAAGATGGCGGTTGGCGGCCATCTTGGATTTTATCTGAAGATTATCCTTTGTGCAAAATAACTACATGAATTGAATCAACATACCTAATGACTCATGAATTGAGTTATTATGCATGATTCTGGGGCAAAGGGTTCAAAAATTGATATTTCAAGATGGTGTCATATGGCGGCCATCTTGGATTTGACCTGAAGATGACATTATATTGCAAACTAGAAAGCAGAAATGGATTCTGCACACCCCAAAACCCCTAAGTAGAGGTATTACTCGTCATTCTTGGGCAAGGGGAACAAAAGTCAATTTTTCAAGATTGCATATGGCGGCCATCTTGGATTTGACCTGAAGATGACCTTATATTGCAAAAATGATTACAGAAATCAGTTCTACACATCTCTAAACCCCTAAAACGAGTCATTACTCATCATTTTGTGGACAGGGGTTCAAAAGTTAGGTTTTCAAGATGGCATCTGGCGGCCATTTTGGATTTATGCAAATTAGCAAAATTGCCCAAACGGCAACTTTTGGCAACCAAGCTGAATTTGTTCTAGGACCCCTTAGGAACACGAATCAAGAAAAAAACTTCATTGGAAAGAACATTTCTAAGTTGGTGTATTGAGCCTATGAGACTGTCAAATCGACTAGGACTTGGGAACTAAATACCGGGCGGTGTGAGAAACGTCTACAGAACCGGATCTTGGTACGGTAAGTACGGATGCACGCTAGTGCTGTGCATGTATATATGGGTGCTAGCGATGCATGGAGCTGCTATTGCAGAGGGAGTTGTGAAGCCGTGCATAACAGGGGTCTTGCAAGCGGGGCGGCTTCTGAATGGAACTTTTGTCATTCAGAGTATCTAGACAATGGAAAAGGTCAACAAAGCAGCACATCCCTGTACCACCAAAATATGTGAGTTGCCCCCCCCCCCGAGTTCTCTTCTCGATTCTATGTAACTTACCATTTCAAAAAAACAATAGGATGTTCTATACTTCATTGCTTGTCTGCTTTTCATATGTTAAAAAATTGTTATCTTTAATTCTATTTCTTGCTAGCTGATATTCTGCGTTACTTCTGTTTCCGGCTTCTCCTTCTGTGTTATCTTATCTCTATTTCCTGCTTGCTGATATTCTGTTCTTCACTATAATTCCTTATATGTTATCCTTTGTCTTTCCTGCCTTCCCTCCCTTTTCTCCACCATTATCCTCCCCCAGCCTTGCATCCCTAAAATCCCTGCAACTTTGATGGTATTTTCAGAAGATGAGAAACCTAGAAGTTTAAGAATTGAAGTGGTTCAAGATTTTCTAAAGGATAGTCAGACCATGGAGCTAAAGATCCATGTTCAGACATAAATGGTTTTATGTGGGCATTGATCATATAGGTATTCAAACTTGATGGATCAAACATTTGAAAAGGCATTGGATAGCTTTGAGAACATCTGATTAAAAAAAAAATTCTCGCTATTAAAGATGAAACATGTATGGATATATGTATGAAAAAACAAAACCCTTGAAAACAACCATTAGTGAGAATGAAAAGATATAGGTATAACGCAAAGCATGTTCTTTTTATATAAATTTGTGTTTGTTTGGTTTTAAAGAGCACACATATATGTGATGAAATTATAAACATGTTTCAGAACACTTTGTATTCACTGTTTTGAAGCTCTTAATAATGATTTTCAGATGCATTTTGTTTTGTGGGGGGTGCCTCATTTTTGTAAGATATCTCATACCCTTTTTACACGGGCTAAAATTTCCTTAACCCCGTACTATAGGTGGGGCTAAATTTCCATTTAGCCCCACCTATAGTACGGGGTTAAGCTTCGCCCACTTTCTTTTTACACAGCATTTTTGCAAAGTGGGCTAACCCCACCTTTAGTACGGGATTATTTGGCCCTACAAAAAAGCAGGGTTATCCCAGCAATTGCGGTGCTAAGAGCGATAGTTCGGGGTTAAGATCGCTAGTGTAAAACGTAAGTGGGCTAAGCTTAACCCCGTACTATAGGTGGGGCTAAATGGCAATTTAGCCCCACCTATAGTACAGGGTTAAGGAAATTTTAGCGTGTGTAAAAATGTACGAGTGAAGTACTTGTACTACGAATGATCGACAAAAACCACTAATCCGGGGTTAGTGAGTTTTGTGTTTGAAAAGCAAGCATTTCTTATCCGGGGTTAGCATTAACAATTTGGCATGTGTGAAAAGGAAAAAAAATAGTACGGGGTTAGCGATAGTCCGGGGCTAAGAAAATCCTGTGTAAAAAGGGTAACAGACACATGAAAAGTGGGACCTGGCAGCTCAAAGTTTAAAGTCAAATCAATGTAAGCTTATGCCTTTAACATACGATTATAATTCTCATACTGTAGATTAATATTGCATATATATACAACCCCTGGTTTTAATCTATGTTCTAACTCCCAGGGTTGGACTCCTTTAACACCTGTGAGTATACCCGTGGGACCAACACATCTGGTCTTTTCCATCTACTATGACCATACTTTAATGAAATGAATATTGGTAATGAAAAATAATCCATCAATAGAATTCATTTTACTCCAGTTGGACTGGAGAAATAATATGAAGTGAGCTAGGTCCGCTTTTACCCTTTTCTGTTTTAGGGTCAATGGTCTATCTTTGACACTTTCTCATTACACTTTCTAAAACTAGTTTACTGGAAACCGGTTCAGGAAACCAGTTTGGAAGATCACTTTGCTAACGTTTCCATTTGTTCAGCCAAAAGTGGTTTTCAAAATCACTTCACCTAAAGCGATCTTGTTGCTATGGGAACACTCTTGGTGGGTTAACACATTTGGCGCAAAATTGCGTAGGCATTCTATACACAGTGTGTGGAGTAGCGCGCCCAAAATGTGCGAAGATCGCTTCCCGAAGATCAGCTGTGTCCTCACGCTAAAACCAGTTTAACTAGGCAAAGCAATCTTGAAAACTATATCGCAAGGTAGTTTTCTCAACTGGTTTGAAAGATCACTTCCAAGAACGCTTCAACCATTCTCATTCCATGTACACTAGTTTCCAGTAAACTAGTTTTAGGAAGGTGTCTTTCTTTTCTTCATAAGATATTCAGAATTACTTCAGATTTCAAAAATTTCCTGTCTGTAAATACATTTTGAGAGAGGCTTATGATAATTCATATTGGTTTTACCAGTTATTACTGGAAGTCCCCTCATCAATAATGTATAATTCATAACATTTTCCTCATAAATATTTTAAGTAGATTTTAAATTATACAATTAAACGATAGAATATATTCAATTTATTTGTGATGTGTAGGTAAAATAAGATTTTTTTTTTGAATACTTGATAGCATGAATAAAACTTTACCTTTCCATATGACCGAATGAATTTGAAATAATTAGAACTTCCTTGAAAGAGAGGGAGGGAAGGTGAGGTAAAAAGATATTAGTTTTTATTCTTCACTTTATTGAGATCATTGATTATAGTCTATAGACAGAAATAGAATTAATAATATATTAAAAAACACCCTGGAGCAACTTCATTAAATCAATGGTATGTCCCATGCCATAATGAAAGTCAATGGCAGTTTATTTGCTGTAGTACAGCTAGAATAAGCAGAAGGTACTTTCCCACAACAAGCTCATTATCATAGATTCTATGGAGTTCCATAAAAAAGGGAAATAACTTTTAATAATACTCTTCTTACTAAATAGGTTCATTATTGCGGATTGAAATAATCGCTAGAGGGTATTCATTTGTCTCGCAATCTACTATGGTCAACAAGGAAATTCGTGATCACTCTCGCAAAAAGTGTTCACTGGCTTTCTAGGAAATTCGTGATCACTCTCGCAAAAAGTGTTCACTAGCTTACAAGTTCACGAGCTTTCGAGTGCCGCTGCAACTCTTTATCAAGTGACAAGGATTGTCTTTTGATGTAGTCTCCCTCTTCACTAACGTACCGATAGAGGGCGCATGCAGTACGGCCCTGCAACGCATGCAATCCGACCCCACATTATCAGAACGTACCACAGTTATGCCTGAACAAATAGCCGAACTCCTCGAGTTCGTCCTCAGATCCACATATTTTCTGTACAGAGGCTCTTTCTATGAGCAAACAGAAGGAGCAGCAATGGGTAGCCCAGTCTCAGCGGTTGTGGCTAACCTATATATGGAAGGATTTGAACAGAACGCTTTGCCCAAGTGTCCTTCCACATGCCGCCCACGGGTGTGGAAGAGATACGTCGATGACACTTTCATAATTGTAAATAATTCCGAAGCAGACAGCCTACTCGCATACATGAACAGCCAGCAACCGTCCATCCAGTTCACTCTGGAGACTGAACAAGGAGGGAAATTAGCATTCCTTGATACGCTAGTCCAAAGACACGAGGGCGGGAAACTTTCCACCTCTGTCTACCGCAAGCCCACTCATACAGACCAATACATACCATATGATTCTCATCACGACAAATCGGTCAAGAAGGGTCTTGTTAAATGTCTGTTCGACAGAGCAGCACGTATTATAACTCACCCGCCTGAACTCCCGAAAGAAAGAGCACACATACGTGGCGCCTTATACAGCAACGGCTACCCACGCCGTTTTATCAAGAACACTTTCAAGAAAAAACAAACACCAAGGGATCAGAAGGTTTTCAAGACTTGTACAGTCTTGCCATACATAGATGGCCTTTCACAACAACTTAAACGCCGATTAGAAGGTCACGGTATCCGAACGGTTTTCCGCTCGGACACCACCTTACGCAAACAGCTTGTACGCCCCAAAGACCCTATCCCTGATCACAGACGTGATGGCGTAGTATACAACATTCCTTGCCAGGGATGTGACGGGTCTTACATCGGAGAGACAGCCCGACCGATAGTTGAACGCATTTCTGAACACAAGCGCGATGTTCGGTTACAGCGAACCGACACATCCGCGGTGGCAGAACATGCTTGGGAGAAGCAACACCACCCAGATTGGGAGGGTGTACATTGCATTGCCAAAGAAAGACATTGGTATACACGCAGGATTAAGGAGGCTATTAGTATACGTCTTTGTCCTAACAACTTCAACAGAGACAGCGGGATCGACATCCCCGATTTCTGGATGCGAACCATCCGACAGCACAATACCCCCTTACCTGGCAGTGCACGCCGACCCGATCGTTCCCGGCCCCGATCGAGGGACCGCTCAGCCAGTCAACCCCCGCCCACGGGAAACTAGCGAGCCCGCCAATTTTGGTCTCATTTGCATATTGCCGACCCATGGCGTATTTGCATATATTTTGCATAACTCCTGACCAATCACACAACGGATCAGTGCCCACCTATTGTTCTCGCGCTTGTGCGTACGGTCTTGGAGATTAGTATAAATACAGTACGATATCGGACAATCCTTGTCACTTGATAAAGAGTTGCAGCGGCACTGGAAAGCTCGTGAACTTGTAAGCTAGTGAACGCTTTTTGCGAGAGTGATCACGAATTTCCTAGAAAGCCAGTGAACACTTTTTGTGAGAGTGATCACGAATTTCCTTGTTGACCATAGTAGATTGCGAGACAAATGAATACCCTCTAGCGATTAATACTCTTCTTTGTTCTTATATGAACTCGAGCCTAAAAAAAATTGTGTTGAATAAATATGGGCTGTATTTTAATTCACTTTTGGCTTTCACAATTCAGTCTTTCTCCCTTGACTGTTTTTCTATCTGTCGAGACCAGTATTACCCTTTTTACCATCTTTATTTACCTCAATAACTGGAATACATCTGCTTGATATGCTTGTTTTGTCTAATTACTTGCTCTCTGAATAATTAGTTTGTTTTTGGTGTTGTTTTTTTTAAAACAAGTTCACACCTATTTACCAGTAATGCATATAGCATTTCCATTTATTTGAAAGCAGGATAAAAGAGCATTGTAGATTAAATGCCCTGCATAGCTGCCGCGGCTGGGGATCAAACCCGGACTTTTTCATGTATAGCCAGGCGCCTTAGACCACTCGGCCACGGCACACAGAATTTTTGTGGAATAGCGCCAATTCCCAGCAACCCATGAATGGGCATTTCCGTTAAAAGAGAAGTTCACCCTAAACAAAGATTGTTAAAGGTCAAGTCCACCTCAGAAAAAATGTTGATAGAGAAAAATCAGACAAGCACAATGCTGAAAATTTCATCAAAATCGGATGTAAAATAAGAAAGTTATGACATTTCAAAGTTTCGCTTATTTTTAACAAGCCAGTTGCATCCAAATTAGAGAGTCGATGATGTCACTCACTATTTCTTTTGTTTTTTATCGTTTGAATTATACAATATTTCAATTTTTAGGAATTTTATGATTAGGACCTCCTTGCCTGAAGCACGAAATGTTAAAATAATGGAATTTCACGTGTTCACTTCATTTCCATGACAATGACGAGACATCAAAATATTTCATGTAATAAAATACAAAAGAAATAGTGAGTGAGTGATGTCATCAGTTCCCTCATTTGCATACCAACTGAGATGTGCATATAACTGTTTTGTGAAATGAAGCAAAACTTTAAAATGTCATAACTTTCTTATTTTACACCGATTTTGATGAAATTTTCAGTGTTATGCTTGTTGAATTTTTCTCTTTTTATTCAAATCAAGTTTTTGTTGGGGTGGACTTGTCCTTTAAACAAATAGTGGAAAAAAACATTTAAAAATAATGGTGAAGGTTTGAGAAAAATCCATGAAGATTTAAAAGTATTGTAATTTTTTTTGTGATGGCATGTGCGAGCAGTTTCACATGTATCGTGAATTTAAAAAAAAAAAAAGGGGCCAAAGTCAAGGAGAAGAGAGGTCTTTCCATGGCAATGTAGACTAGGACTCAATCCAGGATAGGAAGACACAGAGTTAGTTGCAACTGGAAATGGCAGCAAGCCTCTAGTTTAAAAAGACCCATCAATCAAACCCTGTCAGATTTTGGGGACACCTCCTCCTTGCCTACAGCTATCTTTCCTGAGATGGCTGCTTTGAGCAAGAAACCGCCATTCTTGCTTTTATTCCTTCTTCAGTCCCAATGAGGAACGTGCAAGAAGAAGAAGAGTAAGGGTGCGTTTATTCGACACTTTTTTACCCTAGAATCATGATTAGAATCATGATTCAAATCACGATTCTGCAAAATCACGATTGCGTTTAGTCGAAATTGAATATAATCATGATTAGAATCACAAACATGAAACACGAAAAAAGGGGCGTTTGGAAAGACGTTTCTGTAGAATCACGAACGAAAAAAGGTCGTATAAACGATATCGTGATTTGAATCATGATTCTATGACGTCATTGTGTCGTGCTTCTTCCGGGTTCGACTCAAAGGCGCGCGCTGTGTTTCGTGCAGGTTAATTTTCGTGTAGCAGTATTGCCAACATTTAGGAATTATCATTCTGTGTATTGTACCCCCGGGGTTGTACTGTAGCGTCATTTGTATATTTCATTGTTTTCATCAATCATTTCTTCAAGTTCCAAAGGCACAAATTGGACCGATCGACGATGAATTAACTCAGGGCTCTGCTTGTGCTTTGGGCTCAGCCTGAAGCACAAGCATCCCTTACCGGGATTCGCAGAAATAAGACGATCCCTTTCAGCGGCGCTTGCGAGGGAGGGATTTCAACGGAGATGTGGCACCGCCTGTCGAGACAAAATTAACAGAATTCGTGCCCAGTACAGGACCATCATAGACAAGAAAAATCGATCGGGAGGTGGGAGGGAGGATAATGACCCCTTCTGGTTCCCGATCAAAAACAATATGAGGTACAATACACGGAATTCTGGAAGTAAAAGATTTATTTTTCGGAAGCCGAGTAAGCGTTGCACTTGCACAAACGTTTGCTCGTTAGCTCCGGCGGCAGCAAAAATCTAGCAGCCGACGTGAAGTTAGAAACACGTGCGAAAATGTTGACCTATACTTCCTGGGTCAAACTGCGCACTGTGATGCGCACTGGATCGGCCCGAAGGCAGGGAGAAACAGTGTTAGAAAGATGGTCGTATAAACGCTGATTCTGTCGGATCGTGATTCATGCTGCTGTTTTGAATCATGATTCAAATTGTGATTCAAATCATGATTCTGGGTCGAGGTCGCATAAACGCAGCCCTAAGAGTAACCGAGCTGATCACTAGGTGGTTTCAAACCGCCTCGATCACAAGAATCCCCGTTAAATTACGAGAACTTTTTTTGGCTAAAAATACCCATTAATTATTCCTGCATTCACACCGCCCCGCGACGTACCCTTCGGGATAATTTCCCGAAGTTACGAGCATGCGCAGTATGGTCTGATAAGCAGGCAAGGCACGAGATTCAAATTCACTAGCCCAGCAGCCACCCACGCCGCCGCGCCCAACGACACGCTAGGCTAAAAGTTCCCGTAATTTGCTTTCACATCGCCAAAATACCTGCGACCTTGGAAAAATCCCCGCGAAAGTTCTCGTAATTTCGCCAAGTACCTACTATTTAGCGGGTATTTTCTTTCGGGGAAATTACGCGTAGTTTGCTTTCACATTACCAAAATACCTGGTATTTTCTGATCGGGGTAAATTTCCCGATCAGAGAATACCTGGAACTGGCGAACTTCGAGGCGGTCTGAAACCACCTAAAGATCGGCTAGCCAATCTCCAGTCCACACACTAAGGAGCCACCAGTGAATCTTTAGATCCATCGGCGCCAGTGCCTGCTTGAGAGGTATATCCCCATTATCACAGATCCTTCCTCTGCCATCAACATCCCTTCCATCCATATTATCAAACCAGGATTTCATTGTATCATTGCAACAGAAAGCCATAGCTGAATAAAATTTAGATGCATTACAAAATACGTCTCATCAAAAACTAATCTATTTAAAGGACAAGTCCAACCCAACATAAAGTTGACTTGAATAAAAAAAAAGAAAAATCCAAAAGCATTTCATTAAAATCGGATGTAAAATAAGAAAGTTGTCACATGCACTTATCTGTATTGGTGATCTTCAGCGTAGATTTCAAGATTTCTCAAAGTTTAGTTTATGTAACTGAACCAGATCTAGATCCTCTATGATATACTGACAATTAAGCCTGGTTTTACAGACTTTCTCATGAAATTAGTGTTTACTGCAGCTACTGGCATTTCTCTTTAAAGGTAAATGCCAGTTTTGGTAACGATATCAAAATGAGTTTGTACAGAATCTAATGAAATGACCACCAAAGTGTCTGTTTGTATAAATAAAGAATATGTGCCTAAGGATTCTGGAAGAAATTGTGTAATTGCTGAGAAATAAGCAAATAAGCACAGGATTCGGGTCAAGCGTCGGGCACGACATTCAAAGCAATAATAATACACTGTCCCACGTGCGCTTATCTGTGTTGGTGATTTTCAGTGTGAATATTTTTCAGCGTAGATTTCAAGATTTCACAAAGTTCAGTTTATGTGACTGTATTAGATCTAGATCTTTGATGATATACTGACAATTAAGCCTGATTTTACAGACTATCTCATGAAATCAGTGTTTACTTGCAACTACAGGCAGTTCTCTTTAATTATCATCAACATCGTCTTAACAGAAATTTCAACTCATTACAGAGATTCTTGTTATTCATTGTACTTCAACATCAATTTCATCATCGCTATCATAGTGAACTTTAATTTACAGAATCTTCGCCAAACAACTTGGATTTTATCTGGATTTAATACAGGACTATCATACATTGGAATATAATCAGAACTGATACTTCAAGACATGTAAGATGTTTGGTTTTATTTTGTTTAGTGTATGATCTATTTCCTGTAATAAAAAAAAGGAAATCAAATTAAAAACTAAATTTTCATTGTTATTTGTTGCAGTATCGACTAACGGTAAAGGGATTCATTTTTCCCCGATCCTACCCGATCTGAAGGTGTCAAATTGTAATAACATCGGTATAGTGGAACAGGGTCTTTAACTATGCCCGTTGCCCTTGGTAACCACCTTAGTTTGTTGTTTTCAGACATGGTGAAATACATGAGCCCACTTTTAACCAATCAGGATAACGGATTGACATTCTTAAAAAGAGAAGTTTGTAAGAAAGTTACTCCTACAATTTTACTTTTGTTTTCCTGTTTATAATTATAATTATACAAAATCAATTTGTCCAAAAGATATAAATATGATCAATGTATATACAAGTTATAGGGAAGAAGTCATTAGTCCCTAAAAGCAAAAGCTTGTGGCAGAATAGGCCTACCCCTGTACATGTATACAGAAGAGACAAATGTTGTAAGATTGAGTGCGGAACTGGATCATGCAATAAATTTTTGCCTTATTAGAAGAAAGCTAATTTAGGCAAATTTAAGCATTTTGACAGCATTTAGACGATGAATTCACACATAAACAGAAGTATTAAAGGTATGATGAATAAAAATTCTGTTTTTATCTTGAAAAAAAAATGGGGCGGTGATTGTACAGGCCATTCCCCATCTCTGAAAGGGGGGGATACATGTATATCCCCACCCTCCCCCCCCCCCCTTCACACTGCATAAACTATTCTCAAATGAATACTTGAACTTGAAACCAACCGCATTCAATGTCAAAAGGGAGAGTTTTACCAATCTCTTTAGGAAGTAAATGTACGCATGGCCAGAATTGTTGGTAATTTGAACTTGCAGGTTGTTCACTTTTCTGATGCTAAATCCATAGATGATGAGATGAAAAGCAGCTGCTATGGTCTGGCGCTCATCTCACCATTCTTATTGACATCACCCGTCAAATCAAACCTCAGATTTCCTCATCTCTCATGGCTCATCTTCCCAGTAAAGAAAATCAAGACATCAAATGAGAATATGGTGATGATGGTAGATCTTGGGAAGGAAAGAACACCTGCTCTGAGGTCTTTGATAATGAAAAGAGATTCTCATTCCATTTCGTCAAGTTTTGGGGACAAGGGGGGGAAGTAATTTGTCTGAAAGCCATGTTGCATTTACTTCAGCAAAGGTTTGCTTTTGGTTTTAAGAGGCATGTAGGCTATAGCTTTCCATACTTCCACATTTATTTAGTAGGCCTAGGTCTATATCTTTTTCTTTATTTTTTTATATTTTTTCCTCCATTGTTGCACCAAAGAAAGGATTATAAAAAGAAATGATTTACATTCTGATCTTCTTCGCTAACAATGCAATAATTAGATTTTTATTTTAAACTCTGTTTAGTAAATTGGTGTTTTGACATAATTGTGCCTACATACCTGCTAAATCAGGTTTTTTTTGATGCTTGTTATTGATTTTTCCTGGATGTTTTGTAAAACGAATAGAAGCTAATTGCTTATATCAGGTTTATTTTAGAAAGAGCAGATGTAGGTGAACTTTGAGATATATATATGTGTATATATATATATGATAAAGAATTTGAATAGGAGCACAATGAATATGGGATACAATGCTGAAGAAAGAGAACTGAAATGCAACAAAAATATTGTTTCTTATGTCTCGTTACACACAGAAAACCTAGAGGAAATGGCGCACCTGCCTTGCACTAAAATGACAAGATTTTGGCGCTATTGATGACTGAGTACGCATTAGCTCTGATGGCACATCCTGAGGGAGCCCTTTCCCTATTTTTCTTAATGCACCTGTCCCAGCATCCTTTGGATTGATCCGTGGAATAGCTGGACTTCCTGTTGAAGTTCACATTCAATAGCGGGACAGGTGATACAGGATAATGAACACTGATTGGGCAGGTGCTCTGGAAGACCTCCAGAAATTAGCACCTCAACAACTAAAGAGATTATCTTAGAGAAAAAGATTGAGGGTAGATATAAATATGAAATACTCAAATTAAGATGAAGAAATGATCATGAAATTCAATGTTGATTACTTCTTGATATCCAGGGTATAACTTATGAAGAGAAATATATAGTCTTTCCAAAGGCAGTCAGTGAAAAGCATTTTTTTTTTTGCAAACATAACCATTCCTCATTAACCAGCTGTGATCATGAATTATTGAAAGCATGAAATTTACCCTAAGAAAGTTGTAATAATTCCAGGGCATATGCCAGATTTTAGTTATTCATTATTGATATAGATGTATGACCAGCAGGTGGTTTTATTTCTCCTTCTCTTTTTCCATTTTACCCAATCTGTTATTTTTCTTGTAATTTTCTGGTTAAAACTATTCTGATTATGACTATGGGTCATTGTTCTATTTTTTTCTCTCTCTTTATTTCTTTCTGTCCATTATCTCTCTTTACCTTTTTCTCATCGATATTTTGCTCACTTTCTCTTTTCTCCCCTCCACCCTCCATTTTTGTCTCACCTGCGAAGCAAAATGAGACTATAGGCGCCGCTTTTCCGGCGGCGACGGCGGCGGCGGCGTCAACATCAAATCTTAACCTGAGGTTAAGTTTTTGAAATGACGTCATAACTTAGAAAGTGTATGGACCTAGTTAATAAAACTTGGCCATAAGGTTAATCAAGTATTACTGAACATCCTATTAGAGTTTCATGTCACATGACCAAGGTCAAAGGTCATTTAGGGTCAATGAACTTAGACCATGTTGGAGGATTCAACATTGAAATCTTAACCTGAGGTTAAGTTTTTGAAATGTCATCATAACTTAGAAAATATATGGACCTAGTTCATGAAACTTGAACATAAGGTTAATCAAGTATCACTGAACATCCTGCATGAGTTTCACGTCACATGACCAAGGTTAAAGGTCATTTAGGGTCAATGAACTTTGGCCGAATTGGGGATATCTGTTGAATTCCCATCTTAACTTTGAAAGTTTATGGATCTGATTCATGAAACTTGGACATAATAGTAATCAAGCATCACTGAAAATTTTGTGCAAGTTTCAGGTCTCATGATTAAGGTCAAAGGTCAATGAACTTTGGCCGAATTGGGTGTATCTGTTTAATTACCATCATAACTTTGAAAGTTTATGGATCTGATTCATGAAACTTGTACATAAGAGTAATCAAGTATCACTGAACATCCTGTTCAAGTTTTAGGTCACATGATCAAGGTCAAAGGTCATGTAAGGTCAATGAACTTTGGCCATGTTGGGGTTTTTTGTTGAATAACCATCATATCTCTGTAAGTTTATTGGTCTAGTTCATAAAAAGTGGACATAAGAGTAACCATGTATCACTGAACATCTTGTGCGAGTTAGAGTAGTATTCAAAGTCAGCACTGCTGCTATATTGAACCGCGTGATGCAGGTGAGACGGCCAGAGGCATTCCACTTGTTTCTATATATGTATCTTTACCTGACTTGTTGACATAAACACGTCTAGAAATTTCTTTAGGCATGTTTATGCTTCCATTTTTCAGGCCAGAATCAGCGTTTTCATATGTGATTAGTCCAAAAGACGGTTGCGTCCATACTTACTTTCATTTAAACAACGTTTCAGAATGTTGAACATAATTCACAAAAAAGTTATGTTTCAAAATGTTGTTTGACCAGAATCAGGGTTTCTGGGGAAGTATTAACAGAACCACGATCGTAAACATGTTTAAATGACGTCATATGGTACATGCTTCCAGCGAGATGAAAATCTGCGGGCAGATACAGTTGCATGGTTCTAACAGGTTTTCACTTCCACCATGGATCCTATTAGAACCATGCTTCCACAGAATTACCTCTCATCTCCTTGGTTCCAATCATGACCAATGTACATTTGCATGTGTAATTATTAAGTTAAGTACTATTACTTTTACTACTTATCTAATTTGTCATCATGATGTATGTTGAGTTATTAACAAAAACTTGGAACATCAGTTATGGTGAGGAGACATCGCTGAGCCAGAAATCTCATACCCCTTTCATAAACCCATCCTCCAATTATCCACCTAAGAGTAATGCGGATAATTCAATAAAAATTGCGTTCACAAACTCTGAAAATAATCCGCACTATTTTTACGAGCGCCCGTCCTGAAAAAGGTGGATAATCGTCATGGCAACCGCACACACCCCTTTGGATGCAGTTGCATTGGAAAAGGGTGACCTTGTGACCGCACCATGGCAATTATCCGCTTTACTTTCGAAATACGTTCATAAAGTCAAAATCTGGTCCTGATGCTTCTATTATGCGGATAATTGCAGCATCAAAATAATGCGGATAACTCTGGTCCCCCGATTTTACGACCAAATTATGCTGCTATTAGCTGCATAATTGGGTTTATGAAAGGGGTATTAGTAGCATGAACAAAGAGATGTCTTATTATTTCATTAAGTATACTGTAGTATTCTTTATTTCTTCATATTATAATCCTCACCATAGTGGAAATTCTGGGGCTATGTCGAATAGCTCAATGCAATTACGAAAAAATTAGAAATTATTCAAAGTTTAAATAATAGTCGACCATAAAAACACTCAGAAATTTTTTTTCAATAAATAGTTCACCCAACTGACCTCGCTTTCCTGCTCAATGAAAATTACTAAGCGAAGCCAGCTGCAAATCGTGATTTGCGAAAACGAAGCATAAGCTGCACTTGCAGAACCACGTCTGAAACAATGTTTGATAACGCTGATTCTGTCTCTGCAATGGAAGCATAAACACACCCTTGTGACAGTCACAGGTGCAAGACAACCTTAAATGAGGCAATTAATAACTTTTCCCTTTATATATTAGGTCATTGTGCCAAATATTTTCAAATTTCGTAATCTATAGTTATTTTTCTGCTGTCTGTTTGATCACACTGCTGATGTAGGTTTTTTTTTCAGTACCTTGTATAGTTGCAATCAGTGATCTATGTTCAGTACCTTATATCTCACTGTCATACAGTATATTCTTCACAAAGATACATATTCATTTCCCTAGAAGTAAATAAAGACAAGTAAAGGAACTGCTGTTTGATATGGTACCAGCATCTATCTATCTATATCCCTGAATTCAATCTTTATATACCCTCATCCTTTTGATGGTTTGAGATGCCTGGCACTGTTTATATCCTGCTTATAGCCAAACCATCGACACAATCCTCTCAGTGGACAAACAAAATAATATTCATCCCTGTCTGTTGTGATATTCTAAATTGGTATTTGTAATTGTAGTGATTTCATTTTTATCTGATCTAGAATATTTGAATATAAGGCTTAGAAGTGTTGTACCGGTAGATATGGCACTTTGGGTGTTTACTGATTTGTTCAGTTGAATGAAAATAATAATAGGTTAAATTCAAAAATTCAAATAAATTGATGTTTAATATTTACTGTGATCAGAACTGCAGATGTGAGAAAATGGCAGTCAATATGTGTGGTAATTTTAATTGTGAAAATTTGATTATCAAGAAATCCTGGGAAGACTACTAGACAAAGAGTCTTGTAAGGACATTGTTAAAATGTTTAACAAGACAGAGACTATTTTGGCTTAGTTTATTTCTAGTTTCCTTCATAGTAATCTCAGTAAATTGGTATCAAGTCATCACTGGCGGATCCAGAGAGGGGGAGGGCACATCTGACCCATGCCTCTCCCCCCCCCTTTTTGGAGAGGCATAATGTAAATTTGTAATGTGACACAAATGTGCCCCTCCTTTTGAAAGCGAGGACCTTTTTTTTCTCTTTTTCTCTATTTTTTCTTGTAAAATTATTCATGGATGAGATAACCATAATTTTTGGGTGAAACCCTTTCTTTCTTTCTTTTTTTTTTTTTGCTTGTCAAATTTTTCATGGATGAAATGACCTTAAATTTCAGGTGAAATCTTTTTTTGTTTTGCTTGTCAACTTTTCCCTGGGAAAATGTGCTGCCCCCCCCCTTTGGAAATTTTGTGGATCTGCCCCTGTATGTTATAATCATTGCATGATTGAAAGGGTTTGCTGTTTTGACTAATTCCTTGAATAAATTACCAATATGAATTTGTAAACGTGTTATCCATCTATCTTTATCAGAAAAAAAAACATTCTTGGCTTGTATCCAAGTGCAGAGATCAGATTTGCATCTGCTGACTTTGGTCTGAAATATGATGGTACCCAGGCCTGATGGTACCCATAATTTTTTTTTTTCATGGAACATTTATGAAAAAAATTTGTAGATTATTCTTTTTGGAAAAAGAAATAGAAGTGCCCTTTAGTACCCTCATGTTCATATAGGTAATAATTACTCTTTTTTAAATACATGTTAAAGGAAAAATGCATGAATTTCAAATTTTAAATAGTTCGTGATGACTATATATTTTTTTTCAGGAGCAGATGAGAGATAATTTGTTTATTGATATACTGAAGGTTCAATAAAAAACATTTTTATTATTTTTTTGTGAAAAATGACATTTCATTTATTTATTTACTACATAATATATGGGGAAGCTGCTCTCTTATGATTGCACAAATAAAATAAAAAAATCTAATAACGATTTCAATCTTTGATGGATTTCCTCAAAATTTCACAAATATATATATATTTTTGCTGATACTTTTTACAATAAACTTATTATCAAAGTGCATTGAAGTGACTAAATGATCAATATATGAAGTGGATGAAAGATGATTTGTATTTATGAATAATGAATTATAGGAATTGTGCATTTGTTCGGGTTGTGATATGGATTAAGTTATTGATTGCTAGAAATGAAATACATTGTATAATGCTATGAAACTTACTTGAATCACTATTTTTTTCTATCTCATTGCCAACGTTCACTTAAGGACAGAAAACACAAACAATATACAATAATCGATCTATCAAATTAATTTACAGGTATACCATCAAGTTTCATTCAAATGATAAGATGATCCTGCTAATATTGACATGACCCCTATAACTTTTTTTTCATTTATTACAATTTTTCCAAGCATAATAATAACCTGGCAATGTATCTCTGTTTTGTGAAGTTGCAGGTATGAATATACAAGGCCAGTTCAGATATGATATGGTTTCTTAGAATGGTATCTGCTCTACTTTGTATACTTATTATAATACCTTCTGTGCCTCTTGAAGCTTGTGTGTACACTCTAAAACTAAGGCCGCATTCATACGACCTCACAAACATGAATCACAATTCAAAACTCACTTCTAAATCATAGTAACTGCAAAATCATGGTTAAGTCAACCATCTCCCCAATACCATTTCAACCTCACTTCGAGCCTTGCCAATGTGCGGTTAACCCAGGAGTTATAGGTCAAATTTAACGTGGGTCATTGCAAAAGATACATAACTTCAATTTTCAATACATGTGTAATGTATGGATCTGCAGTTAGATTGCAGATAATGACTGTTCATCATTGTGACATCTGTGCGCAGAGTGTAAAATATGCAGAGATCATGATGCACATACACATAACTGTGAAACGTCCATTAAGGTCAAGTCAACCCCAGGAAAATGCTGACTTGAATAAATAAAGAAAAATCAAACGAGCATAATGCTGAAAATTTCATCAAAATCGGATGTAAAATAATAAGAAAGTTATGACATTTTAAAGTTCCGCTTATTTTTCACAAAACGGTGATATGCACAATTAGGTGACTCAGTCGATGATGTCCATCACTCACTATTTCTTTTGTGTTTTATTGTTTAAATTATACAATGTTTCATTTTTTATAGATTTGACAATAAGGACAAACTTGACTGAACCATATAGTATTAAACAATGCCAATTTCACATGTTCAGGGAGGAATTAATTGTTGTATCACTTGACAATGAGGAGAAAATTAGAATATTTCATATGTGTGACGTATAACTACGAGTGACTAGAAAGTTGACAGTACTCAAAACAAAAGACTCGGTCACGCAGAATTTCCAGTTATCATACGATGCATCAAGTACACCATCAAGCATGCGACCTAGCATACCATCGAGCATACCAACAAGCATGTTCAATCTGTAGCGTAAAAATATAAACAAACAATAATAAGCATCTGTATATATGCAATTACATTTTACAATTATGTACTTGCATGAGATAAATAGTCTAAATATTGTACAAATTAATTGTGACGTTTGAATCTTGCATAAATAAATATTCTGGTTTTCTGTAACAAATTTACCTTTTATGTTTTGTCAATGTGTTCAAAGAACCTTTAATAAACTTTGCTATATGTGATTAAACAAAACCTTGACTTTGTCTCAGTTGTTCTTTATATCAACTACGATACTTAAATTAATATAACCTTGCCGCTAAACCATTTCTATACTCTGAGGCATTAATGACTAGCAATTACTTTACTCAAACCAATAACGAGGCCTTCATTTCACCTATGTATTATTTGCAATTATCAGGGCTTTCGAATGCACCAAAAACTGGCTTTAATGCCTTATTTCCAAACTTATACATGTACTGTATCTATTTCAACAACTTAGAACCAAATACAGCTAACAAAGAACACTTGTTTGACATTCCATTTCGTTAACAACTCTGAACATGAATAGCCTACTATGCACTGTGTGCGAGATTACCACACAGTACCGTACCGATATGCTATTACGCAACTCTCTTCATGTGCATGTCTAATTACCTATCAATGTACAATGTCAATATACGTTTATCACACATGTATTCTATACGTGAACTCCAAACACTTTCACCAAAGATATGAGCTAAATTAACAACAAATTAATTATCTTCTAGATTTAATTTTGGTCTCATATATTCAGTTAAGCATTACATTAAGGAAATATTAAAATCTTTTTACTTACAACATTGGACTTGTACCAATTATCTTGAATTCTACTGTAAAATCACGACGCCGGGCTGAACTTTAAATCTTTGTCGATCTTGGCAAGGCAAATTTCCAACGCCCTCTATCGACCCAGATAAATAATGCTAGAACTCAACATCTCTGACGTCATGTTAAATATTTCAAAGAAAAAATACACTTTCTAAATCTTACAATATGTAATATACATGTAATAAGATACGAAAGAAATAGTGAGTGGATGACGTCATTGTCTCATTTGCATACCAGCCAGGATATGCATGTAACTGTTATGTGAAATTAAGCGAAACTTTAAAATGTCATAACTTTCTTATTCTACATCCGATTTTGATGAAATTTTCAGTGTTATGCTTGTTGGATTTGATTTTTCTCTTTTTATTCAAATCAAGTTTTTGTTGGGGTGGACTTGTCCTTTAAGCCTTTTTTCTAAAAAAAAGCTTTTTATTTCTTTACTAAAATTCTCCAGGGCCTCGTAACACAAAAGTTAGTAATTCATTGCTAAATAAATTGGCCTATCAAGATCATTGTTGCATGCACATTTTGCTAAGTAGACTGATGAGAAACAAATCAGAATGGTTCTTTCAAATTAACGATTAATCAATCTTCCTTTGTGTTTCAGGGGGGGGGGGGCACATCTTAATCTTTGAAGTAGGCCTACATACAACATTGTGCCCCATGGGCATTTTGTTCCATACCTATAACCATGGCCCCATTTCATAAACTCTTACAATTATGGGAACTTTGATGTGATTGGCTGTTGAGCCAAACACCATGCTAATTAACCATATTTAGTCTTTATGTTAAAGTTTATGTTAAAGGCCCCAGGAACCAGTCATTACTCTTTCATATTTACACTCCATCGCAAACATTTTTGTTAACAAAGCCCCCCTTGTCTGATCAACATGTACTAGTGCATTGACTGGTCATCATATTCTTCGACCACTGCTTCAACCATGATCCCTGCCATGTTGAACTATATTCAGTAGATGTACTAGCATTTTCTTTGAAATTAAAAAACAAACCAACAAAAAAGCTTTCAAAGGCAGGCAGTTTTCTGCACCCAATTTTTCAACGCTACAGTTGTATGTGCTGCTTTTTATTTCACAGGCTTTCTTTCAGTGTTATTCCCAGGAATCGAGGACATATAAGAGTCTTTCAAAAGGAGGATGGACATAAGTTTGCTGGTACTACTCAGGTCCCATGACACAAGTTGCTGGTTCCCCAAAGACCTCTATCTAACACCACCTATTCTTGCTTGTATTGCTTTCCTCTACCCCCCCCCCCCCCACCTCCTTCATCCAGCTATGAGCATTGTGTTTTTCTCTCTTCCCCTCTCACTTTCTTCTTCATCTCCCTCTCTATCCCATCTAAACACACATCCACCCACTATCCACCCTATCCATCCACCCACATATGCAAACTCTTTTCATACATTCCTACTTACTCTCGGGGGGGGGGGGGGCACTCAGTATATAATGCATAGTGGGTATGTGTTGCAGAGGGGACCCCCATTTTTACAGTCAAATTTCCATTCCAAGGCATAGCATTTTTGTCTTATTGTGCATTTGTAGTTCCGAAGCCCGTTCCGAGAACCCTCCTTTTTACAATGAGCCCGCTCCAAGGCCCCCGTTATTTTGTCTCGCCCGCGGCACACCCCCACCACTTTTTTGGTCGAGTTCCCCCCCCCCCCCCCCCCCCCCCGGGCTTACTCTTAAAGATAAATACCAGTTGTGGTAACGATCTCAAAATGAGTTTGAAGAGAATCCAAGAAAATGGCCACCCAAGTGTTTGTATGTTTGAATAAAAAATATGTGCCAAATGATTCTAGGGGGGGGGGGGAATGTGCAATTGCTGAGAAATGAGCAAATAAACACGGAATTCCATAAAATGTTGGGTGTTTTTGAAGTTACATTAATACACTGTCCCACATATGCCTCTTTTGTCAGTGATTACCAGAATTTCATTATTTCCCAAAGGTAGGTTTATTCAATGTGCCCATTTTAGATCTATTATGATATTGTGACAATTAACCTTGATTTTAAAAGACTTTCTCATGAAATAATTGTTTGCAGCAAGTAATTTTTGGCTGCAAATAATTTATTTTACCTTTAACATTATTCTCCCTCATTCCCCTTTTTATATGTGAATGGTAAGAAAGTTTAAATTTTCCTCTGAATCATTATTTGAATGTCGTTTAATTCTACAACAGGGGTTCGAGGACATTCCTTTGTTTCTCATTATCTTCGTTTTGTAATCATGCTTTCAGTCGTGATTCAAGTTTTCGTTTAAATTTGGAAATTGATATTGAACACACCCTTAGACCTATAGGCCCTTACATATAAAAATTTGTCTTTGTGGTAATGGTGTATGTGTATATATATATATATATATATATATATATATATATATATATATATATATATATATATATATATATATAGGCCTATATATATATATATATATATATATATATATATATATATATATACATACATACATATGCACAGTAATGGCATTGCCTTTTGAGGACCACATTTTAATCAAATTATTTCATAGACATCATTATTGCTTTTGCTTGAACATCATGGATATACCATAGAGCTATCTCTGTTAGCTCCATGGATATACCATCATGAGCACAAGGTTTGGTTTCTATTAGTTTGATTTCTTAATTCCAAAGTGATATACTAGTAAAATGAAACATGAATTTACATAGATCACTTTGTGAACTTCAGCATTTTTAACACACCCAGTAGAGTTTTCCTTTCAATTATTCATTAACTATTTATTGCAATCACCCATATTGTATAAGGCCATGCATCTTGAACTCACCTGACAAATCTGTTTTCGTTATGCTTTTTCAATATTCATTCAAATTTAAGCGGGGCGGGGTGAGGGGGCAGTCAAATGTATTGCTGTACACATGTGACCAAATTATTTCCAAACACCCCCTAAATGAGTTTTTCTGTGTGCAAAACAACCCCCTAAACAAGTTTTTCGTTGGCTTTATTTACACATTTTGGTCCCTAAACAAGTTTTAAACCCCTTTCATAAACCCAATTATGCGGCTAATAGCAGCATAATTTGGTCGTAAATGGGAGGAGGACCAGAGTTATTCGCATTAATTTGATGCTGCTATTATCCGCATAATAGCAGCATCGGGACCAGATTTTGACTTTATGAACCCATTTCCAAATAATGTGGATAATTGCCATGGTGCGGTCACAAGGTCACCCTTTTCCAACACCACCGCATCAGAGGGGGTGTGTCCAGTTGTCATGACGATTATCCGCCTTTTTCTGGACAGGCGCTCGTAAAAATAGTGCGGATTATTTTTGGAGTTTGTGAACGCAATTTTATTGAATTATCCGCATTACTCTTAGGCGGCTAATTGGAGGATGGGTTTATTAAAAGGGTATTAAGCCCCAGGGAAAAAGCTTGGGGGAAAACATACCCTAACACATTTGGTTAGTCTTAAAAAATAAAACCTTTGGAAAAAAATGCCCTAAATATGGTTGACCTTGCGATTGACCATTGACCAGTCTTTCAAAACCACCCCTTTTCTTGAAAATCTGTGTTTTTAATATCCTTATCGAGTGGCTTGTGTCAAAAACTGAAAAAAACACCCCTAATAAACCCGTTTTTGGGGTCATGCATTTAAGCCTATGGGAGAGTCACGTGTCATTCATAAGTATTTAAGAAAACCCTTAAAAAATCCTGACATACAAAAAACATTGCATAAACAATATTAAAAATTCTGGCATAGGAACACTTTTTGATTTTTTTGTCTCACCCACCAGAAGTGAAGGCGAGATTTAGGGATCCAAATGTTGTCCGTCGTCCGTCCGTCACAAACCGGGAATGACATAACTCCAGAACCATAAGTCGCTTTTCAACCAAACTTGGATGGTAGATGGACTTGGGGGACCTGCATGTTCTGCTGCAGTCTGAGGTCATATGGTATTAAAGGTCAAAGGTCATTTTCAGGTCAACATTAAAGTTTACATGCAAGACTCTTATGACACCTAACTCCACAACCGTATGTCACTTTTCAACCAACTTGGATGGTAGATGGACTTGGAGGACGTGCATGTTATGCTGCAGTCAGAGGTCACATGGTAAGGTCAAAGGTCATTTTCAGGTCAACGTTAAAGTTTACATACAAGACTCTTCACTCCGCAACCATAAGTCGCTTTTCAACTAAACTTGGATAGTAGATGGACTTGGGGGACCTGCATGTTATGCTGCAGTCTGAGGTCATATGGGAAGGTCAAAGGTCATTTCCAGGTCAATGTTAAAGTTTACATACAAGACTCTTCACTCCGCAACCATAAGTCGCTTTTCAACCAAACTTGGATAGTAGATGGACTTGGGGGACCTGCATGTTATGCTGCAGTCTGAGGTCATATGGGAAGGTCAAAGGTCATTTTCAGGTCAACGTTAAAGTTTACAGGCAAGACTCTCTTATGACACCTAACTCCGCAACTGTATGTCGCTTTTCAACCAAACTTGGATGGTAGATGGACTTGGAGGACGTGCATGTTATGCTGCAGTCGGATGTCACATGTTAAGGTCAAAGGTCATTTTCAGGTCAATGTTAAAGTTTACATGCAAGACTCCCTTATGACACCTAACTTCGCAACCGTAGGTCGCTTTTCAACCAAACTTGGATGGTAGATGTACTTAGGCGACCTGCATGTTATGCTGCAGTCGGAGGTCACATGGTAAGGTCAAAGGTCATTTTCAGGTCAGCATTATAGTTTACGTGCAAGGCTCTTTATGACAAGTGTTATTATTCCATCCCAGTTATTTCACAATGAAGTTTCGATATAATCCTCTTGCGTGCCCTCACAAATCATGATATTTCTGCTTATTTTCATAAGTGGGCGAGACACAAAATTGCTTTTGCCTTGTTTGATATGTGACACTGCACTCCATATACCTGGTAATGAATAAAAGGGGTAGTGGAAGTGTACTCATGACATTGCTACTTTATGTGATAGTATTAAACATGAATAACTTTGGTTTTCAAGGGGTTAGTGGAATATCAAATTACCTTGATAAAATAAACGAATCCCCTTAAGTTATTATATATCATCTGAAAGGTAACTTAGTGACCAATACAAATATGGTAAGTAATTAATGGAATGGGCAAAGAGAACAAAGTATGCATGTTTAAAAGAGGATGGGGGTCTTTAAAAGTCAAATATTATCTCACACGGCTGTGAGCAGTTTTCCCCATCTCATTTTTAATGCCGTTTTTTTTTATTCTCATGAAATTTCCTTTCAGAATAAGAATACTTTAGTATGGATAGGGAGAATAATTTCAAAGTTATGACCATTATAGTAGGCTTGCTGTAAAATGGTTTTGTAATTTATTATTTTGGATTTTGATAACCCCACCTAAATATGAGTTTCAGACTCTTAACAAAAGAGGCAATCTTTGAGAATAAGTGTTGTAGATGAACCCATTAATATTGACACATTTTGTATAAATGCAGCTAGAATATTTTAGATTTATATTGATATTTCTTTCAGAAATTCTAGAATCTACTTTTACTCCCTTTAGCATTTGTAATAATGCCTGAAAATGGAAACTGAACATGAAATGAATTTGTCTTTGCCTTAAAATTTTGTTCATGTCTTTTTTAGAAGGTGCGTCATTATACATGTAGCTCTAAACTTGCCCTCTCCCCCTCTTCATAGACTCAGTTCACTTTTTAATGGCACATATAATTATTATGTGCAGTATGGTATTATACAAAGAAGTAATGTATTTCACTGCATTTAACTTGGATCTTGAATGGAAAATTTATTTTAGATGCTTTAAAATGAGATTTATTTAAAAACAAAAACTACCAGTAAATTTACCAATTTCATCATGATTTTCCATATGGGAGAGGGGTGAACAGATGGTCCTCATGAAGTAGAAAATGAATCTCCTCTTCAGATTGGAGTTTATAGATTTATACTGGCACTACAGCTTGTAAAGCTTTACTATGTACAGATTTGTATTGAATAATACTTTGCTTTACTTTACCCTGCAATGTTTTCTAGTCTTATTTTATTTTTCTATATCTGAATCATAACAAAAATCATGCAATGCAGTATTTATAGTGGCAATCAGTTATATATGATTTATGTTGTTTTAAATGCAACAAGATTTTGGATTGATTTTCTTGGACTTCGGTACTTTCCTATATTTAATACTGGGTAGTCTTTTGACACAGAATATAAGCCTCAGGAGGTCATGGCGATGAAGTTGAAGGCAGTTGGAAGGTAAAGAATTAGTAAGAAAATGAGAATTGGTGAAAAGAACAGGGGATATACAAAACAAATATTCTTTCAAAAATCATGTTCACTCACCATTTCTCATTCTGATATTTTTTTATGCAATTTGTTCTTTTAAGAGTAAGAAGAAAGCTTTCTTCTATACTCTAAATTAAAATGAAATCAGATCTTGTGGTTAGTGACCAGTCATACTCTGAAAAAGATTCTAAAGATTTATTTTCAATTCTCATGTTATTTCATTTTATGTTTCTACAAGTGTATGAGACTTAAGATTTATATATAAAACAAAGAAAAAAGAAAAAAAAATGCAAGTCTAATGAAAAAGATGAAGGACTGAAGGTGGAAGTAAATGAAGTAGAAGAAGAATTTGAACTGGACGTCCTGGTTGTTTGAACAGGAGGCACGTCTGTGTATTTTTCTGGTTTCTTCATCTATTTAGAGAGCATGAGTGTAATGCAGCCGCTACTGTTGCGACAGGCAGGCCTGTGGCAGGGGTCGAGTTGTTTCATCCCTTCACCTGAATCAACACCCTCACATCCACATTGACCAATCAATATACACTCTATTCTACATCTTCTACTACATTTCTTATAGAGTAGTATAGAGAATAGTGTATCAATGTTTTTGATGGTGTGATATTGTCTTTGCTATTCTTGATCTATCATATTAAGGTATGTTTCCATCAAATTTCTATAACTCTGCATCCAATCAAATCAGTGATGTTTTACAAAAGTTCTTATATATATGTATTATAAAAAAAACATATGTATCTGCCTTTCAACAGCATTGCTCAATGGCTCATTGATTACTTATCTATCTATAATACAATTCATTTTTCTTTTCATTATTTTTTTTTTAATTGATGGCATTTATTCAATTCATTGATTTCATGATTAATAACCAACGATATGTAGATCTTGTGAAAAACCCAAATGATATTTTTAATCTGTTGTTTACCTCTTTGATATGATGTTACATCACCCTTGTGAATAATGTCTTTATCCCAAGTATGTACTATTGAATTAAAAATTCATACAGTGTTATATGAATCAAAAAGTATGAAGGTGGAAGACTACTTTCACCAGCTGCCTGCCTACCATGTTAGCTAGCATTGCCAAGGTGTTATCGTCATCATGCGGGTACATATTGATCACGTTAGCAGGATATCATATAGCTTCTAATCAGCTGGTAGTGTGTACATAGGGGAGGACAGTTATAAGATTATCAGCTCATCAGTAAGGATTGTCTACAGCAGCCATCTTCTGCGTACCTGCTTTATCTTGCTCGTTAAATCTTACTTCACTCTCTCTTTCTGGGGGCACCTGTGTATATTGGTTGTTTTGGAGGTAAGGGTTGGTTTTGTATTTTTGTTTACATCTTAGGAGCTGGTTACCACTAAATTATGACACAGATTAATACCCATGTCGTGAACGCATGATGTTTGATGGTAAACAGTGCGACAAATTTTAAAAATTGAATCTTAAAACTGATGATCCATACGAATGTTTTGGGTCAGAAATCAGATACCTTAAATTGGTTTAGTAAAAGCTTCCTTGAGATGTATTCTCAAATGAATTCATAATTATTTTTTAATTTAATTTTTAATTCATGTGGTTGAAGGCTTGAATGTAGATATTTTTAGCATCACTTTCTGTGCTTGATTTTTCTGTACTGTATTTTACTGTACTGTATTTTACTGTGTTAGCATTGCTCTTGTTATATATCACTTTATTTGCAAATCTGCACATTACAGGAATACAATATATGCCCAGGACACTTCCCTTTAAGGAGAAAATGCAGGGCAATAAAATTCAATACAGAAGAAAAAATAGAACAAATCTTGAGTATAATACAATAATCAACATATCACATATATCTAGAAATAGTGATGATTGGACCAATTTGTTGTTCAACTAACTAAATGAAGGTAGACCGTGTGATGAGTGGATAAGTTGGAAATAGAGGTCTTTGTTTTTAGGCGAGTTAAGGCCATCTTTAAGGAAATAGCAGCACCAAGTGCACTGGCTAAAGGCTGGTGGTAGTTTGCTTCATCATCTGAAATCAAATGGTGATGTACTTTGTTCCTCATCTCGCTACACCTTATCACAAGATTCTTAGTATTTGAAATATGAAAATTTATATAGTTTTTGTATCACCTGCGAAGCAAAGTGAGACTATAGGCGCCGCTTTTCCGACGGCGGCGGCGGCGACGGCGGCGGCGGCGTCAACATCAAATCTTAACCTGAGGTTAAGTTTTTGAAATGATGTCATAACTTAGAAAGTATATAGACCTAGTTAATAAAACGTGGCCATAAGGTTAATCAAGTATTACTGAACATCCTATTAGAGTTTCATGTCACATGACCAAGGTCAAAGGTCATTTAGGGTCAATGAACTTAGACCATGTTGGAGGATTCAACATCGAAATCTTAACCTGAGGTTAAGTTTTTGAAATGTCATCATAACTTAGAAAATATATGGACCTAGTTCATGAAACTTGGACATAAGGTGAATCAAGTATCACTGAATATCCTGCATGAGTTTCACGTCACATGACCAAGGTCAAAGGTCATTTAGGGTCAATGAACTTTGGCCGAATTGGGGATATCTGTTGAATTCCCATCATAACTTTAAAAGTTTGTGGATCTGATTCATGACACTCGGACATAATAGTAATTAAGCATCACTGAAAATTTTGTGCAAGTTTCAGGTCTCATGATTAAGGTCAAAGGTCATTTAGGGTCAATGAACTTTGGCCGAATCGGGGGTATCTGTTGAATTACCATCATAACTTTGAAAGTTTATTGGTCTTGTTCATTAAACTTGGACATTAGAGTAATCAAGTATCACTGAACATCCTGTGCGCATTTCAGGTCACATGACCAAGGTCAAAGGTCAATGAACTTTGGCCGAATTGGGTGTATCTGTTGAATTACCATCATAACTTTGAAAGTTTATGGATCTGATTCATGAAACTTGTACATAAGAGTAATCAAGTATCACTGAACATCCTGTTCGAGTTTCAGGTCACATGATCAAGGTCAAAGGTCATGTAAGGTCAATGAACTTTGGCCATGTTGGGTTTTTTTGTTGAATAACCATCATATCTCTGTAAGTTTATTGGTCTAGTTCATAAAAAGTGGACATAAGAGTAACCATGGATCACTGAACATCTTGTGCGAGTTAGAGTAGTATTCAAAGTCAGCACTGCTGCTATATTGAACCGCGTGATGCAGGTGAGACGGCCAGAGGCATTCCACTTGTTATAATCTTTCAAATCTTAACTTGTAAATTTCCAGGGAGGGACAGTTTTATGCAGCAGTTTATTTTGATTTTGTTGCCAGTGCCTGAAAACAGGGTCCAGTCAATAAACCTGTAGTAATGATGATGGTTTATGATATTGACAATGATAATAACAGCACATATACATTGTATGTAGCACAAAGTTTCAAATGTTTGATTAATGTGCACTCATTCCCCTGTTAGTGACACCATACATTGCGTGCCTTAATTTCAGCTATTTAAACTCATTACCAAGTTCATTTCTGCATCTGGTCAGTCATCATACAATGGAAGTTTTGTTGGAGAAGATTCTAACTAATGCATAAACAGGCACTAGTGAAACAAACAATTTTTTCTCATGTTGGACGGTTGGACCTGTGTTTAGCCTACATGACCACTTTGTTGTCTCGCCAACCAGAGGTGAAGGCGAGACTTAGGGATCCAAATGTTGTCCGTCCGTCACAAACCTTATGACACATAACTCCACAACCATAAGTCACTTTTCAAGCAAACTTGGATGGTAGATGGACATAGGGGACGTGCATGTTATGCTGCAGTCAGAGGTCACATGGTAAGGTCAAAGATCATTTTCAGGTCAACGTTAAAGTTGACATGCAAGACTGCCTTATGACACCTAAATCCACAACCGTAAGTCTCTTTTCAACCAAACTTGGATGGTAGATGGACTTTGGTTACTTGCATGTTAGGCTGCAGTTGGAGGTCACACGGTAAGGTCAAAGATTATTTTCAGGTCAACGTTAAAGTTTACATGCAAGATTTTCTTATGACACCTAACTCCGCAACTGCAATCACTTTTCAACCAAACTTGGATGGTAGATGGACTTGGGGGACGTGCATGTGAGGCTGCAGTTGGAGGTCACATGGTAAGGTCAAAGATTATTTTCGGGTCAACATTAAAGTTTACTTGCAAGACTTTTATG
This sequence comes from Lytechinus variegatus, assembly GCF_018143015.1. NCBI lineage: Eukaryota > Metazoa > Echinodermata > Echinoidea > Temnopleuroida > Toxopneustidae > Lytechinus > Lytechinus variegatus. The sequence goes on along the minus strand of NC_054741.1, from coordinate 39,641,494 downwards.
ACAAGTTTTATTCGATCCCAGTCATTTCACAATGAAGTTTCGATACAATTCTGTCCCGTGCCCTCGCAAATCACGATATTTCTGGTTATTTTCATAAGTGGGCGAGACAAAAAAAATCGCTTTTGCCTTGTCTTTGGACAGACCTATTGAATTAAGCAAATGTCATAAGTTTTTGCATTTATCGGAGGCCATGTTTCGTGAAAATTTAAGTGAAATTGACAAACAGTATCATCAAAGGACCTCTTTGTAGATGCTGTTTAAAGAGAAATGCCAGTAGTTGCAGAAAACACTGATTTCATGAGAAAGTCTGTAAAACCATGCTTAATTGTCAGTATATCATCGAGGATCTAGATCTGGTGCAGTCACATAAACTAAACTTTGTGAAATCTTGAAATCTACGCTGAAAAATATTCACACTGAAGATCACCAACACAGATAAGCGCATGTGGGACAGTGTATTATTATTGCTTTGAATTTCGTGCCCGACGCTTCACCCGAATCCTGTGCTTATTTGCTAATTTCTCAGCATTTACACAATTTCTTTCGGAATCCTTTGGGACATATTCTTTATTTATACAGACACTAAAGTGGTCATTTCACTGGATTCTGTACGAACTCATTTTGATATCGTTACCAAAACTAGCATTTACCTTTAATTTTAAATTACTGTTGTTTAAGTTGTTATATTCAAACATCTTACACATTCAGATGCGGAGTTGTGTATTTTCATGTTGAATTTATACATGACTCCCCATAAAGTAATGACTTTGATGTTTTGTCGTGGGTTATTATATTTAATAATGAAATGAAATGAAATTATATTTTGTTGGGATATTTATTCATGCCTCTATGAAAAATAGATGAGTTGATGAAAGGATTTATGTATGATCTGTCAAGTGGACAGTTCATGTCCTCAAACTCTAAAACAAGGTTTGCAATACAGCGACATGGTATTGTTCATCAAGGCTAAACTTGTGAATGCATTTTATTTTTGTGAATAATTCACATCTGTAACACATACGTAAATTGTATAGATGCTGGTAGGTTGACAGCTGTGTTTTATTGCATTTTTTTCAATATTTCTTTAAGTTTACTAATTGAGATTTTATTATTCAAGTTGGTGGTTGTATTGTGTTATCATGTGATGTGTACAATGCTGGTACTAGAAGTTACTACTTTCTTTTGTCATCTGCGTTTTATACGATATGATATCTCCCTCTCTCTAACTCTATCTTCGACCGCATTCATATTCACTGCTGTAATGGCGATCTGGAGTAAGTATATAGCTGCACCTGCTATATTCAAAACATTAAAACTGTGTCACTTAAGTAAATATGTTTGTCTGTTAACATGCTATTGGTGGTTCATGTGCTAAATTGTACTGATCAAAGGCATGATCAGCTTGACACGCTCTTGACTTGGTCAGGTTTCTGTTCTCACAACAGCTCCTGCCCTTCCCCACTTTTTCTGCCTTACCTCGCAATTGCCTGGTATTTTACAGGGCCACAGATTTTGTAATAGGCGATGGGGTAACCCACTTTGCAATTGTGAATGAAGAATTGGACCAAGACACTGTTCTCATTATACTTTCTAAAACTAGTTTACTAGAAATCGGTTCAGGAAACCAGTTTGGAAGATTGCTTTGCCAGCATTCCCATTTGATCCGCCTTGTTGCTATGGGAACGCTCTCAGTGGGGGGTGACATGTTTCGCGCGAGATTCAAAACCACAGCATAGACATTCTACACAGGAGATGAGAAAAAGCAGGGAGACCTCTCTGCCTTTTGAGAGATAAGGTATAGATCAAAATACCTGTCACTACAGTGTGATTGATTTCATACAAGATAACTGTCCACAGCTATCAAAAGGACTATAGCATGAGATTAACTCTGAATAGGTTAGTTTAATTAGCACCTCTGAGCTCAGCTTGCTTTGGGATTAAAACCTCTTTGAGGACATGCATCAAGTCCATAGAACACCTGAGCTCTTTGTAGTCTACCATTTCATACCTGTTGATCACAAAGACTTGTCTTAGGCAAGTGCAAAACTGGTTAAAGGACAAGTCCACCCCAACAAAAACTTGATTTGAATAAAAAGAGAAAAATTCAACAAGCATAACACTGAAAATTTCATCAAAATCGGATGTAAAATAGGAAAGTTATGGCATTTTAAAATTTCGCTTATTTTCAACAAAATAGTTATATGAACGAGCCAGTTACATCCAAATGAGAGAGTTGATGACATCACTCTCTCACTATTTCTTTTGTATTTTATTATATGAAATATTTTCATTTTCTCATCATTGTCATGGGAAATGAAGTTTCATTCCTCCCTGAACACGTGGAATTCCATTTTTTTAACATTTTGTGATTCAGGCAATGAGGTCCTAATCATCAAATTCGTAAAAATTGAAATATTGTATAATTCAAACAATAAAAAACAAAAGAAATAGTGAGTGATGTCATCGACTCTCTCATTTGAATGTAACTGGCTCGTTCATATAACTATTTTGTTGAAAATAAGCGAAGCTTTGAAATGTCATAACTTTCTTATTTTACTTCCGATTTTGATGACATTTTCAGCATTGTGCTTGTCTGATATTCTATTGATTTAAATCAACAATTTTCTGAGGTGGATTTGACCTTTAAGGATGGTGGCGCTTTTGGCTTCATGAGATCTGTGGGGGGGGGGGCAACACATGTATACGTATTTGTTATATTTGTCTTGGTATATATAGATGCTTTCATATCTTTTCAGGGAATGATTTTTCTTTACAAATTCAAATAGCAATTTTGGTCATAAGAGAAAAACTCTCAACTAAGTAATGTACAGTCCTGTGTAAAAATATGCTATACAAAAGACTTCATGCACAGCAGTCTTTCAAAAATGTGGAGCAAATTGCGATGCGATACCCAAAAAATTATTCCCTGCTTTTAAACCGTTAATCAGGTATCGGTTTACATCTGAGGTGTCTGCAATGGAAACAAAAAACTGGCTCCTTGTCAATTTGTTGACTTTGTTGACTAAATCCAGTCATTCGTTTTGTTTATACTTACGGCCAGATGACATTGAACCTTGAGAATGTAATCACGACTGTTTAAGTAGACTATTGAAATTGACTGGAAAATGAATTACTCATGAGTGGATTTTTGTCACACCAACGCCCCTCCCTCAAGGCAAGGTACAGCCCACCCCTAGTACCAGGAATGGGAGCTGCCCTATTTGCATGTGACCATAATGCGTTTCCCCTGGATTGCCCTGTGGGGTTCTACCATTTGAATTGTTTGATGAGGAGTAAAAATGTGTGCAAAATGAGAGTTTGGCAGCCTGGTGGTTTTGTCTCTGTATGCATGTGGGTGTTCACGCATTGTGTACTTGTGGGTGTAATAGTTTTCTTCAGGAGGGAGGGTTAAAATAACTCGCCTGTGTGCCTACCAGTGAATAGGACATATGTGCAGTTGGGAGTTGAGTGGCTATTCTGCGCCAGGAGGTCATTAGCTAAGTAGATTGTTGAGGAGGGAGAGCGTGCAAGCAGCTTACCGTAACAAAAGCAGTTTGTTCGTCTGATGCTCTGGGTTAAAAGAACACTTTAGCATTGGCTAGTAACAAGGCTGCAGCAAGCAGCGCCTGCTAGTAAAAAAAATTGTTAAAAGAAAGAGAAGCATCAAGGCAGGCCTCATTGTGTGACCTATTACCATAGTTGTGATCTTTCTCTCTTGTCTCCATGTTGATCAGACGTTGTCTTCGATGCTCTTTTATGTCGTTATTGTATATCATCTTGGAAGATCTGAGTATCCTTATTATGGCGTGTATTATCATACACATGAAGACTGTTTGAAATAAGGTCATTGTATTGACATGACAAGTTGATACTACCAACCACTGTACCAGATACATATTTACAATACTTATATCCCTGGAGTCACCATTGATGCCGTGTATTGGAAGACAGACTATTTGAATTTGTTCAGTGGAATCATAGCCTCCTGTACCAAGATCAGAAGTTAATGATACAATTGTTTTGCTAGCACTAGTTTTCTCATTGTATCGCCCGACGTTCTGATTTGACAAACCATTTGATTACCGTACCATATCTCCTATTACGATGAACAGGATTTAAACACCGACAACATACTCTGAAGTTGTATCTGTGTCAGTATCGTTGAAACTTACCCAGAATGGTTATGTTCTAGGATCCTTTATTTGTGTTGGATTACTGAGAGAGATTCGGATCTGCTTCTCTATTTGATCAGACCAAGAACTATCGTGGACTTGATGCTGGTTAGTGAGAAAGCGCACATGCAATCGTCATCGTCCCTTCTACTGCATCCTGTCCCTGCAGTGAATATCACTACACCAATGGGCATTTTGAATGGTATGCTTCTACATTCTGTATTATGTTGTAATTTACATCAATCTAGTTTTGTGAATGCTATGGGGTTTTCTATGAGATAATAATGAATGCATCTTATCAACTTCAACTCTATTTTCATTTGTTGTTTGCCATGTTGGCCAACCCCTTATATTGTCAGCTTATACACTAGATGTAATATAATAAAGATATTTTTGTCCTTGAAGATTATGTCTTGTATTGTTTAACTAGGTTATCCCCCTCCCCCACACATACACCATGTTACATCCAAACATTGCAGACTTAAGATGCTTTATTTCATATTCCTTCTATTATTATTGTAAAGTGTAAAACATATGATATTTTTTATTTCCTGTTACCTTGACATATTGATTAACTTTAACTTTGTCATATGTTCTTTTTGCATACTTTTTACAATAAAGAAACTTTTGACAATGCTTCCTCAATTTGCTCCATTCTCTGAAGAGATTTTGGTTAAAGGATGCCAATATCGTACAACCAAAAGAAAGCAATTACTCTTCACACAAAGAGTTCCACCACTCAAGTAGGGTTCTCTTTTGTGCTTGCCTACTTGACTGTTCTGAATAGAGGTGGAATAAAAAGCTTCTCTTGTAAGAGGTGGATACAGCTCATTATGAATTTCAAATAGGGGTATTCTGTGAGCTTTAGCCTATATTGTAACAAACTATGTCCCATTAACCATTCAATAGCCTTTGTATTCTAAGAAGTTGATCAAAGTAATCATCTGTGAAAAGGCTAACCCATCTGTTGAATTGAATCAAAGAGGTAGTGGTCTCTGTTGAACTGAAATCACTGATTATTACTGTTTAGAAGAATAGGTTCAACTAACCAAACATGGCAAAATTGGTTTTTCTCTTGAAATTGGTAGTGTGTACACCCTACCCTCTTAAGAAATTCTCCCACTTTTGCCCCTGTTGCATAAAAGTTACCATAATAGTTACATTTATGCAATGGTGCACTGGTTCACACTTGGCCCGTGGTATGAGACCCAGGGGGGCCAGTCAAATATATTACTGTACACACGGGTGACCCAGGAATTTCCAAACACCCCCTAAAAGAGTTTTTCTCTGGGTACAAAATAACCCCCGAACAATTTTTTCACGGGCTTTATTTTATTTTGGCCCCTAAACAAGTTGTCGCCAAAATAAGACCTCGGGTAAAAAACTTGGGGGAAAAAAACATACCCTAAACATGTTTGGCTAGTCTTAAAAAAAGTTTTCATAATTTTAACAAGTACCTATTATTTATATGGTATTTTCTTTCGGGGAGATTACGCATAATTTGCTTTTTACATTTCCATACTGACCTGGGGCAGTTCCAAGCAAAAGTGGACATTTTCCAAAAAATTATATTGGCTTTATTTCAAATTTGGATCATATTTTTCTATCAAAACTTATGGAATTTCATAAATACAAAAGGGGAACATAATTAGCCACAATTAGTTTTTCTTACTCATCTTATTATAGGAGAATGTGAACCATACAAGAAATTCTATACATGGGACTACATATCTTTTTGACTTAATTTTAATTTGACAGAAAACTATTCCTTGTTTTGTGAAATTTTCTTTTGGATAATCTGAATGTCATCATTTTACATCATATCAAACAAAAATTTTGAAATATAAGTTTATTGTATGCTGCCCTTTGAGTGGATATTTCTCATGTCACTCCGTAACCGTCACCCCGTAACCGGGTATGGGTTTACGATTTAAGTCATAATTAATGAAATAATACATCACTTTTTTAATGCAATGTAGCATATTAAAGCTAGAACAACATAGAATTCAATCAATAAATCAAAATTATGATAGAAATTGAAAATTCACAGAGTTTGAGCAATATATTTTCTCCTCAAATATGCATGTCCATTTTGCATCACTCTGTAACCATGATTTTGAATATTCATATCCCATTAATTCAGTGGATCAAAATAATGAATTCTATTAATTATTTTGAAAAGTGAATTTCAGCAACTACTGTCAGGTACCATTTCTTTGCAAATAACTATTCAAATATGGGTGATATCTGTGTTTGAATGCAAAAAAGTTGCTTCTGAATGTCACTCCGTAACCGTGGAACTGCCCCCAGGTGGTATTTTCTGATCAGGGTAAATTTCCTGATCAGAAAATACCTGGAACTGACGAACTTTGATGTGGTCTGAAACCACCTAATAAGTGATATCCTTGTAAATATAATCAATTATTCTTTATGACTACCCTGGAAATTATAGTTTATCCTTGATTTGAATTGCGCCTCTCCATGTTCATGGTAAATTGAACATTTTGTTTAACTTATTTGTTCAAGGGATAGTTCCTGGTAGATAATATTTTGCGGGCAAAATGAATTGCTTTTACTCAATTGGGAATCAACTTTCTGGATTGCACCCAGTTAATAACATTGTATACTTTTATCTGAAAGATAGGTCAGAAACAAAATCTTGAAACCAGCAGGATTTGAACCTCTTATCTGTAAGACCCCTGTTACATCTGAGAGATTCCCTACCTCGGGCCGGCCCGCGGCCTACCTCGGGTCGGAAAGAAATCAGATGTAAACATCCCAAACCTACCTCGGGCCACCTTTTAGCGAACCTACCCGAGACCACATCCAGAGGTAGTCTCGGGTAGGTATCGGGCCGGCCCCGGTCCACCAATTTGTAGATGTAAACGCACACAAGCTTCTGAACCTATCTCGGTCCGTTCACCAGCTGGCAAATTACGTCATAGCACGCGCTATCCCCTCCCCAGCCCCGTCGTTCTTTGAATGTTTTGCGGCATGCGAAATGTGAATTGTGATTAATAAAGTCTTTTGATTTGAGTGGAAAGAAGGAAGCATTTTAAACGTATCCTTTTCAAGTCGATCATATCTTCAACGACTGCTGGGATCATCAGTGTAACGAAATGTAAACAACTTCAATTAGCGCGCGCAAATTATTCAGAGCCTAGATCGAGAGCGCCCTTTGGTGTCAGCAATCGGATACCGCTCGAAACCGTACCGATAGGGGAGGGAATGAATGCTGTGATGTAAACAGACCACATTTCGGACTCGGTCCGTTCGCGAAGCTAATCCACCAATAATCCTGTCAAGGTTGCAAGTGGACTCGGTCGGGTCTCGGGTAGGAAACTTTCAGATGTAACAGAGGTCTAAGAAGATGTGAGGTTGAATCCTGCTGGTTTCTAGAGTATTTGTCTCACCTGTGTATCAGGGCGAGATTATAGGCCTATATGTGATAAACATAGGTATGGACCCGTTTCAATTCTGTGCTCTCATTAATAAGTTTCAGGAGAAGTGAACGAGAACAGCATAGCAGAGTCAACGTCGTCGTCAGCCCTTGTTCACTACAGATGCGAAACAGCGCGATAACCAGTGGGTCATGACACACTGCCTGACCCGGAAAATCTGGCGTACCATCGCCTGCCGACCTGGTCGGGTAATGCGAAGGTGCATTTGTACACTTGCTTTAATTCCTTTTTACGCGAGATCAGAAAGCAATTTCAAATATGATAAACATAATGCATTGTACAACTTACAAATTTTGTGAAAAGTCACTGAAAAATGTGTTTTAAAAGGGAAAGGTTAATCTTCATACTGAGCTTAAGCGGTTAAAATAATGTCACTCATGTGCACGTCGACTATGATTGAGAACCGCAAAATGAATGTGGTAAGGTGCTCAATTCTGATAGTGAATGTGTGTGAAGACCTGGGGTATATGGCAGGACAAAAAAATTACATCAGCTCGTACCACTCATCTGTGTCGACGTATGTTTCTAAAAGTGCTCATTATCAGAGAAATATGTATAACACTCAAAGGGGAATGGAACCTTTGGAACAAATAGGCTTGTGTAGAAACAGAAAAATCAAAGAATAAGAATAAAGAAAGTTTGAGAAAAATCAGACAAATAATGAGAAAGTTATGAGCATTTGAATATTGCAATCACTAATGCTATGGAGATCCTCCCATTGGCAATGCGACAAGGATGTGTGATGTCACTGATGAACAACTTTCCCTTTGGTGGACTGTAAAATACCCTCAAAATGTCTCTTTGCTTTTTCTAATGATGATAAAAACTCTTTATCCATGATGTATTCTTGAAAAATATGTAATACATGCCCTCATGTAGAAAGAACACATGACCTATGGATAGATGTGATAAAAGAGGCAATTCAAGTGAAAAATATACTAAAGTAATGGGGAGAGTTGTTCACAAGTGACATCACACATCTCTGTCGCATTGCCAATTTGCTATCTCCATAGCATTAGTGATCTCAATATTCAAATGCTCATAACTTTCTCATTATTTGTCCGATTTTTCTCAAACTTTTGTTGATCTGTTTCTTTGATTTTTCTGTTTTCACACAAGCTATCTTGTTCCAATGGTTTCATTCTCCTTTAAGCAAGAAATGTAAATGATGTTGCAATTTAGGCCCCTCGTAGCTACGCCCCTGACTTTACTGCTTGAAGAAAGTGAACAAGTCTGTAATGTACATAATGCCATAATTTTTGCTCATAGAGGGAAGGTACATGCTGCATTTGTTTCTTCTTGAACTCATAGACTGTTCAGTGCATGTATAGGTATCCTGGCACTGTATATTGTTCCTGGTCATTTGTGAGTGATTCCATGATAGAGTTCAAAATTAAAAAGTTGCATCTTAATGACCTTTTGAAGTTGCAAAACCTGTCTGAAATGTAACGTCCATAATGCTAGAACTGCCCTTTGATAAAACAATAATAATTCTTGTCTTCCCGAGCTCTGCACTTTCTTCCAAAAGTATGTTTCCTCACAGCTATTTCTATTTTATGACTTATGGTGGTATTATCAATCAACCTTACTGATACTAATACAATATTTTTGACATTGTAATTAAACATGAATGTGTAACATAGAATGTAATTGCAACCATAATAAGCACAGTAAAACTCAAAGTGATATTGTATTCCTAACATTATACAATCATGCGTGAAGACTTCTTCAACAAGCCCTCTCATTAATATTATATGAAGAGAAAAAGAAAAATCAGACAAAATGCTGAAAATTTTGATAAAAAAGGAATAACTAAGTTATGTAATTTTAAAGATTTGTATCATTTTGGTGAAACGGTTCTCGGCATGTCTTCATGAATATTCAATGAGCAAACTGATGACGTCATATCCCCACTTGTTCTTTTGTATTTATAATATAAAATTCTATTTATTAGATTTTTTCCTCCAAGAACTAGCAAAAATTGGATTGACAACTGATTTAATGCATTTGATATTCATTGTTTAATTGAATCGGAGACATATCACACATAGATGCATGAAAAAAATGAAATAACATAAGAATAAGAAAAAGGATAGTGTGGATGTGACACCAGCACACCTAATGAATATTCATGACAATGTGCATATAACAATTTTCACCAAATATTGCTTCACTTTAAATTCAATTACTAGTACTTTGTTATTTGTAATCAAATTTTGTTTTGTTTTACATATATGATCTTGATTTACATGATGTGTGATTGTAAACTGATTGATTGAAAGAGGAAGAAATATTATTTGAATTCAGGCGGCAGCAAGTCAATCAACAAAAAGGCGTAAAAGTACATCAAATTGTTTTTCTGTTTTTTTAACCAGTCAAGAAAATTGGAACTATTTTTCAGCTTGCAGATTATTTGTATGGTTTCAAGGGAAGACATACAATGTGAATCGTGTTGTTTTTCATTGCTCATTGACCTTATAGGGTTTCAGGATAATATCTGCTGATTTGATTTTTTTCTGGATCTCTTTAAAGAATGATTGTAATATCTGTATGCTGTCATTTGAGAAAAGGCAAGGGAGGATGTCTTCAGATTTTCAGGAGTCTCAGTTGAAAATTCTTTATCTTTTTTTAATTGTGGATCAAGTGTTACATGTCACAGCTACACTGTTTAATGATATCAGAAAGTATGCTTCTTGTGACTTGATATATATTTTAGAAGCAATGTTTACATAATTTAATGGGAGGTCTGCTTGCATGATATAAAACCAGAAGAAAGTAGTTTAGTAATTTCAATGATGGAATTTGTATTTTTATAGTGCCTTTCAGTCTGAAAATCTTCTAAGAATCAAGGATAGCTTCAGTCAGACCGCAGGTCCCTGTGCTAATGAGCAAAAAGGCCAGATTCATCCAAATCATCTCGTGGCAGAATCCTCCTCCTTGCAAAATCTCGTGATTCGTGAGATTTTCTTTCTCTTAGAATTTACCTGATTTAACCTCAAGTAAAATGAAATATCATTGCACCATCAGATAGAGTAAATGTTACTCTTTCATGTTGGTCATTTACTTTGCATACAATATTTTGATAAATAAGTGAATTCCTGCCCTGAAAACGTGCCTCAAAACTGAATTTTCTTCCTCTGTTTTCTTTTGCAAATTGTGCAAAACTTTTTATTTTGAGCCTCAATGATATATATATCACCGTAAAGCTGAACTTCTCTACTTTCTCACTATGCCACTCTTGATATGCGGCACCTTTTAATCGGGTCAAGATCACACTTTTCCCACCAAGGTACAAGACGAGATTTATGAAATTTGTAGTTGCATGAAATCCAGAGTTCTGATTGGCTGGATAAGGTTTGCACAACAACAGGCGCGGGTAATTTGAGGAGATTACCACATGGGGAGTGTGACCTTCTCATGAATCCATGCACTGGAACCGTTGGAATTTGCCAGTGTGTGGTCTCTTTGACCAATCAGAGTGCAGTATTCTTGTTTTCAAGCTGCTTTTTGTACTTGGCCAATGAAAAGTGTGATCTTGACCCGATTAAACCAATTGTTATTTTGAAACCTATACCATTTTAAAGCATACATATTCAGCTTTATCATGATCTAAAAATATTTTGGGCTCAAACAAAAATAAAGAGTAAAAATTGCAGATTTTGTCAGGTAAAAATAATTATTTTGTAGCATGTTTTAGATCAAATGTTTAACCTATATTACAAAGTCTTTGAATAAATGCAAACACATGACCTAAAAGAATGATTCTTCTTCTTTACAATGATACCAAAATCATAAAATTTGATGCCCAATTAAAGCAGCAATGACTAAATGAAAAGAGGTGTGTTGGTCCGCATCAAGCTCATTAAATATGCAAAACCCCGATAGTCATGAATATCACTTGGATGAAAGAAGCCTTTTTCTTGGGACCTGCCGACTGACTGATAGCTTCTGGAGAGCAAAATTTAATGAAACTTTTCCATATGGAAGTATCTCAACGATCAGTACAGTACATTTTTATGCAGAGGTTTCCAAGGAGCAAACTTTGCTGGGGAAAAATTTGCAGATTGGCTGTGTCTGTGTAGTGCTGTTTCTCTAATACTATTCATTGCTTGGAAAAGAGAATTCAGTGATGTAGTCATACATACTGCGAAAACAATTATATGCAAGGAGATAATACATGAATATAGAGCTTTACATCTTATTTGACCAAGGACATACAGCAAAGAGTGAAACAATATTACCACTTCACATCTGGTTTCCAAAGTTGCAATCTTTTATTTTTCAATTGAATTTGATGTCAACTGTGGCAATGCTTTTGAACAGATTACCTGGGACCAAACAGCTTTGCTACAGGTTTCCTCGAAAGAATTTCAGAAGTATACAGTCTAAACAAGGAGGTATGAATGTAATACAACTGTTTTTATTTCTTAATTATCTTTGTGTTGATATTAGAATATATTTCATTTATCAAAACACAAATGGGTAAAAAATGCCTAATTAGGTTGTCAAAAGCACCAAACCGGTATGCACTCCCAAGAGAAGAATTAGGAATGAATTAAGTATTCCTTTAATTGTTATTTGTGATAGTTCCTGTTTCTTCTAGGATATAATGTTAAAATTCAAGATTGTTAATCAAATAATGATAAACATTTCTTCATTCTTAAAAATCAATTTACAGTTTCAGTGGTCTCTTTTTAAGATAATAAAGTTTGTTAATGTTATATTGTCTGTTTTATCAATTAAACATGATGCTGAAAATCAGATGTAAAATAAGAAAGTTATGACATTTAAAAATTTTGCTTCTGTCTGAGTACAAAACAGTTATATGCACAGCACAGTGATATTCAAATGATTTTTTTTTTATTTTAATCATATGATATTTCAATTTTTACAGATTTGTAAATAAGGGCTCTGCCACAAAATGTAAAAAACAATGGTAATTCCATATCTTCAGGAAGGAATAACACTTTTTACATGACACTGTGGAGAGTACATGTATTAGAATATTGCACAAACAAAAAAAAATAGTGAGTGATGTAATCTCATTTGCATACCAACCAGGATGTGAATATAAATGTTTTTGTCAATTCTAGCAAAAGTTTGAAATGTTATCAGTATCTAACATTTGATTTTGGATGAAATTTTCAGTGTCAGGCTTGTTGTTTGATATTTCTCTATTTCAAATCAACTATTTGTTAGGGTGGAATCATAGGTTAAAGATAAATGCCAGTTGTGGTAATGATATCAAAATGAGTTCCCACAGAATCCAATGACCTGACCACCAAAGTGTCTGTTTGTATAAATAAAACATATGTGCCAAAGGATTCTATAAGAAATTGAGTAATTGCTGAG